>NW_025927612.1:1560114-1932614 GCF_022837055.1 Prionailurus viverrinus
GCCGCCGCGGGCACGGTCACGGCCTCGGAGGCGCGGCCGCGGAGGCCGCGGTCGCCGGCGAGGCTCCGCGTGTCCCGCGACCACCTCACGCCCCCGGGCCAGGCGGAGATGCCCTCTCCACGGCCGGAAGGCCGGAAACCCGAGTACACATATTGTATCCTAGCCGAGGGGACAGCGGGCATGGGCAGGGGGCGGAAAGGGAGAGGAGCCGCGGTGACCTGCGGGGCGCGGGGCAAAGATCTGAAAGCAGGGTGGTCCCGGGGTGGCTGGAGAGAGGTGGGGGAGGAGGAAGGAAGGAGATCAGGGGGGAAACGGGTTCCCGGGGGCGGTGGGCGGACATGGGCCTGGTAACGGGGTGGCCGCGAGCCATTAGGGTCGGGAGTGGGTGGCCTCGTCAGGGTGGCCTGAGAAGGGGGCTCAGGCCCTGAGTGAGTAGTGGTGGTACCTTAACCGAATCTGCACCCAGCGCCCTCGGCGTGCCTTTCCCGTCCCAGTTGGAGGCGGAGATCGCCTGTGCGTCTTTCGCCCCATATCGGGAACCGTATGGATGCCTTGTGGAGCAGCAGCTCACTGTGTTCGGCAGCGTCCTGGCCATGTTAGTTCTGGAAGGGCCGGGGTCGGGGTGGCTGCAGGTGGCGGGTCCAGTCTCCATGGGGGGTGGGGGGGGCGCTCTCTGCTGGATCGTCGAGGGCTAGGTGCGGGCCAGGGCCCGCAGGCTCTAACACCTGCACCTGCGGGTAGGGGGGGTCGCTCCTGGGCGCGGGGAAGGGTGCAAGGGATGGGTACCTGGGCGGGGAGGGGAGCTGAGCGAGGAAGGGGAGGAGCCACCACCTCCAACTTGATTGCCTTTTCTCCTCTCTCAGCCGCTGGAGAGCTGAAAACCCTTTCCTCCTCCGAATTTCCATCATCAACTTTCTTGACCAGCTTTGCGTGGTGATTCGGACCATGCAGCGCTTCCGGTTCCCGGTTCCCGCTAAGCCCGCGCTGGCGAAAGGGGGCTAAGGTCTAGCCTCGTGTCCCCCGTCTGGGCGGTCCGTCCTTCCTAGGGCAGTGATTCCTGCGCTAGCCGCCACCTGAGGTTGGGCGCCTGCCTGGTCTTCTGAGGGCAACGAGGGCCCGAGCCCTTGGGCACTCATGGTCCCCTTGTTTTGTTTGCCATTTAAATGTTTGCTACTGCAGAAAATAAAACTGCGCTTTGCTATTCCCGGTTCCTTCTCAGTTGTGGCACCCCCGGATAGTCTTCCCTTTGTCCTCAGGCGGGGGGGCGGGGCGGCTCCTGGGATGTCGACGTGCAAGTCTCGGAAGGTGGTAGAAGGCAGTTTGGGAACTGGCAGAACCCACGTGCGTCCTGTCCTTCGGTATCAAGGACTCTCAACATGTGGGAATATGCCCATCGTTTGCACGTTTCGCATTACTCCTGATGGCTTTCATCTAATGTGAACTTTTTATCCAAACTCCTCAAGTATCACAGAAACCTCTTGAAACTCTTGTTGACACCCAAGGAACACCATTTTTCTTTATTTTTAATTTATTTAAAGATTTTAGTTTTAAGTAATCTTTACATCCATTGTGGGGCTCGAACTCACACCCTCAAGATCGAGAGTCGCTTACTCAGCTGACTGTCTGCCGGGCACCCCCAAGGAACACAGTTTAGAAGACTGATATGATTTTTGTTTAAAAGCATTCGAGTTAAAAATCTCACATCCTAGCAATGACCACAGTTGGTCAATTAGCATCTTGGCGAATATTATTCTAGGCATCTTTCTATGAATACATGCATATGAGTATATATGTCTAAGTTTATGCAAACACACACACACACACACACACACACACACACACGCAGGTACCCAATTTTACTTTAATGGTCATCACCCTGAACCCTTCCTAGATGAAGCAAAAGCAACTGGGATCTAATGAGTGTCAACTCCCCTGCTCCCGCTGTCTTCCCCCCACCCCTGCCTGTACTTTGAGTTCTGTCTTCTCTGTATGGTTCTTCTTTGCTTCTGGGGAAGCAAGAAGTAAGTTACACAGAGAGCTTCACCAGCCCCAGCAACCCTTGGTGACTGTACATCCCACGATCTCTTTTGCCCTCACTACCCCACGTTGGAAATCCCTCGAAAAGCACCATACACTTTTATTTCTGCCAATGACGAAGGTTGCATGCTTTCCCAGATTGCCTCTGCTCTAATACTGACAGACGTGTTTCCAACGCATGCTCACAGAAACCAGGAGCCATGGCCAGAAGCAGCCTAAGTGTTGTCTCAGGATTCCTCCTCCTGGGGCTGTCACAGGTGCCTGGGCACCAGCCCCTCCTCCTCAGTCTGTTCCTATCCGTGTACCTGGGCGGGGAACCTGCCCGTCAGTGTGGCCACCAGTGATGCCACACCCAGCCACCACACCCACCTCACATTCTTCATAGCCAAGCAGCTCCGAATCAACGTCTGCTTCGCCTCTACTGCTGTATCCAGAATGCTGGTCCAAGCGCTGGTCAAAGTCTGTGCATTGGACACACAGCCACCTTAAATTATTTCATGCATAGAAAACATTACAAATAGGGGCGCCCGGGTGGTTCAGTCGGTTAAGAATCCGATTCTTGATTTCGGCTCAGGTCACGACCTCACGGGGTTGGTGAGTTTGAGCCCCGCTTCGGGCTCTGCACTGACAGTACAGGGCCTGCTTGGGATTCTCTCTTTCCTTCTCTCCCTGCCCCTCCTGCACTCTCGACCTCTCAGAATAAAGAAATAAACTTCAAAGAAGAAAATATTGCAAATCGATGAACCAAGTATTTAACTCAAGAAAGTAGGGAAACCACAGCAGCAACACAGAAACAAAACAAAGAAAGGGGAGAAAACGAATAACAAGAAAGCACTAAGCATTCCAACCCCATTTAGAATAGGTCAATGGAACCAAGATCTGAGTCTTTAAACAGACCAACAGTACAGGTACAGAAAAAAGGAAAAGGAAAACCAAATAGACGACATAACAAATGATAAGAATATGTAACAACAGGTTTAAATATATGGAGGAGAATGTTAAAATTCACAAAGATACTCTGTATGGTTTTATGACAGTTACACAATTTAGAGATGATGGGCAATTTTGTAAAGAAAGAATGAAAAATAATCATGTTAACTCAAGAGGAGATAGAAAACCACACCGATCACTCAGTAAACAAAGAAATCAAATCAAAGATCTGCTTCGCCAGAAGGCAGTCCCGACACAGTCTATCAGGTTAGCATTACCACTGACGTACCGACGCCTTGAGCGCAAGTTGGTACACAAGGAGAAAAGTTTTTTCAATTGATAAGGACACCCATTTTAAAGCAGTCTGGGCAATCTTGTACGTACTGCCGAGCACTAGGGGCATTCTGCTAACATCAGGAGTAAGAAAGGGATCCCCGCTACCACAAGTGTCATTTAACAGTTTGTCAAAATCCTAGCCAATACCAAAGCAGCAGATAGATGTAGCAAGTATCAGTATCAGAAAGGAAAGGACAGGACAAGGAGCACCTGGGTGGCTCAGTCAATAAAGCAACCAAGTCTTTATTTCAGCTCAGGTCATGATCTCACGGTTCATGAGAGCAAGCCCTGCATCCGTCTCTTTGCTGACAGCGCAGAGCCTGCTTGAGATTCTCTCTGTCTCTCTGTCCGTCTGTCTCTCTCTCTCTGCCCCAACCCTGTTCACACTCTCTGTCTCTCTCAAAATGAATAAATACAACTTTAAAAAAACTTTTTTAAGCAACAACCAACTGAGCCAACCAGGCGCCCCGAAATTATTTTTGATACAAAAAGAAAATACCTTAGTTTGAGGTAGCAGCATCTAAGGGTTTTTGTTGTTGTTGTTCTCCCTGAGAATGAGGAGCCAGTGGCTCAGTCGGTAAGAGTTCGATTTCGCCTTGGGTCATGATCTCATGGCTTGTGGGTGCGAACCCCATGTCGGGCTCTGTGCTGACAGCTCAGAACCTGGAGCCTGCTTCGGATTCTGTGTCTCCCTCTCTCTCTGCCTCTCTCTTCTCTGCTCACACTCTGCCTCTCTCTCTTTCTCTCAAAAATAAATAAACATGAATCAAAGATTTAAAAATGATTAAAAAAATGTTTACTTTAAGGAAGGGTCAAAAAGTATATTATTTGTAACTATGATTGTTTTTTCTAGAAAATTCATAAGAATCAACTGAATATGAAAGCTAAAAGGAATATTCAATAAATTAATCAAAATCAGAAATGGAAAAATCACTAATATACTTCCATTCCAGGAAGAAAAGGTCCAACTGGAAGTGTCAATAGAAAACTATCCCACACTCAACGAGCACAAGAACGTAAAATTGCCTGAGGAAGAAAGGAGAGGAGCCTGTGGAGAAACAAACTGCAGAGCTCTGCTGAGGGACACAAATGAAAACATGGACAAAGGAAGAGATGTAACTTTTTTGGAGGACAAGATTCAGCATTACGAAGAAGTCAATTCTTTTCAAATTAACCTATATATTCAAGGCAATTAGAGACCTAATAAAACATTAAACTTTTTTTAACGCTTCTTTATCTTTGAGAGGAAGAGAGAGGCAGAGCGTGAGTGTGGCAGGAGCAGAGAGAGAGGGAGACACAGAATCCGAAGCAGGCTCCAGGCTCTGAGCTGTCAGCACAGAGCCTGTCGCGAGGCTTGAACCCATGAACGGTGACATCATGACCTGAGCCGAAACCGGACCCTTGACCGACTGAGCCACCCAGGCGCCCCGAACACATGTTTTAATTGAGGAAAAAAGCTTCTACTGCTCATCTGGAAGAAGACTAAAGTGAGAAGAGCCACGAAATCTGTGAAAATGAACTGTGATCAGTGAGGATTACCCTACCAATCATTAAAAGTAACATAAGTTAAACAGAGGGGTATTGACAGATGAATCCACATCCAGCTTATAACTCATGAAACACAATAACAAGTTCACAAACATACCTCATTGTAGGTAAGAACACATCAGCAGACAAGTATTATCTAATAAATGGTACTGAGAAAACTACAGAATTGTTCCAAGAAAAGAGGCAAAAATAATGTCAGCTCTTCACAGCAAAATAATTCTTAGGTGGATGAAAGAGTTAGGTATAAAACATGAAACTATTTTTACTTTTAATGTATTACCTTTTTTGGAGAGAGAGAGAGAGTGTGTGTGTGTGTGTGTGTGTGTGTGTGTGGAGAGAGAGAGAGAGAGCGAGCAAGCGAGAGAGAGAGAGAGAGAGAGAGAGTATGGGTGAGGGGCAGAGGTACAGAGAGAGAGAATCCCAAGCAAGCTCCATGCGCACTGCAGAGCCCACCCAACACGGGGCTCGATCCCATAAGGCGGGGATCGTGACCTGAGCCGAAAGCGAGAGTCAGACGCCCAAGTGACTGAGCCGCCCAGGTGCGCCGAAACTATTTTACAAATATTACACTGATAATATACTCTCAAGATGAAGTGAAACTTCTTAATCAAAAGGCATTGGAAGAGATCCCAAATGAAAAAGGATAGATGTATCGACATTAGAAAACCAGGACAACCTTTTGGGATGAGCACTGGGTGTTGTATGGGAACCAATTTGACAATAAATTTCATATATTGAAAAAAAATAAATGGTTAAGTGGTTAAAAAAAAAAGAAAGAAACCCAGGACAGTTGAAGAAAACATCTGCCATCTGTATAACAAAATATCAATATCCCCTTAATGTTTGTAAATGTTTATTTATTTTGAGAGAGACAGAGACAGAGACAGAGACAGAGAGAGCGGGGGAAGGGCAGGGACAGAGGGAGAGAGAGAATCCCAAGCAGGCTCCATGCTGTGAGTGTGGAGCCCCAAGCAGGGCTCCATCTCTCGAACTGTGACATCATGACCTGAGCCGACATCAAGAGTCGGACGTTTGACTGACTGAACCGCTCAGGTGCCCCAATATCCCCTTAATTTTTAAAAGCTTCTTGTATAAGTTTTAAACATCCAACCTATGGAAATAGAAAACCATAATGAACCAAGACATGAGAAGACAAGTCACAGAGGGAGAAACACAATGACTAATAAAAATATGAAATAAATCAGTCTCGTTAATCAACACACATGAACTGAGACAAACGACCACTTTCATTGATCAAAACAGCAATGTGATACAGTGAGTCTTCCTATACTGTGGGATGAAATGCAACCGATAAACCTTTCTGCCTGCAACTGCCAAAAACATGGAGACTTAACAATCCTGGGTGCCCTGCAATAAACTCTCTGGGAGAAATTCCTACGAGTGTACTTTGGGCTCTAATAATATGAGCATTTACATTTTGATAGAGGATGTCGACATCATATAGGTATACAAATCTGCTTGCCCAGCAGCATTGTACGAGCGCTCGCCCTGCCCCACATCTGCACTGTGCGACGTGGTGGTCATGAACCACCCGTGCTGCTAAGCACACGAACTCTGCTGAGATGTTAAGTGTAAAACGCACACGGAATTCTGAAAACAGTATGATTAGAACACACAATAGCTCAATGCTTTGTTACTGACTACATGTTAAAATGATAGTATTTTGGATATGCTTGGGTTAAATAAAACATTTTGAAATTATTTTGTGTCAGCCTTCTTTTCGTCTCCCTTAATAGGTTTCCAAAGTTTTCCTCCGCCACGTTTTAAGTTTATGCCTGAGTATGTCATAGCATTTACTCTTATTGTGAATGATGTTTCGCTGCCCCTTACTAGTTATTGCCTTACTTATGAAGGCTCTTGTTTTTGCATATCCATTATATAGGGGGCCACTTTACTGAATTCTCTTATTTCTAATAGTTTCTCAGGTGGATCACCTCGTGTTTTTCAGGTAAGCAGTTACAGCATCTTCAGATGATGAGAAATTTACCTCCGTCTTTTAGGCCTTTATCCTTACATCTTTTTTTACCTGTCTGACGTCACTGTCTACTCACACAATAGTGTAAAATGGTAGTGGTGAGAAAGGGTATCTTTGCTTAGAGCCAGACTGGAGTGGGGATGCTTCTAGTGTTCTTTTGGATTTTGAGTTGTTGCTAGAGATACGTCATGTAAGGGAACAATTCCCTTCATCTGACTAGACCAAGGTGTTTAATAAAGCAAAAAGAACATTTGATTTTGTTAGACACGTCTATACCTGTGGAAAACCGGTGATATGATTTTTCACTTTGGAGTGATTAATATGGTGTACTATTTGCACTGATTTTCTAATAGGGAACCGTCCTTACATTCCTCCAAGAAATCCCCCTTAGTCAAATTTTAATTTCTTTTTATTGAAGCGTAGTTGACATATAACCTCATACTAGTTTCAGACGTACAAATACTAATTCAACGTTTATATACGTTAGGAAGTGATAGCGACGGTAAGTCTAGCTACCACCTGTCACCATACAAAGTTGTTACAATACTATTAACTATATTCCTTAGGCTGCACATTGTGTCCCTGTGTCTTATTTATTTTATAACTGGAAGTTTTGTACCCCTTAATCCCCCTCCCCTACTTTGCCCATGCCCCCCACACCCTCCCTTCTGTCAACCACCAGATTACTCTCTGTATCTAAGAGTCCATTCCTGTTTTGTTTGGTTTGGTTTTTTAGATTCCACATAAAAGTGAAATCATATGGTATTCGTCTTTGTGCGACTTATTTCACTTAGCAGAGTATCCTCTAGATCCATCCATGTTGCCACAAATGCAAACAGAGCTCTTTTTTATCGCTGAGTAATATTTGTGTGTGTGTGTGTGTGTGTGTGTGTGTGCGTGCATGCGAGTGTGTGTGCATGTGACAGTATGTGTGTGTGTGCGTGTGTGGCATCTGCTCTGTCACTTCATCTACTGGAGGACACTTAGCTCGTTTCCCTGCCTTGGCTATTATCGTAGATAATGCTGCGGTGAACACAGGGGTACATACAACTTTTTGAATTACTGTTTTCATTTTCTTCAGGCAAATACCCAGAAGTGGAATTGCCTGATTGTAAGCTAGTTCTATTTTTTGTTATTTGAGAGAGAGTGAGAGAGAGACAGAGAGAGCAAGGGGCAGAGGGAGAGAAAGAATCTTCAGCAGGCTCTCCGCACAGTGCAGAGCCCGACCCGGGGCTCCCTCCCACGACCCGTGAGGTCACGACCAGAGCCAAAATCAAGAGTCAGAGGCTTAACTGACTGAGTCACCCAGGAGCCCCAAGGCAGTTCTGTTTTTAATTTCTGGAGGAACCTCCGCACCATTTCCCATCGAAGCTGCACCATTTTGCATTTCCACCTCATATTTTAATTTTAAAATGAGCCACTGCATTCTGTTTGGCATTATTTCATTTACCAGGTGGTTTTTTTCTTTGTTAATTTAACTAATGTGTTCTTAGAGAGGGAGAAAGTGGGAGCAGGGGAAGGGCAGAGAGAGGGAGACAGAGGAATCCCAAACAGGCTCCACACTACCAGCACAGAGCCCGACGTGGGGCTTGAACTCACAAACAATGAGATCAGGACCTGAGCCAAAGTCGAACGCTTAACCGACTGAGCCGCCCTGGTGCCCCTAGCAGATTTGTATTCATGTTCCCCGGTAAGAATCATCCATAGTTTCCTATTTGGTACTATCTCTATTGGTATCAATCCTCTATAACCAAAATGTCGAAGTTTTACTTTTTTATGCCTTCGAATACTAGAAATAGCACTGGCATCGTCTGCACCTTAAAGGTTTGCTTGCTTTCCCCTCTAATGTCAGTTGACCTAGTGTGTGTGTGTGTTTTTAAGTTTATTTATTTTCATAGAGAGAGCGCAAGCGTGAGGGGCGGAGCGGCAGAGAGAGGGAGAGACAGAATCCCAAGCAGTCTCCGCCTTGTCAGCACGGAACCTGCCATGGGGCTTGAACCCACGAACCATAAGATCATGATCTGAGCCGAAATCAAGAATTGGACACCTAACTGACTGAGTCACCCAGTTGCCCCTTGAATAAGAATTTTATATAGCTGATTTGGTACATGGTATAATCCTGTTTATGCAAATAAAATATGTAAAAGCAACTTAACATATCCTAAGGAAAAATCTGGAAGAATACACTCACACCGTTCATGGTGGCTAGTGCAGGAACTGAGACCAATAGAAATCCTTGCCTCCTAACTTAGGCATTTGTGTAAGGGCTGTATGTCTTTTAGAGTAAGCATACGCTATCCTTGTGAGAAAGATGAAAAGTTTAGACAAATCCAAAATTGTAAATACATTATGATTCCAGTACTGTTTCCCTGCTTTAAATATGCATCTACATACAATTGTCATTTAAGAAGAAACCTGAGGGAAACCACTGAAATGTTCACAGTGGTTCTCTCCGGTGGTGACATTAGGGAGGGTATTTTTTCGTCATTTTCTAACTTTCTGTAATTCTTCGACTTGTCCACTGACCACGTTTTGCTTCCATAGACTCTAAACAAAATCCAAAAAAACCCACAACATTTTATAACCAAAAATGCAACAAAAATATTCCATCTTTGATGTAATGGGGGAAGAATCTGGCACACAAAACAGGATTCACAAAATGGACCATCTACACTAAGTTTCTCAAAGTAAGCGCTACACTCAACATGGGGCTTCAATGCTTGAGATCGCGAATCACATGCTGTACTGACTAAGCTAGCCAGGTGCTCTCCCTCACCCTGGTCTACACTAAATTCCAAACTCCTCAGTAAGTGGATTCACTACAAAGCATCAGGCATGTGTCGGCTTCACTGTGAAGGAGTGCAGCTTGCATTTAATTTGACATATCCCAAATCCTCCGCTGTCTGCACCCTGAGCCACGCAGAGACCCACTGCAAGAGGCAGGCTTCTCGGGGTGCCCGGGGGGTTCAGTCAGTTGAGCATCCGACTTCAGCTCAGGTCATGATCACGTAGTTCATGCATTCGAGCCCCGCGCACGGCTCTGTGCTGACACCTCCGAACCTAGAGCCTGCTTCGGATTCTGCGTCTCCCTCTCTCTGCCCTTCCTCTGCTCACACTCTGTCTCTGTGTCTGTCTCTGTCTCTCTCTCAAAACTAAAGAAACATTAAAAAGTTTATAATTGTTTTTAGCTTATACATAGAAAAGGACCATAAGCCAAGTTAAAAAGAAGCCATGGGGAGGAAAAGTATTTCCAATCATGATAAAGATTTGATACCCTGAACATTAAAGGACACTTACCAGTCAGCGTGAAAAGTGTGACTGTTCTGAATAGAAAACGGGCAAGGATACGCACGGACAGTTCTCAGAAGAGATGTCACTGGCCAAATGTCTAATTGCATCACATTCAAAAGGAAACTGGAAGACACCAATATGGTTTTGGTCGCTATGCATTTGGTTTTACGAAGGTGTAAAAGACTGAACATATCCTGTCTGGGGTGGGATGCAGGGAAATGGACACTTTTATCTACAACCGGTGCGAGCTTCTGGGGGTGCACTTTGGCAACATGCACCAAACACTTTATTTTTTTAAAAATTTTTTTAACTTTTTTAACGTTTATTTATTTTTGAGACAGAGAGAGACAGAGCATGAACGGGGGAGGGTCAGAGAGAGAGAGGGAGACACAGAATCTGAAACAGACTCCGGGCTCTCAGCTGTCAGCACAGAGCCCAACGCGGGGCTTGAACTCACGGACCGCAAGATCATGACCTGAGCCGAAGTCGGCCGCCTAACCGACTGAGCCACCCAGGTGCCCCACACCAAACACTTTATTTTTTTTTTTTAATGTTTATTTATTTTTGAGACAGAGAGAGACAGAGCATGAACAGGGGAGGGGCAGAGAGAGAGGGAGACACAGAATCTGAAACAGGCTCCAGGCTCTGAGCGGTCAGCACAGAGCCCGACGCGGGGCTCGAACTCACGGACCGCGAGATCATGACCTGAGGCGAAGTCGGCCGCTCAACCGACTGAGCCACCCAGGTGCCCCTGGTATGCTTTTTTTTTTTTTTTTTTTTTTAAAGAAGCTTTCAGGGGCACCTGGGTGGCTCAGTCGGTTGAGCGTCCGACTTTGGCTCAGGTCACGATCTGGCAGTTGGTGAGTTCAGGCCCCGCATGGGGCTCACTGCTGTCAGTTTTAACCACTTAACCATTTATTTTTTTTCAATATATGAAATTTATTGTCAAATTGGTTCCCATACAACACCCAGTGCTCATCCCAAAAGGTTGTCCTGGTTTTCTAATGTCGATACATCTATCCTTTTTCATTTGGGATCTCTTCCAATGCCTTTTGATTAAGAAGTTTCACTTCATCTTGAGAGTATATTATCAGTGTAATATTTGTAAAATAGTTTCGGCGCACCTGGGCGGCTCAGTCACTTGGGCGTCTGACTCTCGCTTTCGGCTCAGGTCACGATCCCCGCCTTATGGGATCGAGCCCCGTGTTGGGTGGGCTCTGCAGTGCGCATGGAGCTTGCTTGGGATTCTCTCTCTCTGTACCTCTGCCCCTCACCCATACTCTCTCTCTCTCTCTCTCGCTTGCTCGCTCTCTCTCTCTCTCTCCCACACACACACACACACACACACACACTCTCTCTCTCTCTCTCCAAAAAAGGTAATACATTAAAAGTAAAAATAGTTTCATGTTTTATACCTAACTCTTTCATCCACCTAAGAATTATTTTGCTGTGAAGAGCTGACATTATTTTTGCCTCTTTTCTTGGAACAATTCTGTAGTTTTCTCAGTACCATTTATTAGATAATACTTGTCTGCTGATGTGTTCTTACCTACAATGAGGTATGTTTGTGAACTTGTTATTGTGTTTCATGAGTTATAAGCTGGATGTGGATTCATCTGTCAATACCCCTCTGTTTAACTTATGTTACTTTTAATGATTGGTAGGGTAATCCTCACTGATCACAGTTCATTTTCACAGATTTCGTGGCTCTTCTCACTTTAGTCTTCTTCCAGATGAGCAGTAGAAGCTTTTTTCCTCAATTAAAACATGTGTTCGGGGCGCCTGGGTGGCTCAGTCGGTCAAGGGTCCGGTTTCGGCTCAGGTCATGATGTCACCGTTCATGGGTTCAAGCCTCGCGACAGGCTCTGTGCTGACAGCTCAGAGCCTGGAGCCTGCTTCGGATTCTGTGTCTCCCTCTCTCTCTGCTCCTGCCACACTCACGCTCTGCCTCTCTCTTCCTCTCAAAGATAAAGAAGCGTTAAAAAAAGTTTAATGTTTTATTAGGTCTCTAATTGCCTTGAATATATAGGTTAATTTGAAAAGAATTGACTTCTTCGTAATGCTGAATCTTGTCCTCCAAAAAAGTTACATCTCTTCCTTTGTCCATGTTTTCATTTGTGTCCCTCAGCAGAGCTCTGCAGTTTGTTTCTCCACAGGCTCCTCTCCTTTCTTCCTCAGGCAATTTTACGTTCTTGTGCTCGTTGAGTGTGGGATAGTTTTCTATTGACACTTCCAGTTGGACCTTTTCTTCCTGGAATGGAAGTATATTAGTGATTTTTCCATTTCTGATTTTGATTAATTTATTGAATATTCCTTTTAGCTTTCATATTCAGTTGATTCTTATGAATTTTCTAGAAAAAACAATCATAGTTACAAATAATATACTTTTTGACCCTTCCTTAAAGTAAACATTTTTTTAATCATTTTTAAATCTTTGATTCATGTTTATTTATTTTTGAGAGAAAGAGAGAGAGGCAGAGTGTGAGCAGAGAAGAGAGAGGCAGAGAGAGAGGGAGACACAGAATCCGAAGCAGGCTCCAGGTTCTGAGCTGTCAGCACAGAGCCCGACATGGGGTTCGCACCCACAAGCCATGAGATCATGACCCAAGGCGAAATCGAACTCTTACCGACTGAGCCACTGGCTCCTCATTCTCAGGGAGAACAACAACAACAAAAACCCTTAGATGCTGCTACCTCAAACTAAGGTATTTTCTTTTTGTATCAAAAATAATTTCGGGGCGCCTGATTGGCTCAGTTGGTTGTTGCTTAAAAAAGTTTTTTTAAAGTTGTATTTATTCATTTTGAGAGAGACAGAGAGTGTGAACAGGGTTGGGGCAGAGAGAGAGAGACAGACGGACAGAGAGACAGAGAGAATCTCAAGCAGGCTCTGCGCTGTCAGCAAAGAGACGGATGCAGGGCTTGCTCTCATGAACCGTGAGATCATGACCTGAGCTGAAATAAAGACTTGGTTGCTTTATTGACTGAGCCACCCAGGTGCTCCTTGTCCTGTCCTTTCCTTTCTGATACTGATACTTGCTACATCTATCTGCTGCTTTGGTATTGGCTAGGATTTTGACAAACTGTTAAATGACACTTGTGGTAGCGGGGATCCCTTTCTTACTCCTGATGTTAGCAGAATGCCCCTAGTGCTCGGCAGTACGTACAAGATTGCCCAGACTGCTTTAAAATGGGTGTCCTTATCAATTGAAAAAACTTTTCTCCTTGTGTACCAACTTGCGCTCAAGGCGTCGGTACGTCAGTGGTAATGCTAACCTGATAGACTGTGTCGGGACTGCCTTCTGGCGAAGCAGATCTTTGATTTGATTTCTTTGTTTACTGAGTGATCGGTGTGGTTTTCTATCTCCTCTTGAGTTAACATGATTATTTTTCATTCTTTCTTTACAAAATTGCCCATCATCTCTAAATTGTGTAACTGTCATAAAACCATACAGAGTATCTTTGTGAATTTTAACATTCTCCTCCATATATTTAAACCTGTTGTTACATATTCTTATCATTTGTTATGTCGTCTATTTGGTTTTCCTTTTCCTTTTTTCTGTACCTGTACTGTTGGTCTGTTTAAAGACTCAGATCTTGGTTCCATTGACCTATTCTAAATGGGGTTGGAATGCTTAGTGCTTTCTTGTTATTCGTTTTCTCCCCTTTCTTTGTTTTGTTTCTGTGTTGCTGCTGTGGTTTCCCTACTTTCTTGAGTTAAATACTTGGTTCATCGATTTGCAATATTTTCTTCTTTGAAGTTTATTTCTTTATTCTGAGAGGTCGAGAGTGCAGGAGGGGCAGGGAGAGAAGGAAAGAGAGAATCCCAAGCAGGCCCTGTACTGTCAGTGCAGAGCCCGAAGCGGGGCTCAAACTCACCAACCCCGTGAGGTCGTGACCTGAGCCGAAATCAAGAATCGGATTCTTAACCGACTGAACCACCCGGGCGCCCCTATTTGTAATGTTTTCTATGCATGAAATAATTTAAGGTGGCTGTGTGTCCAATGCACAGACTTTGACCAGCGCTTGGACCAGCATTCTGGATACAGCAGTAGAGGCGAAGCAGACGTTGATTCGGAGCTGCTTGGCTATGAAGAATGTGAGGTGGGTGTGGTGGCTGGGTGTGGCATCACTGGTGGCCACACTGACGGGCAGGTTCCCCGCCCAGGTACACGGATAGGAACAGACTGAGGAGGAGGGGCTGGTGCCCAGGCACCTGTGACAGCCCCAGGAGGAGGAATCCTGAGACAACACTTAGGCTGCTTCTGGCCATGGCTCCTGGTTTCTGTGAGCATGCGTTGGAAACACGTCTGTCAGTATTAGAGCAGAGGCAATCTGGGAAAGCATGCAACCTTCGTCATTGGCAGAAATAAAAGTGTATGGTGCTTTTCGAGGGATTTCCAACGTGGGGTAGTGAGGGCAAAAGAGATCGTGGGATGTACAGTCACCAAGGGTTGCTGGGGCTGGTGAAGCTCTCTGTGTAACTTACTTCTTGCTTCCCCAGAAGCAAAGAAGAACCATACAGAGAAGACAGAACTCAAAGTACAGGCAGGGGTGGGGGGAAGACAGCGGGAGCAGGGGAGTTGACACTCATTAGATCCCAGTTGCTTTTGCTTCATCTAGGAAGGGTTCAGGGTGATGACCATTAAAGTAAAATTGGGTACCTGCGTGTGTGTGTGTGTGTGTGTGTGTGTGTGTGTGTTTGCATAAACTTAGACATATATACTCATATGCATGTATTCATAGAAAGATGCCTAGAATAATATTCGCCAAGATGCTAATTGACCAACTGTGGTCATTGCTAGGATGTGAGATTTTTAACTCGAATGCTTTTAAACAAAAATCATATCAGTCTTCTAAACTGTGTTCCTTGGGGGTGCCCGGCAGACAGTCAGCTGAGTAAGCGACTCTCGATCTTGAGGGTGTGAGTTCGAGCCCCACAATGGATGTAAAGATTACTTAAAACTAAAATCTTTAAATAAATTAAAAATAAAGAAAAATGGTGTTCCTTGGGTGTCAACAAGAGTTTCAAGAGGTTTCTGTGATACTTGAGGAGTTTGGATAAAAAGTTCACATTAGATGAAAGCCATCAGGAGTAATGCGAAACGTGCAAACGATGGGCATATTCCCACATGTTGAGAGTCCTTGATACCGAAGGACAGGACGCACGTGGGTTCTGCCAGTTCCCAAACTGCCTTCTACCACCTTCCGAGACTTGCACGTCGACATCCCAGGAGCCGCCCCGCCCCCCCGCCTGAGGACAAAGGGAAGACTATCCGGGGGTGCCACAACTGAGAAGGAACCGGGAATAGCAAAGCGCAGTTTTATTTTCTGCAGTAGCAAACATTTAAATGGCAAACAAAACAAGGGGACCATGAGTGCCCAAGGGCTCGGGCCCTCGTTGCCCTCAGAAGACCAGGCAGGCGCCCAACCTCAGGTGGCGGCTAGCGCAGGAATCACTGCCCTAGGAAGGACGGACCGCCCAGACGGGGGACACGAGGCTAGACCTTAGCCCCCTTTCGCCAGCGCGGGCTTAGCGGGAACCGGGAACCGGAAGCGCTGCATGGTCCGAATCACCACGCAAAGCTGGTCAAGAAAGTTGATGATGGAAATTCGGAGGAGGAAAGGGTTTTCAGCTCTCCAGCGGCTGAGAGAGGAGAAAAGGCAATCAAGTTGGAGGTGGTGGCTCCTCCCCTTCCTCGCTCAGCTCCCCTCCCCGCCCAGGTACCCATCCCTTGCACCCTTCCCCGCGCCCAGGAGCGACCCCCCTACCCGCAGGTGCAGGTGTTAGAGCCTGCGGGCCCTGGCCCGCACCTAGCCCTCGACGATCCAGCAGAGAGCGCCCCCCCCACCCCCCATGGAGACTGGACCCGCCACCTGCAGCCACCCCGACCCCGGCCCTTCCAGAACTAACATGGCCAGGACGCTGCCGAACACAGTGAGCTGCTGCTCCACAAGGCATCCATACGGTTCCCGATATGGGGCGAAAGACGCACAGGCGATCTCCGCCTCCAACTGGGACGGGAAAGGCACGCCGAGGGCGCTGGGTGCAGATTCGGTTAAGGTACCACCACTACTCACTCAGGGCCTGAGCCCCCTTCTCAGGCCACCCTGACGAGGCCACCCACTCCCGACC
Source organism: Prionailurus viverrinus (assembly GCF_022837055.1). NCBI lineage: Eukaryota > Metazoa > Chordata > Mammalia > Carnivora > Felidae > Prionailurus > Prionailurus viverrinus. The sequence goes on from NW_025927612.1 coordinate 1,576,386, forward strand.
CTAATGGCTCGCGGCCACCCCGTTACCAGGCCCATGTCCGCCCACCGCCCCCGGGAACCCGTTTCCCCCCTGATCTCCTTCCTTCCTCCTCCCCCACCTCTCTCCAGCCACCCCGGGACCACCCTGCTTTCAGATCTTTGCCCCGCGCCCCGCAGGTCACCGCGGCTCCTCTCCCTTTCCGCCCCCTGCCCATGCCCGCTGTCCCCTCGGCTAGGATACAATATGTGTACTCGGGTTTCCGGCCTTCCGGCCGTGGAGAGGGCATCTCCGCCTGGCCCGGGGGCGTGAGGTGGTCGCGGGACACGCGGAGCCTCGCCGGCGACCGCGGCCTCCGCGGCCGCGCCTCCGAGGCCGTGACCGTGCCCGCGGCGGCCGAGGCCGCCTCCCTGGCCCTCCTGGCCCTCCTGGCCCCCCTGGCCGTCCCGGGCGTTGTCGGCGCCGCCCGCCTCGCCGCCTGCGGCTTTGTCTGCCGCCTCCATGGTCGTCAGGCTCCGCCTCAGGTCCAGTCCCCTGAACACAGGCCCGGCCGGGCGCTCGCCCAGTCGCCCAGTCCGCTGGGCTGGCGGCTGAGGCACTGCGGCTCCTTCCCGAAGCTCCGCCCCGCGCGCCGACCCCGCCCTCCCCGCGCACGCGCAAACGGGCCGTCGGGAGGCTGCCGGGCGCGTGGCCGGTTCCCGGCAAAGCGACGCTGTCCCAGGCTCTCTCGGACCCTGGCTGCGGAAGCCCCGCCTATCACAGCTCGACGCCACCCCCAGGCGCCTGCGCCAACGGGCTCCTAGGGTTCCTAGTGAGGCCGCCAGGCCTGCGGCCGGTGCCCGCCCAGCCGGCCTTTCCGCCCTTGGGCCCTGGGAGACCCCCTGGCTTAGCTAGACTATGAGCGCTTCCTCATAAAGCCCACGCAAGTCACCCCGGCCTCCCGGGAGCGCCGAGGCCAACATTTCCCCACCCCCACCTCCCGGCCGTTCCCTTGGGCGCCTGACTGGTTCCCGCCCAGCCAGCTCTGCCAGGAGCCCCTAGAGACTACCCCCCCCACCCTTGTCCTCCTAGCCAACGAGGGTTCCCTCCTAAGGCTCCGCCCCCAAGCATCCAAAGCAAGGGGGCTCCCAGGAGCGCCTGAGCAAACAGACCCCTCTGTGTTCCTCCCGGGCCTGGACCTGCTTCCCGCGCGCCTGCCCCGAAGCCAGCTCTGCCCTGGGCTCCCAGAGACCCCGCCCTCGGCCGCCTCTCCAGCAGCTGCTCCCTCACCAATCGTCCCCACGGGCTGTGACGTGTGACACCACTGCACCCGCGCAAACCAGTCCTACCTCAGCTCCACCCCCTCCCCACACCCCTAGCCCCTCCCCAGACCTCGTGGGAGGCCGCCAGACTCCACGGCCTGTTGTCCAGAGGGCCCTGCCTCTTCCTTGGGCTCAGTGTCCCCAGCACGTGGGGCTCCACGACCTCGCAGCGGTTCGTGGAGGGAGATGGGCCACAGCCCAGACGGACACGGCCCCGCACCCCGTCCCCTTCCCCGGTACAGGTGGACACACCAAAGCGGCCTTTGGAGGGGGCGACTGAGCACAGGTGCGGATCCGATCGGCGGTCTGGGAAGGTCACGAAGGGGCTCCCGTCGGGGGGCAAGCCTGCCAGTAGGAGGCAAGGAGGGAAGGGATGCCGACTGGAGCTAAAGTAGTTAGTGGCCACGGAGAACAGGGATGCGGTCGCATAGGAAAAAACCACAGTGCAAAAGGGAAATCACTAAAATCCCAACTTAGGAAGCTACTGTATATGTGCACGGAAATCCTGCCACGGTAGCCTGAAGTGTAAACACCTCGTATCTCTGTGTGGTGCGATTGAGGGTGGTCCCCACTTCTTTTTTGTGTATTTCTCCCCCAAAAGGTTCACAATGACTTTACCTGACCTTTAGTGTTTTCAATTCTTTGACATCCTTGCGTGCGTGATCTCTACGCCCCACGTGGTGCCGGCACTCACGACCCAGTGAGTGCTTCCACAAGTCAGGCTTGAGAGAGCAGATGATGCCATGCAGGGCGCCGGGCAGCAGCACTCCCCGCACCAACAGCACGACGAGGACCACGCAGGGGAAGGTAGCTGTGAAGTACACGATCTGGGGCGGGACGGAGGGGGGGACCTGCTCAGAAGGGGCCCTGCGGCCCCGCCTCCCCACTTAGGGGCCCCCAGCCTCAGCAGGGGGACAGGCGGGCCACACTCCCCCCACTGTGGTACGGTCCGCTCCGAGGTCAAGCGGGAGGCCAGCCTGCAGCCCCCCCTTCTACTCCTCAGAGCCTGGGCTCCTCCCGAAGGAAGCGGGGTGCTCAGCTGGCCATCGGCCGCCCCCGCAAGGACAGGTCAGCTGTAGAGAGGGAGGGCGGAGGCAGGACCTTCCCCGGGTGGGGAGCAGGACATCAGCCTGGAGGCAGGTCCCATGCCTCCTGTGGTTCTCTGCACAGAGGCAGGGTCCTGGGCAGGACGGAGTGGACTGGGCCGGCCAGAGACAGAGGCGACAGCGAGGTGACCGCGAAGACCTCTGCGTCCGTCCCACCCTCAGCAGAGCAGGACAGGTAGGCAAGGGAGGGCCACGGGCCGGGTCCCCCCAGGCTGGCCGCAAAGCAGAGAGTGAGGAAGTAGTGAGTGAGGAAGAGAGGGAAACTGGGGCGGGGATGCCCGACACGGGCAAGTTCAGCTGGCGGTCGCCTGGGCCTGTCCCCTCAGGACGGAAGGCGGCTGGGCTGGAGTTTGGAGGTTGCGGAGGACTACCCAGGCACGCGTGGGAAATCCACCGGGCTGGGTTCAAGGACCTGCCCCCGCCTCAGGCCCTGGCCCGGTCACCTCGCATGGCGGGGTGCCCCTGCCCCCCACCGGCCATGCTGCCCCCACCCCTGCCATCATCACCCACCCCGACCCGCCCGCCTCCAGCTGTAGCTTTCCTGTTGACTTGACCCCCTTGCAGACACAGAAGTAGGCCAGCACCCAGCAGGCCGGCAGACACAGGGTCACCTCCCAGTTGAGGGCCCCTGGCACGTCCAGCACTCCCCCCCCCCGCCCCCCCGAGAGCCGCAAGACTTTGTTCCTGGGGGGGGTCAGCCCGTCAGGGCTGCCGCAGCTGAGGGCACAGCGAGCGGGGAGCTGTCGCCGGGGCGGTGCTCCCCCATGCCGCTGCCCTCGGGTCCAGCTGGGCCCCCCTGGGCCCTCAGGCCCCCGGCCCAAGCCCGCAGCCATTGCGGTGTGGGAGGCGGGAGCCCGGGAGCCCCCGGCCAGAGGCCGGTCGCGCCCTCGGCGGTGTACCCTCCCCCAGGCTGGCAGGCACTAGGGGACTGACGGCGCCCGGGACCGAGAAATGGTGAGGGAGCCAGGCCCGTCCCTTCCAGCTCCCCTAGGGGCCGCGCGGGGCGTGCTCCCTGAGGACAGGCAGGGCCTGGGAGTGGCCCCTGCTCGGCATCCCGCGTCGGCCCCCCCGGCCCCCGGGGACGGGTCCCGGCACACGCAGACCCGAGTCGTACGGGGAGCCCACAGACAGGGACAGGCACGGTGCTGCCCAGAAGCGCCTGAGCGCGGCCCACGTCTCGATGCCCGGGACCCGGGCGGGCGGCGGTCAGGGGGCTGCTCACAAGTGCGCCCGGCTGGCGCCTGCGCAGACACACGCTTGGGGGGAGGGGCGGGCCAGGCCGGAAACAGTCACGTGCCAGTGGCCTCACCAGAATGCTCTCGGGGACGAAGGAGCCCGACAGTGACGTCACGCGTCGAGGGGCGCAGCTTCCGGAACCAGCCTCCATCTCCTCAGGGTCAGCGTCGACCGGATCCAGGCTCTGGGCCAACACAGCAAGGCCGGCTCGGTGGGAACCAGCCTGAACACGCTTGAGGGGAGGGGCGGGCCACGCCGGAAACAGTCACGTGCCAGTGGCCTACAGGAGGGGATTCTGGGCATTAGCCTCGGGCCGGTTTGCGCAGGTGCGCGGGGAGCGCAGGTGACGTCACCCGCTTCCCGAGGGAGCCTCGTTAGTTCGTTCGTTCGTTCGTTCGTTCGTTCCCTCGGCGGTTCAGCCGAAGTCCAGGCCGGGGACCCATGGAGGCCACAGATCGAGGCGCAGGCGGTGGGGCCGGCGGTCCCGAGGGTCAGCGTGGCCCGGGAGACCCCGGTGTCCCAGATGGCCCCGGAGGCCACGAGGGCCCCGGCGGCGGCGGAGGTGGTGAGGGAGAGGAGTGTGCCACGGCCGGTGCGGCCCCGCGGGTCGCGCAGGCGCCATGTGCTCCCGTCCCGGGCGCAGCTGCCGTGCCAGGGCTTGGCGGACACCCTTTGCCGGGACCCGGTGGGCACGGCGGTCCCACAGCTGGAGGGCCGGGGAGCCAGCCGCTGCAGTTGTATCCTCTTGGCCGAGTGGCGGGTGGCCGGGGCGATGGGCCTAGAGGAGGCGACGGGGCGGGGGGCGGAGGGGAGGGGGTTCAGCCTGGGGGTCCGGGGCACCGGAGGGACCGGCCCGGGGGGCGGATGGGCCAGGGGTGGCCGGGAGGGGTGGCGGGGAGAGGCGGCCTGATGGACCAGGAAGGAGGGGAGCGGACCTGAGAGGATGGAGAGGGGGGAGAGTGGCCGTGGGGGAAAGCAGGCCTCGGAGTGGTCAGGACGCCTGAGGCACCGACGCGATCGGTTTTCGATGATGCCTTAACCGAATGGCTACCAGCTACGTCACCATGCCTTTCCCGTCACCCACGGAGGCACAGGTGGCCCACCAGTGTCTGGCGACACAGGGCCAGCCCCAGGTCGGGGCAGTTCGGAAGGAGTTCACGGTATTCGGCAACGTCCTAATTATGTTAGTTCCAAACGGGTCCCTCGTGGGGGGTGGTGTCAGGTCGCTAGGGCCTATCTCCTGAGGGCCGTTCTAATAGTGAATTGGAGACACCAAAGGTTAGGTCCAAAGAGGTAGGTGTGGCACCCTGAGCCTGCGGCCACCTGAGGGGGGGCAGAGAGATAGGGGCAAGAGTGATGACATTTCATTTGGATTTTCTTTTTCCCTCACTTTTAGCCGACTGACTGCCGAAGACCCTGGCCAACTCCAGGTTTCCATCGCCTCCTGTCTTGACCAGCTTTCCCTGTTGGTTTGGACCATGCAGCGCTTCGTGCCCCCGTTTTTCAGAGTGCCGGAGCCAGGCAAAAGGGGCTAATTGTAACCTAGCGTCCCTTCCTTCCCTAGGGCGTCCATTCCGATGCTGGTTGCCGCTTTATTACGGGGGTCTAATTGTTTGTATTGGACTTTGGGCCTTGTTTTTCCCTATTGCTGGAGGAGGGGCGTTCTTACAGCAGAAAATAAAACTATTTTTCCGCATCTGAGTGTATTTTCAGCTACTGTGTCAGAGCAAGGGGAGAGGGCAGAGAGAGAGAGAGAGAGAGAACCCAAGCAGTTCCTGCGCTGTGAGTGCAGAGCCCGACGTAGTGCTTGAACCCACCAACCGTGAGATGATGACCTGAGCCGAAACCGACTCAGGTGCTTACCTGACTGAGCCACCCAGGCGGCCCTCGTTGATTAATTTTTCAGTTGGAATAGTCATATTTTACTTATTGATTGGTGAATGCTCTTTATATACAAGAGATACCAAATCTTGGCCAAAGTAATTGAAAATACTTTCCTTCCTCATTGCTTCACTGAATTCTTGTTTATAGTTCTATTCTGTACTGGAGGGTTTTTAACTTTTTCTTGTATTTAAATATGAAGTTTATTGTCAAGTTGGTTTCCATACAACACCCAGTGCTCATCCCGACAGGGGCCCTCCTCAATACCCATCACCCACCCTCCCCCCCATCAACCCTCAGTTTGTTCTCAGTTTTTAAGAATCTCTTATGTTTTGGCTCCCTCCCTCTCTAACCTCTTTTTTTTTTTTAATGTATGCAAGTGGTACATTTTTGTCATTATGATTTTTGCAGTTTATGTCCAAGGGAAAGCCATCCCCACTGTAAAATTATAAAATTTGTCCCTCATGCCATCTTCTAGTACTTTGAAATGTTAACACACAAGGAATTTATTGTGGTGTGAAAGATGACATTGGTCTAATTTTGTCCCCTTCCCCCCAAGGTTCCTCAGGTGTCTCAATGTCATTTATTGACTAATCCATATGTCTCCGCTGAACTGAAATGTCGCCTTCACCAGGGTCTAAACCTGCATCTTCATTTCTTCTTGCACATTTGTTTCTCCAGCAAATTTGGGCTAGGTGATCTCGGATGGCCTCTCTGAGGAAACGGCCTGAAGGATACAGTAGAGAAAGTTGGGATTGGTGTGGGAGAAGGGACAGACAGAGACAGAGGAGGACAGACAGACCGGCCGACAGAGATTTGATTGGCTCAGCTTGGATTGCCCTTCGAAGGGCGCAGGGAGAAACATGAGGACAAGAACGAGATGAGAGAGAGAGAGGTTAGGGCATCAGTGCATTAGAGGACTGTTGCACTGGGGATACTGGAGCATTTGGGGTTTTCTTCTTTCGTTACGAAAAACCTATTATACATAATACTACTGTGAATATTTTGTTTAAAAAGATTGTACAGGGGCACCTGGGTGGCTCAGTTGGTGAAGCGTCTGACTCTTGATTTTGGCTCAGGTCATGATCTCACAGTTCTTGGCATCGAGCCCTGCATAGGGCCCTGTGCTGAGCATGGAGCCATCTTGAGAGTCTCTCTCTCTCTCTCTCTCTCTCTCTCTCTCTTTCTGCTTCCCCAACCCCCGCTCACGTGCATGTGTGCGCGCTCTCTCAAAAGAAATAAAAGAAATTGAAATATATTTCTATATATGTTTAAATACACACAACCCTAGTTTCAGTGGTGATGGAGTTTTCAGGTTATTGAGTTCACGATCTTGTAGGAACTGTACATTCCCCCATGACCTACTGATCCAGGTTTCTGTAATTACGGCATATTACCTGGTTAGCGGCTGAGGGAGCATTATTCTACTATGTAGGAGAGTGAAGGATATGGGGAGAAAGGCCCAGATGGGTGGCTGCAAAGTTGATGTCCAAAGTCGAGCACAAGTCCCATGTCCTCAGGGGAGGGTAAGGTTTCTCAGCCAGGACACAAGCAGTGTTCTAAGGGACCAAGCCAGAGCTGTGCCTGGAGAAAGAGATGTAAAATGAAGAGCCAGAAGCCAGAGTCAAACCCAACTTGAAAGAGTACGTAAAGAGCAATGGTGAAAGAAATTATTTGGGTTACTCGAGTCAGAAGAAAAAGAAAGCCGGTCTTGACCTTATTCTTAAGTCAAACAGTAAACAAAGCAGGATGCAAAATCCAGAAGCAAACAGCCACAACCACAAATAAACCAACACCAGTGTCTAATTACACAAAGGTGTTAAGCTCTGTTAGGGAAGAAAACATCATAAATAAAATGGAAAGACAAGTTAGGAAGACATTAGTAACCCAAAGGGCAAACTAAAGTGAGTATCTTCAAAACACAAGTGACCCTTAGCAAATAAATCCATAAAAGACACAAACAGCCCAGTAGAAGATTGTACAAATGACAGGACCATGGGATTCCTGGAATAAGGATTATAAACAGCCAATTTGGTACAGGGTATTGTTTACCAGTGGGAGCGTCTACATAGCGTGAATGGAAGCCTCCACTCTTGGATCCCCCACGGAACGTTTCCATGAGGATCTGCGCTCAAATAAGGACAGCCAGAAGGAAAGTAGCAAGCACAAAGCAGTTTATTAAGGACAGTGCACTCTCCAGGTGGCAGAGCGGACAGGCCCAGAGGTGTCTGGGGTTTGGGGTGTCTTTTCTCTGTATGTTTGCATAGGTTCCGGATGGGTCACAGCTAGCGGGGTCTCCCACTGAGGGTGCTTCCCATCATGTGAGCAACTCCTCCTACCGGTTGGGAGGGGGAGTTTTTCTGGCCCCGCCCACAAGGTCCTGGCCAGAAGAGTCCATGGCCATCTTCCCTTGGGCGGGGAGAGTTGAAAACAAAACGATGTAAATCTATTATAATGAAGCTGTAGGTTACCCTGAGGCCAAGGTTGAAGAGGAGAGCCCCTGTTCTGCACCTGTGGCCCTTGGTCTGTCAACCTGGGGGTGTTGGAAGCCATAGGACCAGGATGTTAACAGCCACAAAGTCAGGACATTGTGCCCTCAGGCTTCTAACGTGTCACCTATTTAACACCGCCTTTGCCTCTGGCTCATGTCTAACCAACTGCCTACTTGATCGGTATGATCCTATGTACGCAAACAAGCAAAAGAAAAACCGTTATAAACGCAGATGAATATATCCTAGGAAAAAGTCTGGGAGGACACACGTAAAACTGGTCATAATGGTTACTGCAGACACTGAGTTTATGGGAAATGTTTACTTTCTAACAACACACCTTTGTGTAAGGCATGAATGATTTTATAATACGCATACATTATAGTGGAAAAAAAATTTAAATATCTAAGCGTTCGGAGCTGTAAGTGCACTATGATTCCAGTTTTGCTTTCCTACTTTAAATGTGTATGCACGTACATTTGGTCTTTTAAAAATTTTTTTAAGTATATTCATTTTCTTTGAAAGACAGAGAGAGACAGAGAGACAGAGAGACAGAGCACAGCAGGGGTGGGGCGGAGAGAGAGGGGGACACAGAATCCAAAGCAAGGCTCCAGGCTCTGAGCTGTCAGCACCAGAGCCCGACGCGGGACCCGAACTCACGAACCGCAAGATCAGGACCTGAGCCGAAGTCGGACGCTCAACCGGCTGAGCCACCCAGGCGCCCGTGCACATACATTTGTAGTGCAAGAAGAAACCTGAAATAAACCATCAAAATGTTTACAGTGAGGTTCTCGCGCGGTGGTGAGGTTATAGAGGGCATTTTTTTCTTTTTTGGTCACTTTGTAAGTTTCTGTAACTGCACAACCTATGCAATGACCATGTTTTACTTCCATAAATAGAAAGCAGTGTTTTAGAATAAGGGGGGGGAAAAAAGAGCAACAGAAATATTTGATCGTTGCTGAAAATGGGGGGAAACCTGGCACCCAAAATAGGATTCACCAAATGGATCACGTGCATGACATTTCAAACTCCTGTGTGATTGGATTCACCCCCAAAGCACTGGCATGTGCCAGCCCCACCCTGGAGAAGATCTTCATGGGCTTACACACATGGGGGGAAGTGCCTGGTGGGGGGGAATGGTGGGGGGGAAATGCCCGGTGGGGGGAAATGAGCTTACACACATGGGGGGAAATGGTAGGCCGAAGGCCTTCCAGTGCCACCTTCATTCCAATCTCCGTGTTGGAGAGGTCAGCAAAGGGTACCTCCCGTTGTCACCAGTTCCCACAGAAGCACTGCAAAACTCCCCGTGTCTGCTCAGCGTCTGTTTGTATCTTCAGGCTTCTTCTGCAGAGCTTCAGGGGCCACCCAGGCAGGTGCATACCTGCGCCCAGGGCATTGGAAGGAGAACCTGACGTCGGCCGTGCTGGTTCGGGGAGTCATGTCCTCATCAATCATTACACTACGGCTGCTGAGCACGTGTCGTGGGATGAGGGGCTCTAGAGTGTGTACGAGGGCCATGCCCCTTGCCATGTCCAATGCAAACGTCACAGCCCGGCTCTGGTCCACAGCAAAATTGGTGCCTTCGTGTAATACATTGTACAGGGAGGGATCCATATGGCATCCAGTGTGCGACGAGGGTGGGGTGTGGAGCAGGTGGAGACTGACAGGCACCTAGCACTGGGAGCACATTCGGATGTGAGAAACTCCTGAGCCGGGGACACTCCTCGTTGACTTGATGTGACCGGTGCCTAGGAGGCACTTTCTTTCCCGAGGGCCTTGAACAAAGCCCTCTTCACCTCCTTGTTTCCCATGCTGTAGACGACGGGGTTGAGCATGGGGGTGAGGACCACGTACAGCACAGGGAGCACCCGGTCCCGCAAGCCAGAGCACGCAGAGCTGGGGAGGATGTAGCAGAGGACTGGAGCGATGTAGAAAATGCAGACCACGGTGGTGTGAGCACCACAGGTGGAAAAGGCTTTCCTTCGGCCCTCAGCGGAGTGGATCCTGAGAATCGCAGCCACAACACGTACACAGGAGATCGCAACCGGGGCACGGGGTGCAAGAGCCACCACGAAACTGAGGACAAACAGGGCAAGTTCGCTGGCCCACGTGCTTGAGCAAGAGAGTCTGGTCAGTGGAGGGAGGCCACAGGAGAAGTGGGTGATGAGGCGAGGCCCGCAGAACCTCAGTGGAGCTGCAAGGACGGTGTGGGCGAACGCATCGGCCAAGGCAAGCAGGCGGGAGGTGGAAGCCATTCCTGCCCGGGTCCGTCCGACGGCCCAAGAGGACTAGGTGGTGCGGTGGCCGGCCGATGGCCGCATAGCGGTCACAGGCCATGGCTGTGAGCAGGAAGCACTCCCAGGGAGCCAGGAAGTGGAGAAAGAAGATCTGGGGAAGACAAGCACGATAGGGCACGGTCCGCACTGCTGCCAGCAGGTGTTCCAGCACCTGAGGCCCCGTGCTGGAGATATAGGCAGTGTCCAGCAGTGAGAGGTTGACTAAGAAGTCGTCCATGGGAGTGTGGAGTCGGGAGTCCATCACAGTAAGGCTGGCAATGCCCAGCCACGCTGTGGACCAGCAGAAAGATCACAAAGAGCAAGGGCCTCAACTCCTCTGCGTCGGCCAGCCCTTCCAGAAGGAACAGCGACACTCGGGTCTCATTCCCCAGCTGCCCGGAACCATGCGCAGAAACCTGCACCTGTAGAGTCCAACTCAGAGTCAGATGAGGATCCAAGTGTGGAGTTCCAATTTGCACAAGGCAGCAGGGGTGAGGGAAGGTGCAGAGACAACAACAACAACAAGAAAAAGAGACAGGTTTCAAGCTTAAGAAAATAAGACTCAGAATTGGGGGAGTGAGGCTAGGTTCAGGAGGCCAGCGGTAAGGTAGAGGCCAGTAGAATGGAATCGGTAACCCCACACCAAGACAAGGTGCACAGACCTTGAAGCCACGGTGCATGCACCTCCTGTAAGGATATCAAAGTCAGTCCCTCAGAAGCTTCTACCTGAATAAGGACCCTAGACCTCGTAATTACCTGCAGTGGTCCCCTTATTTCACCCTCACCAACCCAGCAGAGCCCCAACTCAGGAGCAGTGATAGGACACTAGTCAGGTCCCTCCTCCTCCCGCTCTGAACCTTTCAGTGCCTCCCGTCTCACTCAGCGTCAAAGCCAAAGTCCCCCCGGCGACCTACCAGGCCCTCTGTGATACGCTCTCCCTCCTCTCCTCTCCTCTCCTCTCCTCTCCTCTCTGACCATCGGGCAAGAAGTCTGTCAGCTCCGTGCCCCATATCACATCTCCGGACTGGCCCACAGCAGCAAACGCCCTTGCCTATTCCCTGCCTCGGTGGAAGAGAGCCCTGCCCTCCTATCCAAGGCTAGCTTGTCCGATTTCCCCAGCTGCTCTCTTCATTGTGCCAGCCCTGCTCGGCAACCCTTTTACATGGGAATGTGCTAAATGCCACTCGACTGTTCACTCTCAGATGGTTTATTTTATGTTATCTCGATTTTACCTCCATGAAAAAAGGAAGCAAACTAAAGACTTTTTCAGACATATAAAAGCTGAGATTAACTCGTTGTCAGCGGAAAACCTGCACTACAACAAATGTTAAAGGCTGTTCTCCACAAGCAAGGATGATAGCACGTGGGAACTTGGACCTACATGAAGTAATGAAGAGGGTTCCAGAATTGGAAAGTATGTGGGTAAATGTAAACATTTTTTCTCCCTTCAAAATGTCTCTCAATCGTCGCAAACCATCTAAAGCAAAAATATTGACAACACGGCGTGGGGTGTGTAACTGCTATAGAAATAAAAGGTATGACAACAATAGCACAAAGGACACCAGTGGGTGGTTGGAAGGGTACTGCTGTAATGTTCTTACGTTACGGGCGAAGTGATTTGAAATTACTTGAAGGTGGTCTATAATGAGGTAAAACACATATCAGGATCCCTAGAACCCTAGGTTTAATATGTACACTTCTCTGGCGGAGATAAAGTGAATTTCTAGAAATTACTCAATCTGAAAGGAGTCGCGAAAAGACAGAGAGGGGAACGCAGAACACATGGGGCAAACAGAAAATAAATAGCAGGATGGTAGATTGAAACTCAACGATACCCCTCGTTACATTTATTCTAAATGGTCTAAACGTGGCAACTAAAACACGGAGATTGCCAGACTGGATAAAAAGGCAAAGCAAAACTATATGCTACGCGTAAGAAATGCGCTCTATGAAGACACAGATACGGTAAAAGTAAAAAGATGGGCAAAGATACACCACGCAAGTCTTCTTTTTTTTTTTTTAATTTTTTTTTTCAACGTTTATTTATTTTTGGGACAGAGAGAGACAGAGCATGAACGGGGGAGGGTCAGAGAGAGAGGGAGACACAGAATCAGAAACAGGCTCCAGGCTCCGAGCCATCAGCCCAGAGCCCGACGCGGGGCTCGAACTCACGGACCGCGAGATCGTGACCTGGCTGAAGTCGGACGCTCAACCGACTGCGCCACCCAGGCGCCCCACACGCAAGTCTTCTAATAAGAAAGTTTGAGCAGCTATATTAAGAGCAGGCAGGACAGACTTCAGGACAAGGAATACGATGGGGTGGAGGACGTTTGCTAACGATAGAGGGGTCACTTTGTGAAGAAGACATAAAATCAAAACCTAAATACATAGTAGGAAAGAAATAATGAAGCTAAGAGGAGGTATGAATAAAACGTTAAATGGACAAACAATAGAGGAAAATCCACGAAGCGGAAAGCCTTTTTTTCCTTTCTTTCTTTTCTGTTTTAATGTTTATTTTTGACACAGAGAGAGACAGGGCGCGAGTGGGGGAGGAGCAAAGAGAGAGGGGGGACACAGAATCCGCAACAGGCTCCAGGCTCCAGGCTCCAGGCTCTGAGCCGGCAGCACAGAGTCCGATGCGGGGCTCGAACCGACGGACGGACCGTGAGATCATGACCTGAGCCGAAGTCAGACCCTTAACCGACTGAGCCACTCAGGCGCCCTCTCCCCCACTTTTTAAAGGTTTTATTCATTTTTGAGAGAGTGCATGTGGGGGAGGGGCAGGGAGAGGGGGACAGAGGATCTGAAGTGAACTGCGCTGACAGCAGTGAGCCCCATGCGGGGCCTGAACTCACCAACTGCCAGATCGTGACCTGAGCCAAAGTCGGACGCTCAACCGACTGAGCCACCCAGGTGCCCCTGAAAGCTTCTTTAAAAAAAAAAAAAAAAAAAAAAAAAGCATACCAGGGGCACCTGGGTGGCTCAGTCGGTTGAGCGGCCGACTTCGCCTCAGGTCATGATCTCGCGGTCCGTGAGTTCGAGCCCCGCGTCGGGCTCTGTGCTGACAGCTCAGAGCCTGGAGCCTGTTTCAGATTCTGTGTCTCCCTCTCTCTGACCCTTCCCCGTTCATTCATGCTCTGTCTCTCTCTGTCTCCAAAATAAATACACGTTAAAAAAATGTTTTTCTAAAAATACCAATAAAGCTGATTTTGAAAAATAAAGTGTAACCAGGGAATATTAGGAACAATATTTGTGGGTAAGTTTCCCAATTTAGATGAAATGGACAAATTCCTTGAATGACACAAATTACCAAAACTGACTCAAGAAGAAATAGAAGACCCGAATATCCCTACATCTATGAAAGCAATGGAGCCGAAAACTCCAGGCCCCCGTGGCTTTACTAGTGGCTACCACCAAATTCTTAAAGGAGAACTTTCACCAATCCTACACAAATGCTTTCAGGAAGCAAAGGAGGAGAAACATTTCCCAAATCATCTTATGAGGCCAGCATTACACAACCCCAAAACCAGATGAAGACATTGCAAGAAAAGAAAACCACAGGGCAATATCCTTCAGGAAGTCACACACACAAAAGAACTTGATTCGATATTAGCAAATTCAACCCAGCAACATACAAAGAGGATGATACCATCATGGCCAAGTGGGGTTCATCCCAAGAATTGGTTTTCATTAAAGACAAAAAAGTCAATCAGTGTCATCTGTCATATTAAGAAAATAAAGGAGAAAAAACATGTGATCATTTCAACAGACACAGAAAAAAAGCATCAGACAATATCCAACAACCACTCATGACAAAAACTCTCGGAGAACTAGGACTAGAGGGAAACGTTCTTAATCTGATAAAGGGAACCTACAAAAATCCTACAGCTAACATGATACTTAATGGTGAAAGATAGAATCACCGCCCCCGCTCCCTCGCCCGCAAAGTTTGAGAAACAAGGTATGGATGTTCACCACTTCCATTCAACACTGTCCTGGAAATCCTAGGCAGTGCACTAGGCAAGAAAGAGGAATAAAAGTAGTGACACAGATTGCAAAAAAAGAAACGGGATTATCTTTATTCAGAGATGACATGCTTGTTTACGTAGAAACCCCTAAGTGATGTACAAAAAAAAGAAGAGTGACATTTTTAAAAAATCACTACCATTTATAATAGCATCCCCAAACATGAAGTATTTGGGGACACATGTAATAACATATGTGCAAAACCTTTACGGTGAACACTAAAAACTATTGATAAGTGAAAGAAAGCTTACAAAAATGGAGAAACGCATCCTATGCGTGGAGCGGAAGATCCTGTATTCTTTTTTCTTTTAGCGTTTATTTATTTATTTTGGAAGAGACAGAGAGAGCATGAGCAGGGGAGGGGCAGAGAGACAGAGAGGGAGCGAGAGAGGGAGGGAGAGGGAGAGAGAGAGAGAGAGAGAGAGAGAGAGAGAGAGAAAATATCCCAAGCAGGCTCGGAGCTGTCAGTGCACACCCCGACTCTGGGCCCGGTCTCACAAACCGTGAGATCATGACCTGAGCCGAAATCAAGAGTCAGACGCTTAATCGACTGAGCCACCCAGGTGCCCCAAGGCCCTGTATTCTTAAGATGTACACTCCCACCACAGCATTCTAGAAATTCATTGCAAACCCAGTAAAAATCGTGATAACGCAGAAATGGACAAGCTGATTCCAAAGTGTACATCCAAACGCAAAGAACCTGGAATAGGCAGCTCGAACTTGCAAAAGAGGAATAAAGTCGGAAGACATAGGATGACTAAAAGAGGATACAGACAGAATGGAAAGTTCACATGTCACTGGTGGGACTGTAAATTGGTATGATCACATCGGAAAACAGTGCTTCCGTTTCTTATACAGTCACACTTACGCTTACCATGTGACCCAGAAATCCCACTTCTGCTATTTACACGAGGGAATTAAAAATATATGTGTGTGCAAAGACTTGTACGTGAATCTTCGTATCAACTTGATTAACAATAACCGCAGTTTGGAAACAAGCCAAACGTCCAATAGCAGGTGAGTGGTTAAGCCTAAGTTACGGTACATCCACGCAATGGAATACCGGTCAGCAACAAAGAAGGATGGACATACTGTGTGATTCCTGGAAATTCCAGAAAAGGCAAAATCTAAGCTGAATTTGCTGTGTGGGGGCAGACTGTAGAGGAGGACACTGTCTGCACGGAGGCACAAGGGCGACTGTGAGAGCGATGGGAATGTTCTGGATCTCGGCTTTGGCTGTGGACACCTTTGTCGTAACTCATGAAACCGTACGCTTAAATGTGTGCAACTTCCCATACGTGCATTTTGCCTCAAATAAGCTGAGCAAAAACAAAAAAAGAGAAGGGACAAACAAAAACTGAATAGCAAAGTGGCAGACTTAAATCCGACCATATCGGTAATCGTATTAAATGTGAATTTGCCAAACAGTCCAATTTAAAAGCAGACATCGTTAGAAGGGTGCTTTCTTTAAGTGACCAAACTACACGCTGTCTACGTGAGCCACATTCAAGACGCAAAGACACCAATAGGTTAGAGGTAAGAGGATGGAAAAGGACTTACGAATAAATAGTGAGCAAAGAAGCCTGATGTGGTTATATCGATATTAGAGAAATCAGACTTCGAGGAAAACCGTGTTACCAAAGATGAGGGGATGCGTTTCATACTAGTAACAGCAGCAATGAATCCATCTGGAAGAGAAAATGATCATAAATATGTCTGTGCCTAATGACACACCTTCAAAATACACGGGGCGCCTGGGTGACTCAGTCGGTAAGCGTCTGACTTCGGCTCAGGTCATGATGTCACCGTTGGTGAGTTCCAGCCCAGCGTCGGGCTCTCTGCCCGTCGGCACCGAGCCTGCTTTGGATCCTCTGTCCCCCTCTGTCTCTGCCCCTCCCCCGCTGGCTCTCTCTCTCTCCCCCTCTCTCAAAATAAACAAACTTAACACACACGCACACTCACACACACACACACGCACGCACGCACACACACACGCGTGCGCACGATGCAAGAATTTTTGAGATTAACAGGTGAAAGGGACAAGTCCAAAATCACGGTTGGAGATTTTAACATCCTCTCTCAGCAAGCGAGAGAGAGAGACAACACACTCTGTTAAAAGAAATAGAGCAGGGATTGGCAAACTACCGCCTCCTGGCCAAATCCAGCCCGGGGCCTCTTTTATGTGAAAAGTTTGTTGTCCCCCGACATAGAACATACGATCAGTGGTATCACCTACCTTGACCGATGTCTTTAGAACACTAAACAGGAGATCTGAATTTCACATGTGTGTCCACTACACATTCTTTTCAAGTACAAGTATGTGTTCGCCAAGATAAAGCATTTTCTGAGCCACGGACCAATTCTCAACACGTTTCAACGTCAAGGATTGAAATTTAACCCGGTACGTCTCTGACCAGCCTTGCCTTGTTCTTGATTCTAGAGGGAAAGCTTTCAACCTCTCACTGTTGCGTATGATGTCAGCTGTGGGTTTTGTCGTATGTGGGCTTTGTGGTATTGAGCTATACAACTTCTCTGCCCCCATTCGTGGAGGGTTTTTATCATGGAAATATGTTCTATTTTGTCAAACGCGTTTTCTGCACCTAGGGAGATGATCATATGGTTTTTATCTTTCATTCTAACGATGCGGTGCTTCGTTTATAGACACGCATGTGTTGAAAGATCCTTGTTTTCCGGCTGCAGGTTCCTCCTGCCCGTGCCCGGAGATGAGAGCTGCCTGCCCCGTAGACAGTGACAAAGAACAGGGCAGACAGAGACAGTCCGAGGCTCAGGCTGAGGCGCTCTTTGGTGACACTGCTCATTGAAATGCTTCCACCAGCCACAGGCCGCTCTAGACACTGGCCACCTTCTTGCTGTGACACCTGCCTCCAGGACAAGGCAGCTGTGCCTTTACTTTCCTCACTTGTCCTGAGGACCTATTCGGAGACGCTCAGGTACAGATTCGTAACTATAGAGTCACGGAGTTCTACACAGCTCAGTCACGTGCTCAGAGGCTTTAGGAGTGGGGCCATGGCAGCCTGTTTGGGCATGGACAGTGGGGACCATGAGCCGCACCACCGTGTGGGGAGTAGTGTCAGGCAGAGGCTTCCTGGATATCGCAGCTGGCGGGCCGTCGAAGGCTCGTGGCACGGCTGGTTCAGGCAGACGCATCCACGCGGGTGCCCGTTTGGGCAGACGCCCTAGGGTGTCGTGGCACTCTAAGGGGTGGAGCTTCATAGGTGAGAACTGATTGGCTACAGAAGGGACTGCTTGGTGGGAACCAATCACAGGTCAGGAGGCATTACCAGTGGTCCGTGTGGACAGTTGCTCTGGGCATCCGGAATTGCATTGTGGAGTAAAGGGGTGAAGCATTGTGAGAGAGCGCTTTGTCCTTCAGTGATGCCTTGAGAGGGTGGGCGGATTCAAAGTTGGGTCTCAGGTGGCTGGTGGAGGCCCCGTGAGGGCAGCAGACGAAGGCACGGGTGCCGTGGGCGTGGTGGTGGGCGCAGCAGGTGGTGGCCAGTGTGTGCCAGGTGGACCTCGTGGTGTCAGTGGCCCCAGAGTCCCTGGTGGTTCGGGTGGTGCCTGTGACCCTGGCCATCCCAGCAACCCCGGAGGCCTGAGCGATCCGGAAAGAACCAGCATTGTGGGAGAGGTAGGTGCCGCCTCTGGTGGCGCTCTCCAAATGGAGCGGGCACCCTACACACCAGGTCCTGGTGGAGATGCCGCGCCTGGCGCCAGAGGTCCTGGTAACCGACTGCTTCAGTTGTATCCTATTCAAGGAGTCCCAGCGGGCTGGACGGCAGGGGGATGGGCTGGAGGTGGTTTGGCGCGCGGCGGGGTGGGGTGTGGGGGGAGACTTGGGGAAGTGGAGTTGAAAGGGGAGCAGGAGGGAGCTCCGGGCACCTGGAGGGTATCAGCTAGGGTTTGGCCCGTGCTGACAGAGGATGGGGAGTGGGGTGGACCGCCTGATGGGACTGAAGCGGTAGGGACAATGCTATCCGGGGTGGCCTGGCTGTATAGGGTGGGAGGTTGTGGACAGCCTGAGGGTCAGCCTGGGGTGGGGAAGGCAGGCCTCACTGAAGAGGAGGCCTGAGGCCCAGGCAAAATTAGTACTGTGGATGGTGCCTTAACCCAGTCTCCACCAGCACCCTCACTATACCTTTCCCCTCGGCCATGGATGCGGAGATTGCCCACAGGTTCCTGACTCCAAACGAGGAGCTCCAGGAGCCAGTTCGGGAGGAGCTCCATGTGAACGGCAGCATCCTGACTGTGTTAGTTCTAGAACGGTCCAGGGAGAGGGTGGTGGCAGGTGACCAGGGACAAGGTCAATTCCGGAGGAGCTGTAACGCAGACAAGGGAAACAGGAAAGGAGTGAGTCGAAGGAAGGAGTGTGGTGCTCTAGGATCATTGCTGTGTGAAGGGGCGGAGTGGGGAATGTGCCCCACCGGCCCTCTAACTTGACTTATTTTTTCCTACCTTGTAGCCGCTTGACTGCCGATGACCCTGGCCAGCTCCAAATGTCCATCACCTCCTGTCTTGGCCAGCTTTCCCTAGTGATACGGACCATGCAGATCATCATGCCCCCCTTTTTCACAAAGCCACAGCAGTGAAAAGGTGGCTGGACCCAACTCTGTGTCCCCCCCACATGACAGTGATTCCTGCAGCAGCTGCCGTTTTCTTATTGAGGCCGCATCTTTTGCCTATACTGGCCCTTGGGTGCTTCAGATCCACATTTTTTTTTTTTTTTTTTTTTTTGTGATCAAATGGTAACTGCTACTATTCTATGTCTGGGTTTCTTTTTAGCATCTACGCCTTCTCCTATTCTCGCCTTTGTTCTCAGGTAGGGGGAGAGATTCTGACATTCAGATACTCAAGTACTAGAAGGCAATTGAAGAAGACAAGTTAGGCGATGGGAGACAAAAATTATGTCCTGTTATTCAGGACATTAACTACTGTCAACATGTTAGAACTTTTAGTTTTATACTAGCATGTACGTAGTCATGTATAATACCTGCAGAGTAGGACTTTGTGGCTTATCGGCCTTGATTCAGATCTGTGCAGAAGAGCGCTGGCACAGCTGGCTAGGTCGGCCCCACTGCCCATTCTATACTCCCGTGTCATCAGAGGCCTCATTCCCTGAGGTTCCGAACCCACAAATCTCAGAGCTCCTTGTGGTTGGCTCTCACTTGTATCATCCTTCCCCAAAGTGTTTTTCCAGTTTATTACGCTGCTGCTTGCTTCCCTGAAGTCCTGACAAGGGTCCTTGAGGAAAACAAAAAGGGGAAGAGGTCTCCCTGAGGTGGGGAGGGGACATGAGGTACATTACCCTTTGCCTTCCCCTCCAAGACTCTCTTATTTAGCACAACAGTGGGGCCACGGACAAGGCACCCGAGTGGCTGAGGAGGGGAATGGGCGACGCCCCGGCGCAGGAGGTGAGTCTCTAAAACGGAGAGAGGAGGAACAGAGCCTTGCCTGAGGGAGAATTAGCACTGTCAGCAGAGAGAGACTGAGCTGTGGAGAACGCCGTGACTCTATAGTTACGAATCTGTACCTGAGCGTCTCCAAATAGGTCCTCAGGACAAGTGAGGAAAGTAAAGGCACAGCTGCCTTGTCCTGGAGGCAGGTGTCACAGCAAGAAGGTGGCCAGTGTCTAGAGCGGCCTGTGGCTGGTGGAAGCATTTCAATGAGCAGTGTCACCAAAGAGCGCCTCAGCCTGAGCCTCGGACTGTCTCTGTCTGCCCTGTTCTTTGTCACTGTCTACGGGGCAGGCAGCTCTCATCTCCGGGCACGGGCAGGAGGAACCTGCAGCCGGGAAACAAGGATCTTTCAACACGTGCACGACTATAAACCCCGCCCTCGGCCGCCTCTCCAGCAGCTGCTGCCTCTCCAGCGGCTGCTCCCTCACCAATCGTCGCCACGCGCTGTGACGTGTGACCCCACTGCACCCACGCAAACCAGTCCTACCTCAGCTCCACCCCCTCCCCACACCCCTAGCCCCTCCCCAGACCTCGTGGGAGGCCGCCGGACTCCACGGCCTGTTGTCCAGAGGGCCCTGCCTCTTCCTTGGGCTCAGTGTCCCCAGCACGTGGGGCTCCACGACCTCGCAGCGGTTCGTGGAGGGAGATGGGCCACAGCCCAGACGGACACGGCCCCGCACCCCGTCCCCTTCCCCGGTACAGGTGGACACACCAAAGCGGCCTTTGGAGGGGGCGACTGAGCACAGGTGCGGATCCGATCGGCGGTCTGGGAAGGTCACGAAGGGGCTCCCGTCGGGGGGCAAGCCTGCCAGTAGGAGGCAAGGAGGGAAGGGATGCCGACTGGAGCTAAAGTAGTTAGTGGCCACGGAGAACAGGGATGCGGTCGCATAGGAAAAAACCACAGTGCAAAAGGGAAATCACTAAAATCCCAACTTAGGAAGCTACTGTATATGTGCACGGAAATCCTGCCACGGTAGCCTGAAGTGTAAACACCTCGTATCTCTGTGTGGTGCGATTGAGGGTGGTCCCCACTTCTTTTTTGTGTATTTCTCCCCCAAAAGGTTCACAATGACTTTACCTGACCTTTAGTGTTTTCAATTCTTTGACATCCTTGCGTGCGTGATCTCTACGCCCCACGTGGTGCCGGCACTCACGACCCAGTGAGTGCTTCCACAAGTCAGGCTTGAGAGAGCAGATGATGCCATGCAGGGCGCCGGGCAGCAGCACTCCCCGCACCAACAGCACGACGAGGACCACGCAGGGGAAGGTAGCTGTGAAGTACACGATCTGGGGCGGGACGGAGGGGGGGACCTGCTCAGAAGGGGCCCTGCGGCCCCGCCTCCCCACTTAGGGGCCCCCAGCCTCAGCAGGGGGACAGGCGGGCCACACTCCCCCCACTGTGGTACGGTCCGCTCCGAGGTCAAGCGGGAGGCCAGCCTGCAGCCCCCCCTTCTACTCCTCAGAGCCTGGGCTCCTCCCGAAGGAAGCGGGGTGCTCAGCTGGCCATCGGCCGCCCCCGCAAGGACAGGTCAGCTGTAGAGAGGGAGGGCGGAGGCAGGACCTTCCCCGGGTGGGGAGCAGGACATCAGCCTGGAGGCAGGTCCCATGCCTCCTGTGGTTCTCTGCACAGAGGCAGGGTCCTGGGCAGGACGGAGTGGACTGGGCCGGCCAGAGACAGAGGCGACAGCGAGGTGACCGCGAAGACCTCTGCGTCCGTCCCACCCTCAGCAGAGCAGGACAGGTAGGCAAGGGAGGGCCACGGGCCGGGTCCCCCCAGGCTGGCCGCAAAGCAGAGAGTGAGGAAGTAGTGAGTGAGGAAGAGAGGGAAACTGGGGCGGGGATGCCCGACACGGGCAAGTTCAGCTGGCGGTCGCCTGGGCCTGTCCCCTCAGGACGGAAGGCGGCTGGGCTGGAGTTTGGAGGTTGCGGAGGACTACCCAGGCACGCGTGGGAAATCCACCGGGCTGGGTTCAAGGACCTGCCCCCGCCTCAGGCCCTGGCCCGGTCACCTCGCATGGCGGGGTGCCCCTGCCCCCCACCGGCCATGCTGCCCCCACCCCTGCCATCATCACCCACCCCGACCCGCCCGCCTCCAGCTGTAGCTTTCCTGTTGACTTGACCCCCTTGCAGACACAGAAGTAGGCCAGCACCCAGCAGGCCGGCAGACACAGGGTCACCTCCCAGTTGAGGGCCCCTGGCACGTCCAGCACTCCCCCCCCCCGCCCCCCCGAGAGCCGCAAGACTTTGTTCCTGGGGGGGGTCAGCCCGTCAGGGCTGCCGCAGCTGAGGGCACAGCGAGCGGGGAGCTGTCGCCGGGGCGGTGCTCCCCCATGCCGCTGCCCTCGGGTCCAGCTGGGCCCCCCTGGGCCCCCAGGCCCCCGGCCCAAGCCCGCAGCCATTGCGGTGTGGGAGGCGGGAGCCCGGGAGCCCCCGGCCAGAGGCCGGTCGCGCCCTCGGCGGTGTACCCTCCCCCAGGCTGGCAGGCACTAGGGGACTGACGGCGCCCGGGACCGAGAAATGGTGAGGGAGCCAGGCCCGTCCCTTCCAGCTCCCCTAGGGGCCGCGCGGGGCGTGCTCCCTGAGGACAGGCAGGGCCTGGGAGTGGCCCCTGCTCGGCATCCCGCGTCGGCCCCCCCGGCCCCCGGGGACGGGTCCCGGCACACGCAGACCCGAGTCGTACGGGGAGCCCACAGACAGGGACAGGCACGGTGCTGCCCAGAAGCGCCTGAGCGCGGCCCACGCCTCGATGCCCGGGACCCGGGCGGGCGGCGGTCAGGGGGCTGCTCACAAGTGCGCCGGGCTGGCGCCTGCGCAGACACACGCTTGGGGGGGGGGGCGGGCCAGGCCGGAAACAGTCACGTGCCAGTGGCCTCACCAGAATGCTCTCGGGGACGAAGGAGCCCGACAGTGACGTCACGCGTCGAGGGGCGCAGCTTCCGGAACCAGCCTCCATCTCCTCGGGGTCAGCGTCGACCGGATCCAGGCTCTGGGCCAACACAGCGAGGCCGGCTCGGTGGGAACCAGCTCCGAGGCGTCTGTCTGCGCAGGCGCCCTGGCCATCCCCGACAGCCTTGCGCGCCGAGGAGCCGGGCTTCGCGAGGCCTGCCAGGGGTCTCAGCGGTCCGCCGACAGTGGGCGCAGCGTAGCGGTGGGCTCTGAGGAGGCCGGTGCGGCGGCCATGAGGGCCCCGGACGACGAAGCGGCCTCTCCGGCCCCGGACGACGGCGCGGAGGAAGTGGCGGTCACGCAGGCCCCTGACGATGACGGCGCGGACGGCGCGGCGGTCACGAGGGCTCCCGAGGGTGGCGCGGAGGACGCGGGGGCAGGCCCACAGGCCTCCGACGGAGGCACGGACGGCCACGACCCCCAGCTTAGCCCCCGAGGTCCCGGTTGCCAGGGCAACTGCAGCCGCCACGATGGCGAGGGTGGCCCTGGCAGCAAGGGAGCAGTGGTCGAGGGGGCCTGCGCCCCTCCCCTGGCCGAACGGGCCCCGAGGGCCCTGGCCCCCGGTGGAGACGCAGCGCCGGTGGCGGCGGGGACCTCCTCAGGACTGCTGGAGTTGTATCCTTTCCGTGGAGCCTGTCTGGGCAGGGGCCGTGGCGGGGTGGCTGGGGAGCAGGGCGGCAGCCCGGGGACGGGACGGACGGGGGCGGGGGTGGGCAGCCTGGCGGGACAGGGACGGCCGGTGCCCGCGGGCCCCCAGGGTGGGGGAAGCGGCTCAGGGTGGGCAGAGGTGGCGGGAGGGAGCGCGAGTGTCCCGGGGGTAGAAGCGGGCCTCTGAGTGGTCAGGAGGCTTCAGGCCATGGGAACTCCAGGAGCCCGTTGTGCCTTAACCGGGTGCCTCCCAGCAGGCTCACTGTGTCTTTCCGGTCGCCCCTGGAGGCAGAGATGGCCCGCAGGGCCCTGACTACACACGTCCAACGCCACCGAGGGTTGGCTCAGAAGGAGCTTTGCGTGAGGGGCAGCGCCCTGGCCGTGTGAGTCCTCCAACAAGAGTAGGCGCGGGACGGGTGGGCGGTGGCGGCGGGTGCCGTGGTCGCATCTCTGCCTTCCAGTGCCGTCGTGGAGGCCCCGACGCACGCGTTAGGTGGAAGGCGGGGGGTGGGGGGTTGTGTGGGGGAAGGGGCTGGTGCCCTGCACCTCCACAGCAGGTCTCCCCTTTAACCGGATTTCCCTCTTCCCTCACTTCTAGGAGATGGACTACTGAAGACCCCATCTGCTTCCGAGTGTCCGTCAACTCCTTCCTGGACCGGCTTCCCCTGGTGATACGAAACATTCGCGCCTTGGGGTCCCGGCCTCCGCCACGCCTAGGCCCGGGAAAGGGGGCCGAGGCCTAACCTGGTAGCCCTCACTGGGCAAGGCACGGGGCGTTGACACTTGGCGTCCTCGCCACTTTATTATCGGGGGTCTAACGTTCTGCAGGTCCGGGCCTCGGTGGCTCTTGGCCCACTTCAGTTCCTTCCCTGCGCCCGGAGGGACGGGCGCTTACGTGTTTGTTACTGCACAACATGAAACTGAGCTACTCTTTTGTGTCCGAGTTTCTTCTCAGTTCCTGCGCCTCCACATTTTCTTACCTTTGTTCTGGTGTTGGAAGGGAGGTTCTGGGAATCGTAGTCCAGCAGCCCAAGCTTATCGAAGACGACTCAGGGAGAGGAAAATCAGGTCCTATATTCAGCGGTAAATACCGCTGACGTTTTGGAATACGTTCCTAGTTGTATTTACCCGTTAAATGGATAACAACGTATAACGTATGCATTTTCCAGTTTAGCGTTAACTTTTCTCCGGATCCTTTTTGTTTTGCTTTGTTTTGTTTTGTTTTGTTTTGTTTTGTTTTTGTTTTTCCCCGTTGAACGTACTAGCTTTCCCACTCCCTAAAAACTCTTCAAAAACTGTTATCCAGGAGACACACAAACGTATTATTACATAATGGTGAGCAGTCGGGTCGTTCTCAGCTTTGCCCCTATTATGGGTCGTGTGAGTCAATGGGATTCTTGAACAGAAGTCTTTGCGCGAACAGTTACTTCCTTCAGATCGTTTCCGAGAGGTAGAATTCCCGCGTTCTATAGCTTCTCGGCACACAAGTGCTCTCCAGAAAAGGCGCCCCGCCGCAAGAAGTCTGGTCTCCCCGCATCACCAACCAGTAGGGTGGCTTCCTACCGAAGTAGAAGACTCCTTTTGTACCAGGGAAATAAGCACGGAAACACTAGAATAGGAATTTTGGGGCTTACTGGCCTTGTTTCCGATGAGCAAGGGAGTGGTGCCACAAGTGGCTACGGGTTTGGGGGCGAGGTGGGGGGTGGTTAGCTCCCTCTGAGTAGCTTGTGTCTTGGAACCTCGCTAAACAGGAGTGCTAGCCTCACGAGGGTTCCCTCGGAGTTTCTACATGCATGGTCATGATCTCTGTAAGCAAACACGGTTTTGGTTCCTTCCTTTCCGGCCTTGCCGGGGCTACGGGGGCGGGGGGAGGGAACAGGCCGACACTGGACAGATGGGAAGCAAGAGCAGGAAGGCACATGGCAGAGAACCAAATCCTGGATCCAGCCATGCCTGAAGACAGAACTACCCGCCCCCTGCCCCCGCCACGATCGTTCAGTTACACACACCCAGAAACTCTCCCTTTGGTTAAGCCAACATGAATCCTTTTTTTTCTTTTCTTTCTTTCTTTCTTTCTTTCTTTCCTTCTCTTTCTCTTTTGTTCGAATGGTTTTATTTAGTGTTTGAGAGCAAGACAGAGACAGCGTGAGCGGGGAAGCGGCAGAGAGACAGAGAGGGAGACACAGAATCTGAGGCAGACTGCAGGCTCTGAGCTGTCGGCACAGAGCTCGACGCAGGGCTCAAACCCACGAACTGTGAGATCGTGACCTGAGCCGAAGTCAGACCCTCAACCGACTGAGCCACCCAGGCACCCCCGTCGTGAATCCTTTTTATTGCTTTTCTTTTTGTCTTTCTTCACTTGCAATAGAAAAGTCTTGTCCTTTATTGACTTGCGGAACCGTAGGTTTTCTTGTCACTTCACCTGAGAACGTGGCTCTCCCTTCTTTTAACAGAGAAACTGGGCTCTTTAAGTTTACAAAGGCATTGGCTCCTAGCTGGTAGGCCTTCAAGCCGTATGGTGGTAGAGTCTTCTGTGGGTAAGAGTCCAGAGAGGGAGGGGAGGGACTGCAAGGGGCAGCTGGAGGAAAGGGACAAAGAGAAGGGGCACTGGGACCCACCCTTTCCGGATAGGGCTCCCAAGACTGGCCCGGAATTGTGGGGCCAGATCGTCAAGAGACCGGAACTTAGTGTGAGCCTCCCTCCCTCTCCCAGCAAAGCCCAGAGTTAGGCCACCGCCCTGGCCCCACAGACGGACTGCTGAAGGTGCCGGGCGGCCTTAACACGTCAGCCAGGTCACAAAACAAATCGATTCCAACGCGTCCCCGGGCTCCCCTCCCAGAGACGAGCCAGAGCCCTGCCCCGCGGCCCGCCGCGTCAGATGTGATCCGGCCCGCATCTTCCACGGCCTCCTTCCCTCCCCTCTCCACCTTGCTCACTCGGATCCAGCCACACTGGCCTCCTCCCTTCTCTGAAACACACCAGGCCCACGCCTGCCTCAGGACCCTTGCACTGCCTCTTCCCTGCCTGGACCTCTCGTCCCCCGGGGTTCCATCTGGCCCACTCAAATAGCATTCCTGGCCGCTCTCCTTAAGGTTGCGTCCCACGCTCTCCCCACCTGCATTACTTTCACAGGTGTCGGGGGGGGGCGGTAAGAAGCAGGTGCGCCCGTCAGCATGGAGGTGCACCTGCGGCAGTAAAGCGTCGTGGGACACGAAGGAGCTTGGGTGCTGTCGATGACCCTAGGGAGTCTTGAACGGAGCGGGACGGGATGCAGCTTACGTCTTATCAGGTTCCCAGTGCCTGCTGCGCTGGGAAGGGGACGAGGGCAGGCAGGACAGAAGTGGGGAGACTGGCACGCAGGCGAGAGACCCCCAGGCTGCGGCCAGTGGAGGTGGGGAGAAGGGAACGGGTTCCGACTGGATCTTGACGGGAGAGCCACCGGGGTTTGCTGGCACGGATCGGACGTGGCCCTGGACCTCGTCAGATGCGCGGGACCCCTGCAACGGGTCACCCTTCCTCCCATAAAGGGAGCCCAGCTCCTCCAGAGTCCAACAGCCTCCCCACCTGCTTCCCTGCTCGCCGACCACCCACCTGCCACACACTGCCACCGTTTTCCCGACGTTTAATTCAGAAACAAGGCTCCAGGAACAACGACAAAGAAGCTCATGCCAAAACAGAGGGGACAGCTGGGTTTCCGGGACCACGCGCCAGGGCCAGATTCCTCGGAGGGGGAAGAGGGAACAGAGGGGTAAGGCACTGCCGCCTCGGCCACTCGGGGCGGGCGCAGGACAGGGCAGCGGGGGTGAGGGGTCCGGGCTCAGCGGGCACCACGCCGAGGAAGCTGGGCGCTCGGGCCTGGAGAAGGAGACTTTCCAGAGCCCCCAGGCCCACGTGGGGCCCTGGCACGAACCCGCTCATAGCTCCCCAGGTGCTGGGGACAGGGCGCCCGAGAAAGGTACGGTCCGACCCCCGAGAAGTCCGGAGGGGATGCCGGGACCCAGCCGCGGGGAGACCCCTGGGCGCAGCCACAGTCTGGGGATGGCTTCGCCGCATCACCCTGGGCGCCCCCCTCCTCGCCATCAAGTGCTGCTGGTGTCGGGGGCCTCTGCTCGGACCCGGCGGGGCCCGCCACGGCCAGGGGCAGGTGCCAGAGGCGAGGCCGAGGCTGACCGTGCCACCAGGGAGCCAGGACGACCCAAGGACAGAAGGGGCGTGAGGTTGTCCACATCCCAGAGAAGGGGCACGTGGTGACAGACGGACACGGTGAGGTGCAGATAAATTAAATAAGTAGGTGGTTGGGGGTATAAACAGGAAGAGGGGGCAGGGGCTGGCACGACCCGGGGGCACGAGGGTAGGAGGGCGGGGATATTGCTGCTGCCAGGGTCAGGACCCTTGGTCCTGTCACCACCGCCCCCACGCAGGGCCCAAAGAAAGGCACCGGAATCTGCACCCAACCTCCAGTTCCCACCTGACCCCCACTCTGCACCCAACCTCCCATCCCCGACCTCCCTGTCCTGTCCTGACCCCTACTCCTCCCCTGACCTCCTCATCCACTCCTGACCCCCAACCCTACCGAGCACCCGATCTCCCTGACTCCTCCTGACCCCCACCCCCCACCCAACTTCCTGGTCCCCTCCTGACTCCCACCCCGCAGCTGACATTTCTGTGTCCTCCTGACACACACCCCACCCCGCACCCGAGTTCCTTATCCCCTCCAGACCTCCAGCCCACACCCCTTGCCAAATCTTCCCATCTCCTCCTGACCCCGACCCTGCACCCCGTACCCCATCTCCTCATCGCCTCCTGACTCCACCTCGCACCTGGTCTCCCCGTCCCCTCCGGAACCACACCTCACATCCCATCTCCCTGTCCCCTCCCAACTCCCACCCTGCACCTGACTTCCTCGACCCCTCCTGACCCTCACCCCACACCCGACCCTGTCTTTGCAGGTCTCCAGGATCTGGCTGTCAAACACAGTGAGCATTCTAGGGCCTCATCGCCCTTGACCATCAGCAGCACCCCGGGGAGAGGATCACTCTCTCTTACCTCCTGACCACCTCCTTCCTGCCCCCAGTGTGTGTGGGTGTGTGTGTGGGGGGGGGGGGTGTGTGTGGGGGTGGGTGGGTAGGTGTGTGTGCGGGCGCGCACGTCTGACTCCTGTTCCAGGAGGCCACCCTGCAGTCTTAGGGTCCCTCCCTCCCCTCCTCAGTCTCTGCTGCCGGCTCCCTCTCTGCTCTGCCACCTCGCAGTGTCCCAGGACCCCAGGGCTCGGTGCGTGGGCCACTTGTCCCCCTATACCGGCTCTCGGCTGCCCGTGGCGAGCTCGTGCAGGCTCGGGGCTCTCTGGGCCGTGTCCTGGGTCCCAGATTTGTATCTTCATCGCAGACATTGCCCACACTGCAGACTCCTGTATCCAGCTGCCAAGTAGACATCTCTATTCACATTTGAGTAAGATAACTCAAATTTAACACGCAAAAAATGATGTCCACTCTTGCACTCTTGTTATGTTTAACCATAGCAATAATAGTACTGAGTGAAATAGCCTAAGAGAAGCTACAGAAACCTGTAAAGAAGACTTAAGTATGCATTGGTCCACTGTTGTTAATAAATACTTGTTTTTTTTTTAAAACTTGTTTAGAATATCAAAGTTTTGTTATAATTGGAAAATACCTATCCTTGCCATTTCTTCATTTTATCTTTGCTCCTGGTCTTTTGGTATAGAGTGGCTTAACATTTTTTTGTTTATGTGATCCATTGTTTCAGTATAATTTGCGGTTTGCATTTCCTATGAAAGGCCCTCCTCAGTATAAAATTACAAAAATATTCACTGAGAACATCTTCTAGTACTTTAAAACTTTAACATCCTGGGAGGTAATTTTCGTGAGAAAGAACATTGGTATGTAAGTTTGTTTTCTTTCCAAAAAGTTTTAGTCAAGGTGTCCCAAACCACTTAGCGAATAATCTGTATTTCTCCCTTGAGGTGAAATGTCATCTTCAGCAAATTCTAAACCCCCCTTCAGTTTAATCTTGCACTTTTGCTGTTCCAGCTAATTTAGGTTGGGTGGTACAGGATGGCCTGTCTAGGGCAATGATCTGAAGGACATGGTCTGGAACATTGGGAGTGAAGGGAGGAAAGAGAGAGGAGGGGAGAGGAGAAGGAGGAGGAGGAGGAGGGGGAGAGTGAGTAGAAGAGAAGGGAGGGAGGAAGAGAGGAAAAAGGACAGAGGAGACATAGAGAAACTCTCCCAAGCAGAGGAAATTGGTTTCTTCTGGAATGCCAGGAGGCAAGCTCACAGAAGTGTCAGTCAGCCGGGTGACATTTCAGAGGGATTTGCGGTTCTCCAAGTCTTCCCAACAATGTCAGATATCCTCGCGACAACTGCGAGGAAGCCACTCTTTGGTGCTCTTGCATTAAGGACAGAGACGCGGGGAGGTTGGAGACCCAGCTACCATTGCAATGGCAATGTAACAACAACTCTCAGGACCTTTTCTGAGGTGGGTTTTCTTGACGTCTCCACGCTTTGGCTGCCTGCGCTAAGGGACCCCACCAGCAAGGTCAGAGAGAGGCCGGAAGGTTCCTTCTGGGTCTGGACGCAATCATGTCAAGATTGGAGTAGTGGTTCCCAGGCTCTGGGTTACCCGAGACCATCAGACGTGACCGTGTACCACGTGGTCACCTTTAAAAATGGTTTCCCGGCAGCGTGTACCCAAACTCTACCTAGAGTTTGCCTTCGGAGAACACATGGTCCAGCTTGCGCACTGGTGACAGTTGGGTTCTCTGCTTCCTTGTCCTGCGATGTGAATGGGAGTCTGTTGGCCTCCCCCAGCTTCACCCAGTAAGTCATTGCGGATCACCCAAATCACCCGGCATTTCCTGAGTCTGTTGCTTGAAACCCACTGACCGTTCTCATCTGTATGAGTTGGAGTACTTTGGTTCTAAGAGACAAAACGCAGCTCTAAGTGGGAAGGGAAGTGCTCATTGGTGATATGCCCACGTATACACAGAGGGTCCTGCTGGAGTGTGCAGCACACCACTGATCAGCGCAAGTGTGTGAGCAAACCATGTGAAGCCAGAGAAAGAACCATCTTAAAGGAGGAAAGGTAATTGTGCCGACCCCTCAAGCAGGACAGAGACTGGTGGCTATCCCCACTGGCAGGGAGGACAGACCTCGTAATTCTGGAGGCCTTGGGCAGGGCACTCAGAAGGGTCTTGCCTCAGTAGTGTAGCGGGAAAAACGAATCCTCCACTGAGCTGTTCTGGTCCCACGCAGCAAATCTTCAAAGCCAAGACTCAAAAGGATCAATCTTTTCCCACTCACTTAACAGCATCCCTGAGCAAAGCTCATGACTATGTTTAGGAATACAAAGACATCCAAGGACACCTGGGTGGCTCAGTTGGTTGAGCGTCTGACTCTCGATTTTGGCTCAGGTCATGGCTCCAGGGTCGTGGGTTCGAGCCCGGGGTCGGGTTCTGTGCTGAGCGTGGAGCCTGCTCAAGATTCTCTCTCTCACCCTCTGCCCCTCTCCCCCGCTCTCTCTGTCTCCAAAATAAAAAGAGAAAATTCTAACCTTTAAAACAGGAATACAAAGACATCCAGAACCCAAGGAAAAATCACACTGTCTGGCATCCAGCCCAACATTACCAGGCATGCAGAGAAGCAGGAGGATCCAACCCGTGATGAGAAGACAAATCAAGCAATAACAGCCATCCAGATTGGCAAGAAAGAAGAAAAACCGCCCTCATTCTCAGACATGATTACGTATATAGAAAATCTAGTGGCGTCTACAAAAGAGCTGTCAGACTAATCAGGGACCTTAGCAAGTTTTCAGGATTCAGCATATTTTAGAGAGAGCTGCTTTAAGAACATGTACACATTAAAAATAAGAGGCTTAGGGGCACCTGGCTGGCTCAGTCCATAGAACATGTGACTTTTGATCTCGGGGTCATGAGTTAGAGCCCCACATTGGCCATAGAGCTTATTAAAAAAGAATAAAGTAAAAGGCTTCATTCTCCCTGTTGAAAATATGGGAAGAGATGGTCCCCTCCCCTTCCTTAAAGCATTTACTTTACACGACTTGTAAGTTCTTTCTTTGTTTCTTTGAAAATAGGTAGTATTTTTAAAGGGTAGAGGCGCCTGGGTGGCTCAGTGCTTGAGTATCCGACTTGAGCTCAGGTCATGATCTCATGGCTCATGACTTTGAGCCCTGCATCGGGCTCTGTGCTGTCAGCACAAAGCACGCTTCAGATCCTCTGTCTCCCTTTCTCTCTGCCCCTCCCCCACTCCTTCTCTGAATGAATAAATAAATAAATAAATAAATAAATAAATAAATTTAAGGAAAAAAAGGCTAAAAGAGCCCCTTGCCATCTTTATAACCCAGGAATGTGTTCTTCAAGGACCTGGGAAACATCTCTTTGGAATGTAAACATCAAGCAAGATTGTGTCCCGATCTTCAGTTTCTGTGGGAGGGTAGAAGCCTAACTTCAGTAGGCACCTTGCTCCAAGTTGCAAAACTAGCTCCTGTCATAAAGATATGAAAAAGCTTATTTTTTCCTTGGATAAAGCCGATTAATTGTATTAGTCTGCTCAAGCTGCTATAGCAAAGTACCTCACACTGGGTGGCTTACACAGCAGAAATTTATTTTCTCACAGTTCTGGATGCTAGAAGTCCATGATCAAGGTGCCAGCAAATTCAGCTTCTGGTGAGAATTTGCTTCCTTGCTTGTAGAGGTCCACCTTCTCCTCTGTCCTCACATGGCCTCTCCTCAGTGCAGGTGAGGAGAGAGCGGGGGAGTAGGGGCGGGGAGGGAGGGAGAGGAAGAGGGGGGTGCTCTCTGGTGTCTCTCTTATAAGGACACCACTCTTATTGGACCAGAGCCCCATTCTTATGACCTCATTTAAACTTACTTCCTCAAAGGTCCCATCTCCAAATACAGCCACACTGGGGTTTAGGGCTTCAGCATATTAATGTGGGGGAGGGAACACAAACGCACCGTCTGAAACAGCCACGACCTAATACACACGGCCACCCCAGTTCCCAGGGAAATTCAGGATGGACTATGTGGGGGGCCTGGTGGCGTCACGTCCTCTTACTTGAGGTCTACTTATGGTGGATGTTGAGAACACGTGATGAGCTCTACCCGCTTACCTATACAAAAGGGTGAAAGCTCCCTGTCTTTGGAATCTCTTAGCAGATTGCCTGTGATGTGCATCACATTCTGGTGCAATGCCTACTCAATGAGAAAACTGTTTTGCTTCCACAATTGTGGAGACTTTTTCTGGGTTGGCAGATGATTTGGCTCTATTTTTTTTCTCAGCTAGGAAAAATGCCTGAGAAGAGCCCTCTTCATAGTCGAGGGAAGAGGGCAGGGGGAAGAGGGAAACAGGTACCCCCATTGTGCCCTCCATTTCAAAGAGGGCCAAATGAAGATTTCAAGGTACAAAAGGACCTGGGAGTATAGAGAAGCCACTGCAAAGCCAGGATTGGGATTCTTATCAACCTTATGTTCTCCTCAATTCTTTCTAATTTTTTTTTAAATGTTTATTTATTTTTGAGAGAGAGAGACAGAGAGACAGAGAGACAGAGCATGAGCAGGGGAGGGGCAGAGAGGCAGAGGGAGACATAGAATCTGAAGCAGGCTCCAGCCTCTGAGCTGTCAGCACAGAGCCCGACAAGGCGCTGGAACTCACTAACTGTGAGATCGTGACCTGAGCCAAAGTCAGCCGCTGAACAGACTGAGTCACCCAGGCGCCCCATGTTCTCCTCAATTCTTACCTACTTTGCCTGCATTTGCCCATTTCTGCATTTTTCATTAGTCACATGGATGTTCCCTGGAGCCGTAAGAAGGAAAAACACTCTCCCAGTCTCCTGGTGGCTCCACTCAACCGTGCTGAGGTTGGAGGGATAGTGTGGCTCAGACAGTAGGTGCTTGAATCAAACAGACCCGGCCTCTGTCAGCCTCCATTCTTCACCTAGAACCGGTGTAGAGACGACAGTACCCAGCTCACCAGGCTGTCCTGAGAATTACACATGACGATGTGGGTCGGGAGCATAGCATAGCGCCTGCACACAGAAGATTTTGATTTCATTCTATTTTCCCAGGGTGGTCACCACAATCACAGCAGGCACTAGTGGCAGAATTCTGGCTACCAGAGTGGCTCGCCTAATTGGCAAGTGAGGAATTTCCACCTCAGTGTTGGAGCACGTGGAAGCGTCATGAAGAGTGAAAACTACGCTCTCTCGAGTTATGTCGAATGGCGTGACTATCCCCTGCCTGCTGTGGCCCACATCGACAACGTCCGCCAGCCAGAAGGCCTTGAAAGAGAAGAGGCCTTCCTGCAGCATCCTCTCCACTGATGAAAAAGCTGAATCGTGCCACATTCAGTTCAACGAGAGCTTGGCTGAAACGAACAGGAGCACAAACAAGCAGAAGATGGTTGTAGGCACCACCATGTTCTCCATCAGCCACTGCTCTCGTTCTGATCTGGGAGAAGCACTGCGTGTACGGCCCCATCCCGCAACCTCTGAAGAGGAGTGGGTGGCCAAGCAGACTGAGAGGAGGCTCAACTTGGAAGGCCAGCCCAATCGAGGGCTTCTCAGTCAAGCGGGACTACGACAAAAACGAGTGGAAGAAACAGTAGCCCGCCACCCGGCCATCTGAGCCTCGCCTTGTCCTGCAACCTCCACGCAGCTCGGTGTACTTGCTGGGAACTGTTGTGTCGCAGC
The DNA here is from genome assembly GCF_022837055.1 of Prionailurus viverrinus. Classification (NCBI taxonomy): domain Eukaryota; kingdom Metazoa; phylum Chordata; class Mammalia; order Carnivora; family Felidae; genus Prionailurus; species Prionailurus viverrinus. The sequence continues at coordinate 1,610,473 of NW_025927612.1, forward strand.
ACCGATGCTAACAGGTGAGCAGCTTACGTGACAAAAAATATTTCCCCCAAACTATGCTACACTGCCTCTCTCTCTGCCTCACTCACCCCGACCGACCAATTGTCCCAGCACTTGTCTTCTCTGATTTGAAACAAGGCCAGGAAAGCACAACGTTCTTATTCTAGTGTTTCTAAGTTCTTTGCTCATGCAAATTGAGGTTTTTTTTTTAATATATGAAATTTATTGTCAAATTGGTTTCCATGCAACACTCAGTGCTCATCCCAAAAGATGCCCTCTTCAATACCCATCACCTACCTTCCTCTCCCTCCCACCCCCATCAACCCTCAGTTTGTTCTCAGTTTTGAAGAGTCTCTTATGCTTTGGCTCTCTCCCACCCTAACCTCTTTTTTTTTCCTTCCCCTCCCCCATGGGTTTCTGTTAAGTTTCTCAGGATCCACCTAAGAGTGAAAACATACGGTATCTGTCTTCCTCTGCATGGCTTATTTCACTTAGCATCACACTCTCCAGTTCCATCCACGTTGCTACAAAGGGCCATATTTCGTTCTTTCTCATTGCCACGTAGTACTCCATTGTGTATACAAACCACAATATCTTTATCCATTCATCAGTTGATGGGACATCTAGGCTCTTTCCATAATTTGGCTATCGTTGAGAGTGCTGCCATAAACATTGGGGTACAAGGGCCCCTATGCATCAGTACTCCCCTATCCCTTGGGTAAATTCTTAGCAGTGCTACTGCTGGGTCATAGGGTAGGTCTATTTTTAATTTTCTGAGGAACCTCCACACTGTTTTCCAGAGTGGCTGCACCCAAACTGAGTTTCTTCTTGTGGCAGAAAACAGATCCAGCCACGACAGGGATGCGGGGAAACCACCATTCTGCTGGTGCCAGAATTCTGGCACATTTTCTCGAGAGCCACTCTGTATGCTAGATCTGCCTCTTGGAATCCATCTTAAGAAAACAGCCATTCACGCAGAGACTTATACACAAGAATCCCACCGAAACATTATGTGTAATAGGAAAAAAGTTGCGAAGAACTAAAGTGCTGAACAAATGCATCATAATACATCTTGTACGTATCCATGCAATAAGATATTTTTGAAGAAGTTTTAGACAGAGGGAAAGCCCAAAAATGTTTCAGGAATTAAAAACTGATGCTAAACTTGAAAAAGCTTACTCCTTGCTATGATTGTTATACATTTAACGTATTCCTACAACCCTAAAGCTACGAGAGTATTCTGAAATCCTGACAGTAGTCAATGTTGAATGACAGGACCCAAGCAATCTTAATTTCCTTTCATTTCGTCAATTGTATTCGATCGCCTTGTACTAGAGTACTAGAACCAGAACCTCCCCTCCAACCTGAGGACACACGGAAGAAAATCTGGGTGCTGAAAAGAAACTCAGATACGGAACATTAACTCGGTTTTATTATCTGTATTCTTTAAGCAGCAACCAAAACAAGTGGGCACAGAGCACCCAAGGGCCAGTACAGGCAAATAACCAAGCCCCAGAAATAAAGTGGCAACTACTGCAAAGGTCACGCCCCTGGGGAAGGGCACATGGCCTTCCACTGGATACTGTCATGGACTCAGCCCCCTTTTCCAGGCCGAGGCCTAGAAAAAATCGCGGGCACCAAGTGCTGCATGGTCTGCACCACCATGGAAAGCTGGTTGAGCAAGGAGGCGGTGGAAATCTGCAGGAGGACAGGGTCTTCAGCAGTTAGTCGGCTAAAAGTAAGGGGAAAAGGAAATCACTTTAGATTTGAGAACTCCTGGCCCTCCTCACTCCAATCTCCCCCCTCAAGGTTACTCCTCCGTGTCTCCCTTAGAGCAACCCCTGAGGCTGCCACAGACCCGGGGCCCCATGTGCCTCCTTAGACCAAGCCCTTGGTGTCTGCACATCTCCAACCGAAGTGTCCGTCGGGCAGAGGTTACCTCAGCTCCCCACGGCCTCCCGCCAGCCCCTTCTAGAACTTACATAAACAAGTCACTGCCAATCACTGTGAGCTCCGTGTGAACCGCTTCGTGGTAGCATTCGGCACTCGAGGTCAGGTACTGGTAGGTCAGCTCCGCATCCACGTAACACAGGAAAGGCACCGTGAGGGCACTGGTGGACATTCGGTTAAGGCATATCTGGGTGGACCTCATGGAGGAGGCTTCCTTGCCCATCGGAGGCCCGCCTTCCCCCAGACCGCCCTTAGGGCCACCCAAGACCACCTCGGCCGCCCCTTCAGGAAACGTGCATCACGGCACCCCCAGCTGCTTCCTCCAGCCTCCCTCGGCCCCCCCCCACTTCCCTTCTGTGCCCCCGCAAGTCCCCAAAACCTCTCCCGCCCATCCACCGGGGCCCCCACCTGCCTCCCCTCCCGGCCATTCCCCACTGCCCCCCCCCCCCGACCTCGGGAGCTCCTTGGAAAGGATACAATTCCAAAACTTGCTTTTCTGAGGCTTCCCCGGAGGCCGAGGCCGAGGCCGAAGCCTCTCCCCCCTGCCTTGGGGCGGGAGATGCCCCCTCGACCTGGGGAGCTTCCCCAGCCACGGTGCCCGACGTCGCGGTGCCGTCCCGGCCTCCGGGATTTCCGGGGCCACTGGATGAGCCAGCACTACCCGTCGCACCACCGGTGCCGTCGTCCAGGATCTGCGCGCCGTCCGCGCCGTCCGCACCGTCGCCCGGGGCCTGCATGGCCCCCACACCCGCCCGCTCAGAGGCCGCCGCCAAACCGCACGCCCCGCCGACCGCTGAGGCGCTGGGACTGCTTCACGAAGCTCCGCCCCTCCATGCGCAAGGCTGCTGGGGATGCCCAGGGCGCCTGCGCAGACAGACCTCTGGTGAGGTTTCTGGCATGTGATTGGTTCCCGCCAAGCTGGCCCGGCTGCCCACGGGCCGCCAGGGAGACCCCGTCGGCAGCGCTGGAGAGACAGGGCTCCCTGACGAAGCCCCGCCCCCAGTACGCGACGCAACTCAGTCTCCCTTGCGCGCCTGTGCAAACAGGCCCCTCCTATTCTGGACGGAGGGTTAGAGTAGGAGCGTGGGGGTGGCGGAAGGTGGAGGGGGACAGACAAAGGGGGACAGAAAAAGGGGCAAATGTGGCGCGGGTAATGCGGTCAAGACGTGGCTGCCTTAGCTTTGTGGGGACGCTGGCCACCATGGTTAGGACTTGGAGAAGTGTGCACTGAGGGAAAGAATCTGCCGGTATCCCTGTGGTCCCTCGGTGCGTCTCAATTGCCCCATCGACACATGGCGGGTGGAGGGTGGCAAGCTGAGGGAAGTTGGATCGTTTCACAAAGTGTCTGCCACTCTCAAACTTTCCCGTTTCTGAGAATAACGGCATTCCTCGCTTGCAAGAGCTATTGATATGTTCTGGATAGAAGTCCCTTATCAAACACATGATTTTTTTTTTTTTTTCAATTTGTTTTTTCAACGTTTATTTATTTTTGGGACAGAGAGAGACAGAGCATGAACGGGGGAGGGGCAGAGAGAGAGGGAGACACAGAATCGGAAACAGGCTCCAGGCTCCGAGCCATCAGCCCAGAGCCCGACGTGGGGCTCGAACTCACGGACCGCGAGATCGTGACCTGGCCGAAGTCGGACGCTTAACCGACTGCGCCACCCAGGCGCCCCTCAAACACATGATTTTAAATTAAAATACATTCGCCCATTTTATGGGTTGTCTTCTCACTTTCTTGATTGGTACTGTTTGCAGAACAAAACTTTTAAATTTTGACATAGTCGGTTATCGATGGTTTCTTTGTCACTAACGTTTTTGGCCCCCATTCTATAGAGAGAAAGGCAGATACTCTGTGCAATACACAGTCCCACTGGGCAGTCACCTGTGTCAAAGAGTGGTGACTATGTGCATGCTGAGGTCACGCTCCTAAAAGCGGCTCATTCACTGGGTTCGATGGCTAATTCTATGTATCAGCTTGCCTGGGCATAGGGTACCCTGACAGAACGTTATTTCTGGGTGTGTCTGCAAGGATACTTCCGGATGGGATGAGCGTTTGAATCTGTGGACTCAGTAAAGTAGACCCCCAATGTTGAGCAGGCATCGTCCAATCCATTGAGAGCCTGAATGAAACAAAAAGTGGAGGAATGAAGGAGGAATTTGGTCTCTCCCCCAGGCCTTTCCTCTGCCTCACTGTTGAGCTGTGACATCACATCTCACCTTGTCCTGCCCCCTGGGACTGGCATTTACACTGTTACCAGCTCCCTTGGTTCTCAGACCTTCAGACTCAGGCTGAATTACACCATCAGCTTTGCCGGGTCTCCCGCTCAGCTTGCAGGCAGCAGGTCATGGGACCACTCAGCTTCCATTCTCATCTATCCTATCTATCTATCTATCTATCTATCTATCATCTAATCTGAATGAATGAATTATCTGTTGGTTTGGCTTCTCTGGAATACCCTGACTAATACAGATTTGGTACCAGGAGTGGTTCTAGAGGAACAGAATTTTAAGGATGGGTTCTCGGAATTGGTTCTGAGGTTTCTGGAATTGGCTCCAATCTGATTAGATTTAAAGATGCTCGTGACTGTTTCTGGTAGCAAAGAGAACACTGGTAGCCTGTGACGTAAGCTGATAGAGATATGCAAAATATATGCACTGGCTACTCCTAATCAACTACTTATAAGAAACAAGGAGCTGGGTGACTCTTCTATGATACTTTTGAACCTCTTTGGAAAACTAACAAATATAATGACATTGGTTGGTAGCTCCTAATGTGGTTTGGGAACGTGGTTAAATGGAAGGATGAGCTCAGAGATTTGAATTCCCAGCTCAAACACCACATCACCGGCCTAGGGGCTTCTATGTGTGCCCTTTAAGAAATCCTACCGTTCTTTAGCCACAGAGCCAAAACTGCTGAAAATTCAAATGCAGAACCTAAGTGCAACTAACTGAACTATAATGCAAGTTGAACTCCCAGACTTGAAGTGTGCCCGCTGTGAAACTGAGGCCATTGATTGGGAAACAATGGGATCCTCTAAGTTGAGACGGAGACTACATGTGGGAAGACACTGCTGAGGCTGGGGGCATTGAGCCCCTAAATTCTTTTTTTAAAAAGTTTATTTCGGGGCGCCTGGGTGGCACAGTCGGTTAAGCGTCCGACTTCAGCCAGGTCACGATCTCGCGGTCCGTGAGTTCGAGCCCCGCGTCAGGCTCTGGGCCGATGGCTCAGAGCCTGGAGCCTGTTTCCGATTCTGTGTCTCCCTCTCTCTCTGCCCCTCCCCCGTTCATGCTCTGTCTCTCTCTGTCCCAAAAATAAAATAAACGTTGAATAAAAAAAATAAAATAAAATGTTTATTTATTTATTTATTATTTATTTATTTATTTAATTTTGGGAGAGAATGACAGAGTGTGAGCGGGGGAGGGGCAGAGAGAGAGGGAGACAGAATCCGAAGCAGGCTCCAGGCCCTGAGGTGTCAGCACGGAGCCTGATGAGGGGCTCAAACCCACGGACTGCGAGATCATGACCTGAGCCGAAGTCGGACGCTTAACCAACTGAGCCACCCAGGTGCCCCATTGGGCCCCTAAATTCTGATGAGTCTTCTTTACCAGTGGAAATGGCCTCCCCACCCCCAGTAGAAGTGGCCTATTTACCCCCAGTGGCAGCAGCCTCCTAGCTCACAGTGGTATGGGCCTCTCCACCCGCCTCTGAGGGGATTAGCCACACATTGCCCAAGGAAACCATAACGGCCTCCCCGAGGCAGTTGCCGTGCAAGATAATGCTGATTCTCTTCAGGACCTACCCCCACCACCCCTTTTTGCTTCTAGACCTATAAGTAGACTCAAGTCCCAGCAGGCCCCTACAGGCAAGTTACAAAGTGTGACACATGAGGAGGTATGTTCCACTCCAAAAGAATGACTTGACTTTTCTAATTTATACAGACAGAAATCTGGGGAGCATGTGTGGGAATAGATACTGAGGGTGTGGGACAACGGTGGAAGGGACATAAAGTTGGATCGGGCCAAATTTATTGACGTGGGCTCGCTAAGCAGGCATCCTTCATTTAATATTGCATCTCCAGGAATTAGAAAGGTCTCTAAAGGTTTGTTTGTTTGGCTGCAACATGGACCTAAAGGCGGCTCACCATGAACAGATTAGAAATGCTGGACCTACCTCGTTTTAGTATAGAGGAAGGGATCAAAAGGCTCAGGTAGGTTGAAATGTTAGAGTGGATTTGCTCATTCCCCCTGGTAGGTCTTTCCCCAATACTGTGAGGAGGACTACGGGGCACCTGGGTGGCTCAATTGGTGAAGTGCCTGACTTCACTCAGGTCAAGATCTCACAGTCTGTGAGTTTGAGTCCTGGGTCGGGCTCTGTGCTGACAGCTCGGAGCCTGGAGCCTGCTTCGGATTCTGTGTCTCACTCTCTCTCTCTGCCCCTCACCCACTCACACTCTGTTTCTCTCTCTCAAAAATAAATAAACATTAAAAAAAGTTTAAAAAATACTGTGAAGACTGCATTTGTGAAGGGTGCATTAGCATCCTTGCAGAGCTCCTTGATTGCTCTCCTCTGTTGGTCAGACCTCATAGAGGGAGCTGCAGTCACTGAATTGGGAAACCCAAATGCAGTGGGAGTAATCAGGCCCCTCTGTGGCAGGGATCAATGGGTGGCACTTAATCACCAAAGGCAGGGGGTGACTACATTTTCTCTAATGGATGGCAGATGCAAACCAGCAATCAGAATAGCCCGACTCCTGCAGACCCTAGCGTAAGGGCTAATTGAGCATGATGTGACTAGAAGTGGAATAGGAAGCCTACTAAATTAATCTGTATAAGGAAAAACATCTAGGTCAAGTGAACACCAGTCTAGCCTGAATCATTAAAAGCAGAAAGTCATGGCCCCTCACTTAATTTCTATACTTGAACCAGTTTACAGACCCGGAACTGCTTGAAAGAAGGGGAGGCCAGTTTCCCTTGAGGAGGGTCCCTGGCACCCTGCTGAAAATTTATAACTCCTAGTCTTTTTTTCTCCCAGCCTTCCCCAAAGGACCTATGGCCTTTTACTAAGGTAAGAGTACATTGAGAAGTAGTTAATCTTTTCAGGGACTACTGGACCCTGGCTCTGAACTGATGCTAATTCCAGGAGACCCAAAACATCACTCTGGCCAACCGGTCAGAGTAGGAGGTGATGGAGGTCAGGTGATCCACGGAGTTTTAACTTAGGTATGATTCACAGTGGGCCCAGTGGGCTCTCAAGCCCATCCTGCGGTTATGTCCCCAGTTCCAGAATGCATAATTGAAATCGACATTCTTTGCCACTACACATGGCTCCTGTGACCTTGGGATGAGGGTCAAGTTGAAGCCACTAAAACTGCTTCTACCTAGGAGAATAGTAAACTGAAAGCAATACCACATTCATGGAGGGATTGCAGAATTATTGCTACCATCAAGGACTTGAAAGATGCGGGGGTGTTGATTCCCACCACATCCCCATTCAACTTTCCTACCTGGCCTGTGCAGAAGACAGGTGAATCTTAGAGAATGACACTACATTATCGTAAACTCAACCAGGTGGTGACTTCAACTCCAGCTGCTGTACCAGATGTGGTTTCATTGCTTGAGCAAATAAGTTATTGCATCTGGCCCCTCTTTAAAAAAATTTTTTTTATGTTAATTTATTTTTGAGAGACAGAGACAGAGAGAGAGAGAGAGAGCACGAGCAGGGGAGGGGCAGAGAGAGAGGGAGACACATAATCCGAAGCAGTCATCTGGCCCCTCTCATACCAGAAAAAGAGCCACAACACCTGCTGGGCCTCTTTGGATTTTGGAGGCAATGTAGTCACCATTGGGTATATTACTCCGACGACTCATTTACTGAGTGACCTGAAAAGCTGCTAGTTTTGAGGGCGGCCCAGAACAAAAGAAGGCTCTGCAACCAGCCCAGGTGGCTGTGCAATCTACTCTGCCACGTGATCCAGCTGATCTGATGGTGCTTGAGGTATCGGTGGCAGCTGAGGATGCCGTTTGGAGCCCTTGGCAGGTACCTCTAGGTGAATCACAGCACAGACCTTTAGGATTTTGGAGCAAGGCCGTGCACCATCTGTTTTCCTTTGGAGAAACAGCTCTTGGCCTGCTACTGGGCCTTACTAGAGACTGAACACCTGACAACAGGCCACCAAGTTACCATGCAATTAGAGCTGCCCATCATAAGTTGGCTGTTATCTGGTCCGCCAAGCCATAAAATTGGGCATGGACACCATCAAATGGAAATGGTGTACATGTAACCAGGCTTGAGCAGGTCCTGAGGGCATGAGGAAGTAAAAACATGGCCCAGGGGCACCTGGCTGGCTGAGTCAGAAGAGCATGTGCCTCTTGATCTCAGGGTCGTGAGATTGAGCCTTACACTGGGTGTAGAGATTACTTAAATAAAATAAATAAATAAACTGAAATTTTTTTTAAAGTGAAAACGTGGCCCAAATGCCCACAGTCTCCACACCTGCTACATGATTTTCTCCCTCCCAGCCTGCACCTATGACCTCATGAGGAGCTCCCTATGATCAGTGGACAGAGGAAGAGAAGACTTGCGCCTGGTTTACAGGTGGTTCTGCATGACCCACAGGTGGACAGGTGTGGCACAACAGCTCCAGTCTAGGACACCCTCTGGGACAGTGGTGAAGGGGAACCCTCCCAATAGGCAGAGATCCCGGCAGTATACCTGGTTGTTCACTGTTCTTCGAAGGAGAAACAGCCAGACATTCAATTATATACCAGCCAGTGGGCCCTGGCCAATGGTTTGGCTGAATGGTGAGGGATTTGGAAGGAGCATCATTGAAGAGCTGGTGACAAAGAAGCTTGGGGAAAAGACATTTCTGAATGGGCAAAAAGCACGAAGGCATCTTTGTCCCATGTGAATGCTCACAAAAGAGCGACTTTAGCAGAGAATTTTTATAATCAAACGGATAGGGTGACCCATCCTATGGATTCCAGTCAGCCTCTTTCCCGAGCCAGTCTTGTGTTTGCACAATGGCCTCATGAACAAAGTGGCCATGGTAGCAGGGATGGAGGTGATGCGTGGACTCAGCGACAGGGACTTAAACTCACCGGGCTGCCCTGGCTGTAGCCACTGAGTGTCCAATCTGCCAGCAACAGAGACCGACACTGAATCCTTGAAATGGCACCGATATTCAGAGTAATCAACCAGCTCCTGGTGGCATGTTGATGACATTGGACCCCTTCCATTGTGGAGAGGGCTGTATTTTGTCCTTATTGGAATACAATTTACTCAGGATATGGGTTTGCCTTCCCTGCACACAATGTTTCTGTCAAAACCACCATCTGTGGACTTGCAGAGTGACTTATCCACCCTCATGGCATTCCACACAACGTTGCTTCTGATAAAGGAACTCACTTCACAGCAAAAGAAGTGAGTCAAAGAAGAAGAAGAAGGAGGAGGAGGAGGAGGAGGAGGACAAGGAGGACGAGGAGGAGGAGGAGGAGAAGAAGAAGAAGAAGAAGAAGGAGGAGGAGGAGGAGGACAAGGAGGATGAGGAGGAGGAGGAGGAGAAGAAGAAGAAGGAGGAGGAGGAGGAGGAGAAGAAGGAGGAGGAGAAGAAGAAGAAGGAGGAGGAGGAGGAGGTGGAGGAGGTGGAGGAGGAGGAGGAGGAGGAGGAGGAGAATTGTGTCGATGGGCCCATGCCCATAGAATTCACTGGTCTTACCATGTTCCCTACCCTCCTGAAGCAACTGGCTTGATAGAAGAGTGGAATGGCCTTTGGAAGACTCAGTTACAGTGCTAGCTAGGTGGCAATACCTTGCAGGGCTAGAGCAGAGTTTTCCAGAAAGCTGTATATACTCTGAATCAACATCCAGTAAATGGTGCTCTTTCTCCCATAGCCAGGATTCATGGGTCCAGGAATCAAGGGGTGGAAATGGAAGTGGCACCACTCCTTATTACCCCTAGTGATCCACTAGCAATTTTTTTTGGCTTCCTCTTCCCACAACTTTATGCTCTGCTGGCCTAGCAGTCTTAGTTTCAGAGGGAAGGATGCTTCTACCAGGAGACACAATAATGATTCCACTGAACTGAAAGTTAAGACTGTCACTCAGCCACTTTGGGCTCCTCATGCCTGTGAATCAACAGGCAAAGAAGAGGGTTCCTGTCTTTGCTGGGGTGATTGATTCTGACTGCAAAGGGAAATTGGACTGCTACTCCACAAGGAGTGGAGGCAAGGAAGACTGAAGTGCAAGAGATATAAGGGTGTCTCTTGTTATTAAGTCTCTTAGTATTATGTTCTGTGGTTAAGGTCAATGGAAAACTACAACAACCCAATCCAGGCAGGACTACTAATGGCCCAGAGGCTTAAATGAAGGTTGGAATTACCCCACCAGGTAAAAAAACAACTGAGATGGTTGCTAAAGGCAAAGAGAATACAAACTGGGCAGTGAAAGAAGGTAGCAACTATAACCATGCTACCAGTTACAGAAACAAGGACTGTAATCGTCATGAGTATTTCCTCCTTATGAATACCTGTGTGTGTGTTTGTGTGTGTGTGTGTGTGTTTCCGTTCCTCTCTTACTCTATTATCATGTGACATGATATGTATTGATTTTATACCATAGTATTTAAGTTTTGTTACTTTTTTTTTTTTTTTTTTTTTTTTTTTTTTTTTTCAACGTTTTTATTTATTTTTGGGACAGAGAGAGACAGAGCATGAACGGGCGAGGGGCAGAGAGAGAGAGGGAGACACAGAATCGGAAACAGGCTCCAGGCTCTGAGCCATCAGCCCAGAGCCCGACGCGGGGCTCGAACTCCCGGACCGCGAGATCGTGACCTGGCTGAAGTCGGACGCTTAACCGACTGCGCCACCCAGGCGCCCCAAGTTTTGTTACTTTTAAGTTATAGTACTTAAGTTATGAGGTATCAAGGGGATGAGCAAATATCATCACTCAAAGACTTTAACGCTGCTTCTGGGGAAGGGGTAAGCACATTTTGGCTCTATCCAGGATAGTTGTATCATGTTAGTGGGAATTATGACCTTGTTATTGTCTTATTTGAGATTAGGTATGGTTTAAGGATATGTGTATGGGTGTCAAGTTGACACCAACTTGTGATGACCCTTGTGATGTATGATGTGTGACCCACCTTGTGATGGTTAATTTTGTATCACCTTGACTGGCAATGGGGTGTCCAGATTAAATGTTATTTCTGGGCAAATGTTATTTCTGCGGGGGTATTTTCAGATGAGATTAGCATTTGTTTCTCTCTTTTTTTAGTATGTAATTTAATGTCAAGTTAGCTGACATATAGAGGATACAGTGTGCTCTTGGCTTCGGGAGTAGATCCCCATGATTGATCCCTTACATACAACACACCCAGTGCCTCATCCCAACAAGTGCCCTCCTCAATGCCCATCACCCATTTCCACTCCCCCCATCAGCCCTCAGTTTGTTCTCTGTCAGATTAGCATTTGAATCGCTGGACTCCATAAAGTAGATTGTCCTCCCCAGTGTGGGTGGGTCTTATCCAATCTGTTGAGAGTCTGAATAGAACAAAAGGCAGAAGGAAGAATAACTTACCTCTTTTTTTCTGTCTCACTAGAGCTGAGACCTCTCATCACATATTCTCCTGCCCTTAGACCCGGATTTATATCATCAGCTCCCTTGGTTCTCAGGCCTTCAGACTTGAACTGAATCACCCCACTGGCTTTCCTGGGCCTCCAGGATGCAAACAGCAGGTCATAGGACTTCCTCGGCCTCCACAATCATGTGAGACAATTCCTCATACATTGTTTCTATTTCTCTGGAGAACTCTGATTAATACACTAGGACATTTATAAAATGCTGCTGCTGCTGCTGCTGCTGTCTCTGTGACCAAAAAAGATCCTAATCCTCATTTTTAGGGCACCCCTGTGGCACAGCCAAAGGCTTAATTCAACCATGGCCATGGGAGAGGCCTCTGATGATACTAATCTGAGGCTTCTTGGAAACAGAAACATAAATGTGTGCAGGGTGTAAAGGCCTCCACAAAGTATATTCAGTAACCACATGCACACACACACACACACACACACACACGGAAAGTTGCCTGATGGCTGCCACATAGTGAATGGTCTTAAGGCCATTGTTGGCGGAAAGTGGGATGATAATAGGACCTCATTCACTTGGAAGGATTTTAGTTAAAACATACAAAAACCAGGTAGTGATGGACAGTTGGAGAGAACAGAAGAAACCACCGAATATGGTGGGCATGGGGAGGGGCTTGGAAGAAACACCTTCTCTCTGCCATGTGATCCACCACAAATGAACAAGGAAGATGAGGAAGGATGCAAGTTCACTTTGGGAAGGCTCTCTAAGGGGAGTTGAAGTAACTCCTCCTTATTCTAACAAGATAATTTGGACCTCCCTCACATTTTACTCCTCTCTCCCTGTCCCCGGATGTGGTGGGGTCATGCATTGAGATGTCTGAGTCACCCCAGGACTACCGTTGGGTGGGAGGAGTTTCTTGCTGACTAAACAACGCTGAAGAGTATGGCTCTTCATTGTGCTGGGGAGAGTATGGAGCCCTGTTGGTCAAGCCACTATTGACTTACACATGGCAGAGGTGAATGGGAAACCACAAGAACGCAGCACAGATTCAGAACCACCAATTATAAGCATCAACCAGTCAACCAGAAGCAAGAGAGAGAGGATGAATCAGAAGAAACCCTGTCAACCCAACACCAAAGACATTGAAGAGGTCAGATCACACAACCCATGATCCTCCTCTGCTTCCTCATCTACCATGCCCCAAGACTCCTACCTGTCCTTGACTGGCAGCAACCCCTCTTAAGCCAATATGCCTTTTATAAATCTACCCTTCCCATGCACACCCACCCCACCCACTGCCGTCAAACTAATGTCCTCTCTCGTCCTACCAGTTGAACCAAATCATCAAGAGGGTAAAATTAACCCTTCAACAGAGTTCAAGAAACACAAAGAAAACAAAAAGGGTGAAAATATTAGTCTGTTGCCACAGGGCACATAACAGGAAGAATGCAAATAAGGTAGCCCAAGAACAAGAGAAGCTGGACAACTCTGCCTCTGCAAGTAATGTCCCATGCATAGTAGAGCCCAGAAAGCCACAATTGTTCTCTGCATCCACAGGGGAAGCTCTGCAAAAACAGCCAACCCATAAAGACTAAACATTACACCAAAAGGTACACTGATGGTGACAATTAATAAAAGCAACAAATTTTGAAAATGATGTGTGTATGTGTCTTTATGAGTTCTCTGATGGCAGGGAGGTTGGAAGAAAGGGAAAAGGCAGGTTGTAAGGGGATAGGAATGTAAAGTCCAGCGGGACTAGGGGTCAGACTGGCAGGTTGACAGTTACATAGTCACTAGGTACAAAGATTGGGTCATGACTGAGCACTGAAGACAGAGTTCCCCCCTTGCTACTTTAACCCACAGGCAAGGATGAAAAAACCTTGGTGTTCCTGTGTGTGTGGGGGGGGAAGGGGTAAGGAGTGGGGCAGGATGGGAAGGGGGGGGTGACATCAGGGTTTAGATTGCCAGAACCCAGATGGGGAAACTCTGTGTTGTTGTTTGTTTGTTGTTTGTTTGTTTGTTTTTTTGATGTTGGACTACTGACAGTTTTCAAGTCCCACTCCTCCCCCTTCTTCTGCCCCACACCTGGGCAAGCTGATAAGGAATTATGAAACTTGAGCCACACAAGCCCTAGCCCATGTACAGGAACCATCACCCCAACCCCAGCCCCTAACCACCATAAAATCTCAAGCCAGTCTCCTTTCCTGGCTCTCTCAAGCCAGCCTTGGTCCTGCTGGGGAACCAGCCCATCTCTCCCCAGAAAGCCTCATTATGTGAATAATAAACCATTCCTTCCCTATTGGTGCTCATACAGCAGCATCAGATGCAATGTCCAAACCAAATCTGGGATGTGTGGGGGAATCCATATTACTTCTGTGGGGCAACTACAACAAACTCACATACTTCACAGAAGCTTAATTAATGGAATAGATATGGCACTTTACCAAAGATACCATTATTTCAGGAAATAAATATGTCTTCAGTACCTAGTGTGGGTCACATATAGTTGTAGGCCCTGAGCTTATAGGCCCTGAGCTTATAGTGAAGAATAAGAAGTGAAAAGTTCCTGCCATAGGGAGTTTACATTGTCATGGGTCAGCAGGTGGTTGAAACTGGGGAGAAGGGGGAGTTTCAGGGGGGACAGCTGCTATAGCTGTGGGCTGTGGAGAAATCTCTGAGGAGTTGACATTTGAGTTGAACCTGAATAGTGAGATGAAGTGGGTAGTGTGGAGATTTCAAGGAAGAGTATTTTAGGAAGAAGTAACAGTAAGTGGCAATATCATGAGGTAAGAACAGGGCAGTGTGTCGAACAACAAAACGGCCACTGTGACTAGAGCACAGTGAGAGGGGCAGAATGGAGACAAATGACTGAAACTTGAGTGGTCATCAAAGATGAGGTTGCATAGGGTTTTGCTAATAAACGTACACTTTATTATGAAGGAGAAAGTTTAAAATAGAGTTACAAAACAAAAAGGAACATTGGTCTGGATTCCGACCCAGCTCTGAAACTTCCAACCTACCTATTGCCTAAAGAAAGTCACTCAATTTATGTGAGCCTGTGTTTCCACATTTGCGAAAAGCAGATAATTTCACCGCAGAAATTTTAGGAGAATTAATTTCATTTCTTTTCTTCTTGTTTTTAATGTCTATTTAGTTTTGAGAGGGAGACAGAGACAGAGAGAGACAGAGTGCGAGCGGGGAAGGGGCAGAGAGAGAGGGAGACACAGAATCCGAAGCAGGCTCCAGGCTCTGAGCTGTCAGCACAGAGCCCAATGTGGGGCTCGAACTCATGAGTGGTGAGATCATGACCTGAGCCGAAGTCGGACGCTTAACTGACTGAGCCACCCAGGTGGTGCCCCTAGGAGAATTAATTTAGATACAGTGACCGGCATATAGTCAGAAGTCAACAAACGATAGCTATGATGGTTATTAATTACCGAGCTCTGAAAAGCTTTTGCCCTGAACACACTTGGGAATGCCCATAGCCAAATCCCATAGCAAATGCCCATAGCACCCCAAATCCCCATCCACTCCCGATCCGGAATCTGCACCCAACCTCCAGGTCCCACCTGACCCCCACCCTTCACCCAATCTCGCCATCCCCTCCTGACTCCCACTGACACCCCACACCCGATCACCTGGTCCCCTCCTGACCCCCACCCGACACCCGAATTTCCCGGCCAGTCCTGATCCCACCCCGTACCCAAGCCCCATCCCCTCCTGAACCCCAACCCTACACCGGATCTCCCCATCCCCTACTGACCTGGAATCTGCACCCAACCTCTGCGTCCCCTCCTGACCCCCACTCCTGCCAAGCACCCGATCACTTCGTTCCCTCTTGTCCCCCACCACCACCCTGCACCTGACTTCCCCGTCCCTTCCTGACTACTACCCTGACCCCGATCTCCCTCTCACCTCCTCACCTCCCCATCAAATCCTGACCCCCACCCTTACCTGGCACCTGATCTCCACCTGACTCCTCTTCACACCCACCCCTCCACCCACCTTGCTGGACCCTTGTGATTTCACCCCATACCTGATATTCCTGTGTCTTCCTGACCCCCACCCCCACCCCCCCAGCCAACCTCCCCAATTCTTCTGACCCCCACTGCCCATTCAAACTCCCTGCCCCACCTGGCCCCCACCCCACACCCAATCTCACCATCCCCGCCTGACCCCCACCACCACCCCGCACCTGATCACCTCATCCCCTCCTGACCCCCAACCCCATACTGCACCCGATTTCCCTGTCCCCTCCTGACACCCACCCCACACCAGATCCTTGTCCTCTCTGACCCCCACCTGACAACTGAATTTCCTGGCGCCTCCTGATCCCACCCTGCACCCAGCCTCCCATGCCCTCCTGACCCTCACCTCATACCCAACCTCCCTGTCCCTTCCTGACCCCCACTCCTCACCTGACCTCCCTGTCCACTCCTGACCCCCATCCCTATGGAGCACCCGACCTCCCTGACTCCTCCTGACCCCCACCCTCAACCCAATTTAAAGAGAGAGATTAAATAATCCAGGATTATGAGGGAAAATTAGAGAACTAAGTGATGCAATCAAATGGAACAATATCTGTATCATGGGAATTCCAGAAGAAGAAGAGAGAGAGAAAGGGGTTGAAGGTGTACTTGAACAAATCATAGCTGAGAACGTCCCTGATCTGGGGACAGAAACAGGCATTGAATTCCAAGAGGCACAGAGAACTCCCTTCAGACATTACTTGAATCAATCTTCTGCATGACATATCACAGTGAAACTGGTAAAATACAAGGATAAAGAGAGAATTATGAAAGCAGCTAGGGGTAAACGGACCCTAACATACAAAGGTAGACACGTAAGGGTAGTAGAAGACCTAGCTACTGAAACTTGGCAGGCCAGAAAGGAATGGCAAGAAATCTTCAATGTGATGAACAGGAAAAATATGCATCCAAGAATCCTTTATTCAGCAAGCCCGTCATTCAGAATAGAAGGAGAGATAAAGGTTTTTCCAAACAAACAAAAACTGAAGGAATTCATCACTAGTAAACCAGCCCTACAAGAGATCCTAAGGGGGATTCTGTGAGTAAAATGTTACAAGGACCACAAAGTACCAGAGACATCAATACAAGCATGAAACCTACAGATATCACAATGACTCTAAACCCATATCTTTCAATAATAACACTGAATGTAATGTAATGTAATTGGACTAAATCTTCCAATCAAAAGACATAGGGTATCAGAATGAATAAAAAACCAAGACCCATCTATTTTTTGTCTACAAGAGACTCATTTTAGACCTGAGGACACCTTCAGATTGAAAGTGAGGGAATGGAGAACTATTTATCATGCCACTGGAAGTCAAAAGAGAGCTGGAGTATCCATACTTATATCAGACAAACTAGACTTTCAATTAAAGGCTGTAACAAGAGATAAAGAAGGGCATTATATAATAATTACAGGGTCTATCCATCAGGAAGAGCTAACAATTACAATGTCTATGCACCAAATTCTGTAGCACACAAATATATAAAACAATTAATCACAAACATAAGCAACCTTATTGATAAGAATGTGGTAATTGCAGAGGACTTTAATACTCCACTTACAACAAAGGATAGATCATCTAGACAGAGAATCAGTAAAGAAACAATGGCCCTGAGTGATACATTGGACCAGATGGACTTGACAGTTATATTTAGAACCCTACATCCCAAAGAAGCAGATTATACTTTCTTCTAGAGTGCATATGGAACATTCTCCAAGATAGATCACATACTAGGTCATAAAACAGCCTTCAATAAATACAAAAGAATTGAGATCATACCATGCACACTTTCAGACCACAATGCTATGAAACTTGAAATCAACCACAGGAAAAAGTCTGGAAAACCTCCAAAAGCATGGAGGTTAAAGAACATCCTGCTAAAGAATGAATGGTACAACCAAGCAATTAGAGAATAAATTAAAAAATATAAGGAAACAAATGAAAATGAAAATACAGCAATCAAAATGCTTTGGGATGCAGCAAAGTCGGTCATGAGAGTAAAATACATTGCAATCCAAGCCTATCTCAAGAAACAAGAAAAATCCCAAATACAAAATCTAACAGCACACCTAACGGAACTAGAGGCAGAACAGCAAAGTCACCCAAAACCCAGCAGAAGAAGTGAAATAGTAAAGATGAGAGCAGAAATAAACAATATAGAATAAAAAAAAAACCAGTAGAGCAGATCAATGAAACCAAGAATTGGTTTTTTGAAAAAATAAACAAAATCGATAAACCTCTAGCCAGGCTTCTCAAAAAGAAAAGAGAGAGAGGACCCAAATAGATAAAATCATGAATGAAAATGGAATTATTACAACCAATCCCTCAGAAATACAAGCAATTATCAGGGAATACTATGAAAAATTATATGCCAACAAACTGGACAACCTGGAAGAAATGGACAAATTCCTAAACTCCCACACACTTCCAAAACTCAAACAGGAAGAAATAGAAAATTTTAACAGACCCATAACCAGGGAAGAAATTGAATCAGTTATCAAAAATCTCCCAACAAATAAGAGTCCAGGACCAGATGGCTTCCCTGGGGAATTCTACCAGACATTTAAAGCAGAGACAATACCTATCCTTCTCAAGTTGTTCCAAAAAATAGAAAGGGAAGGAAAACCTCCAGGCTCGTTCTATGAAGCCAAAATTACTTTGATTCCCAAATCAGACAGAGACCCAGCAAAAAAAGGGAACCAGAGGTCAATATGTCTGATGAATATGGATGCAAAAATTCTCAACAAGATACTAGCAAATTGAATTCAACAGCATATAAAAAGAATTATTCACCATGATCAAGTGGGATTCATTCCGGGGCTGCAGGGCTGGTTCAATATTCACAAATCAATCAATGTGATACATCACATTAATAAAAGAAAAGATAAGAACCATATGATTCTGTCAATCGATGCAGAAAAAGCATTTGAGAAAATACAGCATCCTTTCTTAAGAAAAACCCTCGAGAAAGTTGGTATAGAAGCAACATACTTAAACATCATAAAAGCCATTTATGAAAAGCCCACAGCTAATATCATCCTCAATGGGGAAAACCTGAGAGCTTTCCCCCTGATATCAGGAACACAACAGGGATGTCCACTCTCACCGCTGTTGTTTAACATAGTGTTGGAAGTCCTAGCATCAGCAATCAGACAACAAAATGAAATCAAAGGCATCAAAATTGGCAAAGATGAAGTCAAACTTTCACTTTTTGCAGATGACATGATACTCTACATAGAAAACCTGACAGACTCCAGCAACAGTCTGCTAGAACTGATACATGAATTCAGCAAAGTTGCAGGGTACAAAATGAATGTACAGAAATCGGTTGCATTTTTATACACCAATAATGAAGCAACAGAAAGAGAAATAAAGAAACTGATCCCATTCACAATTGCACCAAGAATCATAAAATACCTAGGAATAAACCTAACCAAAGATGTAAAATACTGTATGCTGAAAACTATAGAAAGCTTATGAAGGAAATGGAAAAAGAAACAAAGAAATGGAAAAACATTCAATGCTCATGATTGAAAGAATAAATATTGTTAAAATGTCAACACTACCCAAAGAAATCTACATATTCAATGCAATCCCAATCAAAATTGTACCAGCATTCTTCTCGAAGCTAGAACAAGCAATCCTAAAATTTGTATGGAACCACAAAAGACCCCGAACAGCCAAAGTAATCTTGAAGGAGAAGACCAAAGTGGGAGGCATCACAATCCCAGACTTTAGTCTCTACTACAAAGCTGTAATCATCAAGACAGTATGGTATCGGCACGAAAACAGACACATAGACCAATGGAATGGAATAGAGACCCCAGAATTGGACCCACAAATGTATGGCCAACTAACCTTTGACAAAGCAGGAAAGAGTATCCAATGGAAAAAAGACAGTCTCTTGAACAAATGGTGCTGGGAGAACTGGACAGCAACATGCAGAATAAAACTAGACCACCCCAGCAACATGCAGGGGTGGGGGGTGGTTAGCTCCCTCTGAATAGCTTGTGTCTTGGAACCTGGCTAAACAGGAGCGCTAGCCTCACGAGGGTTCCCTCGGAGTTTCTACATGCATGGTCATGATCTCTGTAAGCAAACACGGTTTTGGTTCCTTCCTTTCCAGCCTTTCCGGGGACTACGGGGGCGGGGAGAGGGAACAGGCTGACACTGGACAGATGGGAAGCAAGAGCAGGAAGGCACATGGCAGAGAACTAAATCCTGGATCCAGCCATGCCTGAAGACAGAACTACCCGCCCCCCACCCCTGCCACGATCGTTCAATTACACACATCCAGAAACTCTCCCTTTGGTTAAGCCAACATGAATCCTTTTTTTCTTCCATCTTCCTTTCTTTCTTTCTTTCTTTCTTTCTTTCTTTCTTTCTTTCTTTTGAATGCTTTTATTTATTTTTGAGAGTAAGACAGAGACAGAGTGAGCAGGGAAGGGGCAGAGAGACAGAGAGGGAGACACAGAATCTGAGGCAGACTGCAGGCTCTGAGCTGTCAGCACAGAACTCGACGCAGGGCTCAAACCCACGAACTGTGAGATCGTGACCTGAGCCGAAGTCAGACCCTCAACCGACTGAGCCACCCAGGTGCCCCCGACGTGAATACTTTTTATTGCTGGAAGCTGAGGTCAAAGAGATTTTTTTTCCTGCTTTATCCTCTACAGTTTTAATGGTTTCCTGTCTCACATTCAGGTCCTTTATCCATTTTGAGTTCATTTTTGTGTATGGTGTAAGAAAGGGGTCTAGTTTTATTCTTTTTTCCAAGTAGCCCATGAAACACAGTTCCAGCTGGGGCATAAAACCTCAGGTGTATAGGCACATAAACCATTTTCATCACACATGTATTTGTCATTGAGTTGGTATTCCCATTCCTAATCTAAGCTTCCTCATGGTATCTCAAGAGTCCTTTAGCCCTGTATGACAAGTGCCTCCTTTTTCATATGACAGATGCCTCTGGGCCAATACCTATAACCACACATATGTCAAACAGCATTGACATTGGTTGTTTTGGGTTAGTAATTTGTGTCCAGCTGACCAAGGCTCCCCACTCTTGGTAGGATTGGACTTCTAACCAATCTTCACTGGGGGAGTATTGTGGGTCAAAGCAAGTGTATTGACTCTCCCGTTGACAGATAGATTAGGTGGTCTTATTGTGTCTGCAGGGCCCCAGGATCTTTCCCTGGCACGAGAAGTGGGTATAGTATAGTAAGGCCCAAGTGACTCCCTGGCCTGACCTGGTTATGCGAATACATGGGTCATATGATGAGGATCTAGGTCTACAGAATGGGTCCAGATTAGAAGCAACCAATACCAACAAAGCATCCTATCCGCAAAGGGAAGGTGAGTGCTAAAAGAGACCTCTCACTACACTCTCAGCTGGCCAGGGCAGCCTCAGTCAATCCTATGGTGAAGAGTAGAGCAAGAATCACAATGACAATGAGACACAAGGGGTGACAGTGCATCACAGTAAGGAAACAGATATAGAAAATAAGAACAGTCTATTTGTTTTACTGGATCCTGATTCTTCAAGTTTCTGCCATGCATGGAATACTCAGCTTCCGGAGTGACTCAAGCAGGGCTGCAGTCTCCCAGAGCCTCTGGAGTTGTAGACTGCTTCTTACACATGGTCAGCTTGCATGGAGTTGATGGATCAGGAACGCACTCCCATTTTCGAGATGCCAGCTTCACTCTGCTGTAGTGAATCCAGGGACCCACCTTGGCTACCTTTACTGCAGTAGGGGTGGACAAAATGACGGTGAATGGGCCCCTCCAGAGGGGTTTAGGGGTTGGACATTTCATCCCTTCACCCATACAGAATCTCCTGGTTTAAAGAGGTGAGCGTCTATGCTCAGACTCAAGGCAATGGCTCCCTAATCCAGTGGTGTAAAGTGGTTAGGGTAGACCCTAGGGCCTGCATCTGTTGCCCTATGGTTAGATTGCCTTGATAATGGTGGGGAGGGCACCCATAAAGGATTTCATAAGGGGAGAATCCCGTGTGCTGAGTGGGGCTACACCTGATTCTTAACAAGGCAATCGGCAACACCTGGTCCCAGTGTAGGTGGGTTTCCTGACATAGTTTACTTAATTGCAGCTTCAGAGTTCGGTTCATTCTGTTCCACCTTCTTGGAGCTCTGGGGTCGGTATGCTGTCTGTAACTTCCAGATGATCTTTAACCTATTTGCCACCAGCCGCACCACCTCAGACATGAATGCCGGCCCATTATCTGATCCCATAGTGATAGGGATCCCAAATCGAGCAATGATTTTTTTTAGAAGAAGTTGGGCCCCTTCATTTGCCTTTTCTGTGCACGTAGGGAAGGCTTCCACCCAGCCTGAGAAAGTGCGCACAAAGACCAACAGATATTTACAGCCTCAGACCCGGGGAAGCTCAGTGAAGTCCACCATATTTTCAAATGGGGCTCCCCCGACACTCTGCACCCCTGGGGTGGCATTGGGTCCCTAATGTGGGTTATTCCAGGCACAAATTGCACATTGCTCGCATACTGCTTGGGCTATCCTGGAGAGCCGAGGGATGTAGAAATGTCAGCTTAATGTAGTCTCGAGAGCTGCCCAGCCAATACAAGTTTCCTGATGGAACTGCTTGACAAAAGCTGGAGCCAGAGCCTCAGGAATTGTTACTCGACCATCTTCAAATTTGCACCATCTCCCTGGGAGGTAGCTTCCATTTTCAGTCTTAAACCAGCTACGCTCATGTTATGAGTAATTAGGGTCTCATTGTGCCAGTGGGTTAGGGAACAGTGTGGCAGCGAAAGCCGCTGATTTCACTGTTCCTTTGGAGGCTGCAAGCTTTGCCTCTTGATCTGCCTTATGGTTTCCCTGTGCAGCCGTGGTGTCTCCCCTTTGATGTCCCCAACAATGCATGACTGCCACTCATTTAGGGGCCCACACAGCGTGTAAGAGTTCAAGGATTTCCTTACCATATTTTATGTCCTTCCCTCCTGAGTTTATTAGACCCTTCTCTTTGTATAAAGCCCCATGTACATGGAGGGTGGTGACGGCATACTTAGAGTCTGTGTATATATTAACACGTATCCTTGTCGCCAGTGGGAGGGCTCGGGTTAGCGTGATGAGCTCTGCCTTCTGTGCTGAAGTCCCCTTTGGCAGGTGTTTGGGCTCAATGACAGAATTCAGGGTCACCATGAAGTAACCTGCAAGACACTCTCCCTCTTTCACAAAACTGCTACCGTCAGTGAAATACTCAGAGTTGGGGTCCTTGAGTGGCTGGTCCCTTAAGTCTGGTTGGCTAGAGAACACCTCATCCATGACTTCAATGCAGTCATGGTCTGGCTGGCCTGGCCTGACAGGCAGTAAGGTTACAGGATTTAGGGTCCACACTACTTCTATGTGAATGCACGGGTTCTCACATGGCATTCCCTGATATCTGACCATATGGGCATTGGTTAGCCAGTATTGTCCCTTGTGCTCCATTAATGTCAATACTTAATGTGGCACTCAGACTGTCAATACTTGTCCCACAGTTAACTCGTCAGCCTCTGACACTAAGAGGACTGTGGCTGCAAGTGCCTGTAGGCAGGGCGGCCAGCCTTGGGCAACAGAGTCAAGCTGCTTGGAGAGATATGTCACTGGGTAATGCCATGAACCCAACATCTGGGTTAGGACTCCCACTGTGATTCCAGTATGTTCATGAATGTACAAGAAGAAGGACCTGGACATGTCTGGGAGCCCCAGACCAGGTGCATTGGCGAGGGCCCATTTGATCTCTTCAAAGGGCCTTTGCTGTACTTGCTCCCATAACAGATGCTCCCACTCTCCCCATTTGTGGCCTCATAAAGGGGTTTTGCCAAGACGGAGAAGTTAGGTATCCAGATTCTACAGAAACTTGAGGCCCTGAGAAAGTCCCAAACCTGACGTCAAGTCAATGGGACCCAGGTAGAACAAACGGCCTGTTTTCTCTCCAGGCCAAGTTGGCACTGTCCCTGGAAGAGGTGAAAGCCAAGGTACTTGACTTTCTTTTGACAGATTTGGGCCTTTTTCCTTGAGACCTTATAGCCAGTTTCCCATAGGAGGGTAAGGAGCTGCCGGGTTCCTTCCATGCAGTCCTCCCAAGACCTTCCAGCTGCAGTAAGCCATCTATGTGCTGAAGCAAGACACAGCCATGTTGATCCGCTGGGAAGGCTCTTAGTTCTGAGGCTGATGCAGTGCCAAAAATGTTGGGGAGTTTTTGAAACCCTGAGGCAATATGGTCCAAGTCAACTGGCCTTCATCACCATTTTCAGGATTCTCCCACTGGAAGGCAAAGATTCGTTGACTCTGGGGGCCAGGTGGATGCAGAAGAAAGCATCCTTGAGGTCCGGACATGGGAAGAAGGTAGCTTCTATGGGGATAAGACCCAAGAGAGAGGGTATAGGCTCAGGACAACCCAGGTGCAGGGTGACAGCAGCCTGGTTTACTGTGCACAGGTCTTGGACTGGCCGATAGTCATCAGAGCCTGGCTTCTGGACTGGTAGGATAGGCATGTTCCAAGATGACCGATAGGGTAAGAGGACCCCATATTTTAGAAATCTCTCCAGGTGATTCTGTATCCCCATATTTGCCTTGTGAGGGATGAAATACTGTCTTTGGCAGAGGGGATCTGCCCCTGGCTTTTGTTCTACAATTACTGGAAGTATGTTCCAGGCCACTCCTGGTGGGTTGTCCTCAGCCCACACCCCCGGTACTCTGAAGGGCAGCTCAGGTCCCTGTTGTGGCTCCTCCATGATACTGTAGAGGCACCATTATTCCCCCTGGAGAATGATCTTTGCTTTGGGTTTCCGTAGGCTCAGGGCAGCTTGTCTCTGAGAGTTGAAAGTTATCTGGGCCAGCAGCTTTCCTGATGGGTCACAGCCCATTAAAGCCATGGGGCAGTCAGGGAGGTACAGGAATTCATGGATGACTTCATGGCCACCTAAATTGCATCACCAAGGCAGCATGTCCATGCTCCCCACAATAGTGGCTTATCTCTGTGAGGGGGGCCCACAGTTCCAGTCACCTCCGAGTGTTCTGTCCCAGTATCTACCATGAAGTCAATGGGTCAGCCTCCCACATTCATTTGGACCACAGGCTCTTGGGGACCTAACAAAGTAGATCCCTGTCTGTCCTAGTCCTCCTCATAGTCCTCCATGGCAGCCAGCCCCACAAAATCGTCTTCAGGGGCCCCATGAGGCCGAGATACTGGTTGGTACCGGCCCTGGACCACATGGTCTCTTTCTTTCTGCTTAGGACCCTGCTGAGAATTACCCAGCTGCAGGGGACACTCATGTTTCCAGTGGCCCTCCTGACGACAATGAGCACACTAGTTCCATCCTAACTTTGGTCCTAGGTGAGATGATCCTCCCCACTGTTCCCCTTTTTGGCCCCAGCCCCATCCCTGCAGGGCCCACTTCCAGGAGCATTCTGACCACTCCATCAAGACAGCAGCTAACAAGTCTGCCTTTTTCTGCATCTTTCGACATTCCTCCCTCTGTGCTGCCTGGTCACAGTTGACAAACATCTGAGTTGCTACTTGCAGCAGCTGACTGGAATTTGTGCTGGCGAAACCCTGTAGCTTTTGCAGCTTGTGCCAGATGTCCCCTTGGGCCTGATGTATGAAAGCCGCATTGACCATCGCTGGTTAATGGATGCCTCTGAATCAAAAGGAGTGTAGAGACGAAATGCCTCACATAGTCTCTCATAGAACTGGCTCAGGCCCTCCTTGGGTCCCTGGAACACTTCTGATGTTTTACTCATATTTATGGCCTTTCCCCCTCTTCCTTCATGCCATTTAGAAGAGCTTCTTGATACCACTCAGTCCTTGCGAGTCCCTCATCTACACTTGAGTCATTTGGGTCCCATTTGGGGGTCCTCTTCAGGGAAGTGAGCCCGAGCATAAGCCTGGGTGTCCAGCGTCCCAGCCAGGGCATTCTCCTCTAACTATTTTAGGGATGCTTGGGTAATCTGGCGACGCTCCTCCATTTCAAAGAGGGTCAAGAGGATTTGGCAGCAGTCTCCTTGTAGGTTTATGGGTTTGGATTATGGACTTCATTGGTTCAATCATAGCCTGGGGCTTCTCCATATAGGAGGGAGTATGGTGCTTCCAATTTAGGAGGTCTGTAGTGGTAAAGGGTTGGTACACAAAAACACACTGGCCTCCTTGGATCTGGCCTTCCGGATAATAATAGATGGGTCCCCTCGTTTCCCTCAGTGGCATCTGTAGGGCTCCCTGGTGTTGCTACAGGGAGGGACTGCCTCTGCTGACTTGACCTTCTAGTCAGTCGCCTTCTGGAAGGGGTGTATGGGGTTAAGACCAGTTGTTGGGTGAGCCGGTCACATCTGGAGAGGCTGGTGGTGCTAGAGGTGGTGAGGCCTTGGAACTAGGGGCAGGCTCCAGTGTGGTTTTAGCAGCCAGGGTGTCTGGAGGCACAGATGGCAGTGAGGGGTACAATGGGGTATATGATAATAGAGTCCCTTCAGACTCTCCTGACAGTATGGGTTGTTGTTTTTTTTCTTCAATTTTTGGCCAGCATTTGGAGGAAGCCATGACACAAACCATTATAACTTTACAGTTCTCTTCAATACAGACTTTTAGCCAAGGCGACTGGGATAGGACCAGGTCTTGCCAACAGTCAATGTAAGGAAATTGGTCGGGTGGCCTGGATCTCCTACAACAACCCTGAACACTCATCCAACTAGTTCCTTAACAAGTGATCCCTCAGAGGGCCAGCCCACCCCAAACAATGTCCAATCAATTTCACAGAATGTCTGGAACTTTCTGGGAGTTAATTTCACACCATAATCTCCTGAATATTCCTTTTTGAAATTCCTCAACATACATTCTGGGGAAGTTGGTTTACTTTGCTTCCCACCTATTTCCTCTCCCTAATGGACAACTTTCATGCACATGAGGGGAAAAAAGAGGAAGGAGGAGGACTAGTTTGGAGAGGACACACACTAGCTTTATCCATTTCCAGCCGCTCTTGGGTGATATTTCAGGTTCCCCTCAGCTTTGGCAGGTTTAGTATCAAGCTCTGACCCAGATCAGACTCCTGAGGAAGTCTGATGTTGCCCTAAGCTATATGAGGTTGCCACAGAACCTCGGATCAGGACTCAACACTTTATTTGGCCCACTGGTTAGCTATGAACCTTTTTGCTGTCTGTCTCATTCACACACAGTCACACAGTGACTCCAACCCTCTGCCCAGTGCCCAGCACCTTGGAGTTGCAGTTTCATTCCTTATGGAACTACTTGGGCAACTCTTGGAGGTGATCAAGATCCCCTTCTGCCTCTTAGGGGCAGGTCTACCAAAACGAACCCAGGTTCTTATCAGTCTGATGGGCAGCACTCCCTGAACTGGCTCCTGGGCCTCGCCAGGTTCCTTTGTGCATTGGAGGCCCTCTCCCCAGCACACCAGGAGGAGCTAGTCTCATATGGATCAAGTGGTGAGGTTGCCTCTCCCAGTGCCCCAAGGTTCGTACCCCAGTGACAAAGGTGGTGAAGCACCATCTCCACCTCCTAGGGAAGCCCCAACAAAATGTAATGGTGAGTCATACACAGAGAGTCAGGACACTGAAACTTTTCTTTTTGGGAAGCAGCTTTATTTGTACCAGCATGGGCTCAGTGAGCTAAGGCCCAAAAGACTGAGCCCTGAGCACATCAGGGGGTTGTCTTTTGTACAATTTTTGCTCCTTTGTCTCCCATATGTGGTAACATACTGTCTGAATGGGCAGTCTACGTTACAGTCGTGAGGAATGTCACACAAGCACACATAGCCAGGTTGCCTTCCCTTGTCTTGAGGCATCTGTATCATTTACCCAAGGAATACAACCTAAGGTTTACCATTATTTGTTTGGCAGGGCTTTCCAAGTAACATACCAAATAAAAAGGCCCAGTTGATCAGAAAGATTTTATTTACATTTAAATCCTGGGAGGTTTGTTAAAACCTTAGAAAGTTATAAAGCACATACTTAGATAGGATTATAGATCATTACAAATCTTAATTTTTTATTTAACCAAGGTGGCAATAAAAGATTCTAAAAGAAAATATGTGGGGTTATATAGTTGTTAGCAAAACTTAGCTCTTTTAACATTGAGAAGTTTTAGTTTTCTTAAGTAACCAAAGACTCGATAAAGACAAAACATAAAAACCTTGATTTTCTGGGCAGACAAAAGAAAAACAACTTTGTTTATATTTTCTTATCATAAGCAAACTAACAATCTGAGAAAACTTTGTTTTTTAACAGAGAGAAAAGCAGGCTTTTAGTCTTATATCAGTGTACTTTTTTTATCAATATATGAAATTTATTGTCAAATTGGTTTCCATACAACACCCAGTGCTCATCCCAAAAGGTGCCCTCCTCAATACCCATCCCCCACCCTCCCCTCCCTCCCACCCCCCATCAACCCTCAGTTTGTTCTCACTTTTTAAGAGTCTCTTATGTTTTGGCTATCTCCCACTCTAACCTCTTTTTTTTTTCCTTCCCCTCCCCCATGGGTTTCTGTTAAGTTTCTCAGGATCCACATAAGAGTGAAACCATATGGTATCTGTCTTTCTCTGTATGGCTTATTTCACTTAGCATCACACTCTCCAGTTCCATCCACGTTGCTACAAAGGGCCATATTTCGTTCTTTCTCATTGCCCTGTAGTACTCCATTGTGTATATAAACCACAATTTCTTTATCCATTCATCAGTTGATGGACATTTAGGCTCTTTCCATAATTTGGCTATTGTTGAGAGTGCTGCTATAAACATTGGGGTACAAGTGCCCCTATGCATCAGTACTCCTGTATCCCTTGGGTAAATTCCTAGCAGTGCTATTGCTGGGTCATAGGGTAGGTCTATTTTTAATTTTCTGAGGAACCTCCACACTGTTTTCCAGAGTGGCTGCACCAGTTTGCATTCCCACCAACAGTGCAAGAGGGTTCCCGTTTCTCCACATCCTCGCCAGCATCTATAGTCTCCTGATTTGTTCATTTTGGCCACTCTGGCGTGAGGTGATATCTGAGTGTGGTTTTGATTTGTATTTCCCTGATGAGGAGCGACGTTGAGCATCTTTTCATGTGCCTGTTAGCCATCTGGATGTCTTCTTTAGAGAAGTGTCTATTCATGTTTTCTGCCCATTTCTTCACTGGGTTATTTGTTTTTCGGGTGTGGAGTTTGGTGAGCTCTTTATAGATTTTGGATACTAGCCCTTTGTCCGATATGTCATTTGCAAATATCTTTTCCCATTCTGTTGGTTGCCTTTTAGTTTTGTTGGTTGTTTCCTTTGCTGTGCAGAAGGTTTTTATCTTCATAAGGTCCCAGTAATTCATTTTTGCTTTTAATTCCCTTGCCTTTGGGGATGTGTCGAGTAAGAGATTGCTACGGCTGAGGTCAGAGAGGTCTTTTCCTGCTTTCTCCTCTAAGGTTTTGATGGTTTCCTGTCTCACATTCAGGTCCTTTATCCATTTTCAGTTTATTTTTTGTGAATGGTGTGAGAAAGTGGTCTAGTTTCAACCTTCTGCATGTTGCTGTCCAGTTCTCCCAGCACCATTTGTTAAAGAGACTGTCTTTTTTCCATTGGATGTTCTTTCCTGCTTTGTCAAAGATGAGTTGGCCATACGTTTGTGGGTCTAGTTCTGGGGTTTCTATTCTATTCCATTGGTCTATGTGTCTGTGTTTGTGCCAATACCATGCTGTCTTGATGATGACAGCTTTGTAGTAGAGGCTAAAGTCTGGGATTGTGATGCTTCCTGCTTTGGTCTTCTTCTTCAAAATTCCTTTGGCTATTCGGGGCCTTTTGTGGTTCCATATGAATTTTAGGATTGCTTGTTCTAGTTTCTAGAAGAATGCTGGTGCAATTTTGATCAGGATTGCATTGAATGTGTAGATAGCTTTGGGTAGTATTGACATTTTGACAATATTTATTCTTCCAATCCATGAGCAGGGAATGTCTTTCCATTTCTTTAAATCTTCTTCAATTTCCTTCATAAGCTTTCTATAGTTTTCAACATACAGATCTTTTACATCTTTGGTTAGATTTATTCCTAGGTATTTTATGCTTCTTGGTGCAATTGTGAATGGGATCAGTTTCTTTATTTGTCTTTCTGTTGCTTCATTGTTAGTGTATAAGAATGCAACTGATTTCTGTACATTGATTTTGTATCCTGCAACTTTGCTGAATTCATGTATCAGTTCTAGCAGACTTTTGGTGGAGTCTATCGGATTTTTCCATGTATAATATCATGTCATCTGCAAAAAGCGAAAGCTTGACTTCATCTTTGCCAATTTTGATGCCTTTGATTCCCTTTTGTTGTCTGATTTCTGATGCTAGAACTTCCAACACTATGTTAAACAACAGTGGTGAGAGTGGGCATCCCTGTCGTGGTCCTGATCTCAGGGATAAAACTTTCAGTTTTTCCCCATTGAGGATGATGTTAGCTGTGGGCTTTTCATAAATGGCTTTTATGATCTTTAAGTATGTTCCTTCTATCCCGACTTTCTCAAGGGTTTTTATTAAGAAAGGGTGCTGGATTTTGTCAAAGGCCTTTTCTGCATCGATTGACAGGATCATATGGTTCTTATCTTTTCTTTTATTAATGTGATGTATCACGTTGATTGATTTGCGAATGTTGAACCAGCCCTGCATCCCAGGAATGAATCCCACTTGATCATGGTGAATAATTCTTTTTATATGCTGTTGAATTCGATTTGCTAGTATCTTATTGAGAATTTTTGCATCCATATTCATCAGGGATATTGGCCTGTAGTTCTCTTTTTTTACTGGGTCTCTGTCTGGTTTAGGAATCAAAGTAATACTGGCTTCATAGAATGAGTCTGGAAGTTTTCCTTCCCTTTCTATTTCTTGGAATAGCTTGAGAAGGATAGGTGTTATCTCTGCTTTAAACGTTCTGGTAGAACTCCCCTGGGAAGCCATCTGGTCCTGGACTCTTATTTGTTGGGAGATTTTTGATAACCGATTCAATTTCTTCGCTGGTTATGGGTCTGTTCAAGCTTTCTATTTCCTCCTGACTGAGTTTTGGAAGAGTGTGGGTGTTTAGGAATTTGTCCATTTCTTCCAGGTTGTCCAATTTATTGGCATATAATTTTTCATAGTATTCCCTGATAATTGTTTGTATCTCTGAGGGATTGGTTGTGATAATTCCATTTTCATTCATGATTTTATCTATTTGGGTCATCTCCCTTTTCTTTTTGAGAAGCCTGGCTAGAGGTTTGTCAATTTTGTTTATTTTTTCAAAAAACCATCTCTTGGTTTCGTTGATCTGCTCCACAGTTTTTTTAGATTTTATATTGTTTATTTCTGCTCTGATCTTTATTACTTCTCTTCTTCTGCTGGGTTTAGGCTGTCTTTGCTGTTCTTCTTCTATTTACTTCTGGTGTGCTGTTAGATTTTGTATTTGGGATTTTTCTTGTTTCTTGAGAGAGGCCTGGATTGCAATGTATTTTCCTCTCAGGACTGCCTTCGCTGCGTCCCAAAGCGTTTGGATTGTTGTATTTTCATTTTCGTTTGTTTCCATATATTTTTTAATTTCTTCTCTAATTGCCTGGTTGACCCACTCATTCTTTAGTAGGGTGTTCTTTAACCTCCATGCTTTTGGAGGTTTTCCAGACTTTTTCCTGTGGTTGATTTCAAGCTTCATAGCATTGTGGTCTGAAAGTATGCATGGTATAATTTCAATTCTTGTATACTTATGAAGGGCTGTTTTGTGACCCAGTATATGATCTATCTTGGAGAATGTTCCATGTGCACTTGAGAAGAAAGTATATTCTGTTGCTTTGGGATGCAGAGTTCTAACTATATCTGTCAAGTCCATTTGATCCAATGTGTCATTCAGGGCCCTTGTTTCTTTATTGACCGTGTGTCTAGATGATCTATCCATTTCTGTAAGTGGAATGTTAAATTCCCCTGCAATTACCACATTCTTATCAATAAAGTTGCTTATGTTTATGAGTAATTGTTTTATATATTTGGGGGCTCCGGTATTCAGCACATAGACATTTATAATTGTTAGCTCCTCCTGATGGATAGACCCTGTAATTATTATATAATGCAATGTAATCTCTTGTTACAGCCTTTAATTTAAAGTCTAGTTTGTCTGATATAAGTATGGCTACTCCAGCTCTCTTTTGACTTCCAGTAGCGTGATAAATAGTTCTCCATCCCCTCACTTTCAATCTGAAGGTGTCCTCAGGTCTAAAATGAGTCTCTTGTAGACAGCAAATAGATGGGTCTTGTTTTTTTATCCATTATAATACCCTATGTCTTTTGGTTGGCGCATTTAATCCATTTACATTCAGTGTTATTATAGAAAGATACGGGTTTAGAGTCATTGTGATGTCTGTATGTTTTATGCTTGTAGCGATGTCTCTGGTACTTTGTCTCACAGGATCCCCCTTAGGATCTCTTGTAAGGCTGGCTTAGTGGTGGCAAATTCCTTCAGTTTTTGTTTATTTGGGAAGACCTTTATCTCTCCTTCTATTCTAAATGACAGACTTGCTGGATAAAGGATTCTCGGCTGCATATTTTTTCTGTTCAGCACATTGTAGATCTCGTGCCAATCCTTTCTGGCCCTCTTCCGTGGGCCTCTCATCTGCGCTTGGCTCTGGAGACTCCGTTCTGCTAGTTTTCTGTTGGTTTTCTGGGTTAGTTAGGCAGGTGTAGGTGGAATCTAAGTGATCAGCAGGACACACGGTTAGCCCAGCGTCCTCCTACGCCACCATCTTCCCTTGGAGGCCACCAGTGTACTTTTAAAATCCATTCACTTCAACCTAGTTTTGACCACATATAAAGTTCCTTCCCAAAGATTTCCCTTTACAAACCTTCTACAACTTTTTTGCGTTCAGATTTTGACCTAAGTCATTTTTCTCCAAACAACCAGTCTCATTTAGGACAAAATTACTTCCTGTTACCTTCAAAAAAATGTATTCCCATTTCTTAGATCTTTCCTACATGTCTCCCACTTTTCTATGTACAGAGTTGCTTTCCTTAT
This sequence comes from Prionailurus viverrinus, assembly GCF_022837055.1. Taxonomy (NCBI): domain Eukaryota; kingdom Metazoa; phylum Chordata; class Mammalia; order Carnivora; family Felidae; genus Prionailurus; species Prionailurus viverrinus. Next base: position 1,643,034 of record NW_025927612.1, read on the forward strand.
TTCCATCAGTCTTAATTATATTTAGCAGAATTTTAACTCTTAGAAACCTTAGCCTCCAGTTTATTAATTGTAAACTGTCTGTTGTATCAGAATTCTTTAGACTTGAAATTTATAAATACATGTTGTAATTTTTTCAAAACATGCCTTTTTATAGTATAATCTTTTAATAAAGCACAAGACGTATTTACCAACAAAGCCAAGTATCCTCAGCTGCTCTTCAGTAAGAAGCCAAAAACACAAACCTATGTTCAGTAATCAATGTTTCAGCATTTTTTTCCTATTGGAAAAGGCCTAGATAGCCAATGAATTCAATCCAATTTATTATCCAAGCAAAACTTTAAAATTTCAGGTTACCAAATACTTTGAAAGATATCTTAACAATTACCCATGAAAACTTTGAGACAGACAAAATTAACCATCATCTTAAGTCATCTTTTTGTTGACAAATTGCAAAAGAGATAATAGGAGCTTATTTAAACCTTCAGTAAATCTAGGTAGAAAAAGTTTCATATTTAATGCTGTTAACTCTAAAGACATGTCAATCTTAATTAAACCAACAAACTTAAATTACTTTAAATACCAAATATATTCCACCTGTGTCTACTTAAACATCAAACAATTTGTTCACCATTGTCAATTTTTCCTGGGACATTGGTGGGGAAATCTGAAGTAGGCAGTGTAAGCCCAAGGGGATACTCTTCACTCCTTGACAGCAAGGAGGGGAGGAGCTGATGGTGCCAGAGGCAGGGGAGATGCAGACTGCACCCAAGATGGTGCAGAAATAGGATGATGAGGAGAGGAAAGCAGAAGAGGTATGATACAGCCAGGAAGGTTGGAAGTGGATAAAAGTCCAGAGGACAGAAAAAGAGGTCTCCCAGTCCTAAAGCCTATCAGCTCAGACAGATGAGCAGATGTAGATTTTTTCTTCCACCAACGAGTAGAAATGGGCATTCCGGGTTGGGCCAGAGAAGACAGGGAACTTCCCTGAAACAAAAGGAGTTTTGGCAGCTGCTTGGGAATGTTCCTTAACGTCTCCATCCAGAGGTAGACTAACCAGAGATAATTGGCTCCAATTATCATAGTTATTAATCCAGGAAATGAATGAGGGAGAAGCTCCCACATATAGTTAGAGTAAATTGAGTCTATTAAGAAGAAGGAACAGTGAGAGACAGAATCAGAGTCCCCTTCATTAAGGATGGCCTTTGTTTTATCAAGCAACCTGGGTTTATTCAGAGGAGGCCTGTTTAGACAATCATCCAATATATCAGGAGGGAGTTTATCAGCCTGGCTAGGGGCTAAACACATTCTACAAGAGACCCTTAGTTCCAGATTCTGATTTAGGGCCATGAAAGCCTGGACATAGGCTACCTCAGTCCATCTGCCCTGGTTTTTGCAGAAAAGATGTAACCGATTGTATTAAAATTTAATGTTCCATTAATGGGCCATTTTTTCTCATCTCTTAAGGAGTATTGAGGCCATGAAGTATTACAAAAGAAGATCAGGGGCGCCTGGGTGGCTCAGTCGGTTAAGTGTCTGACTCTTGGTTTTGGCTTAGGTCATAATCTCCCAGTTCTGTGGATTTGAGCCCTATGTCAGGCTCTGTGCTCACAGTGCTAAGCCTGCTTGGGATTCTCTCTCTACTTCTATCTCTGCCCCTCCCCCACTCACACTGTCTCTCTCTCTCTCTCAAAATAAATAAATAAATAAATAAATAAATAAATAAATAAATATCTGTTTTAAAAGATCAGGTTTTTTTTTTCTTTCTTAGATCTTACAATCTGAATTGATTCCAGTGGGTTAAAAGTCATCTCAAGGGAGAGTCCTTGGAGACTAAGTAAGATCCCATGTTGCCAGAAAAGTAGAGAAGGTCCATTACCAAAAAAATTCCCTCTGACTCCCAGGTGGCATGCCACTCAGGATATGTCAGAGGTTCCTGGTGTCAAAGTGAACAGATGTGTCCCTCAAACAAAAATCACTATGATCACCGGCCAGCTGCTAAGGGCCCTGGAAAAGGGATGCTAGCATCCCTTTACTTCCAATTGCATCCTAGACTACAAATGGATGCCTGGCATATGGACCAAAATACCGTGCCTGTACCATACCTTGAAAGCTGTGCCATAAAAGGCTGTGCTGTAAAAGGACGTGCCTTAGTTTACCTTGTCTTGAAGAGCATGCTGTGAAGGTCATACCTTAGTTTCCCTGAAAACTGTGCCATTTTTAACCCATGGAAAACACTAGAAAAGTTTTTATAAGGGGGAATTACCCAATTCTTTAATTTAAGTAGTTAGTAGAGGGCATTGACAGAAAACAGTAAAGATACAAATCCATTATGATCTAAGTGACATTCCTACACATAGAGTTTTTACAGCCAACTTCCCTAGGAAATGGTCTGGGGTTGGGTTTTAATTCGGTTGGGTACTGATTTTGGCCAGCTCCCAGTGGAAGTTTCCTGGCTGGAAGCGGCTAGACCAGAGACATGGAGGGGATCACATTAGACCAATGAAGGGGAAACCTCACACAGGAGTCTTAAGATTGGCTGCCATGCTAGTCACTTAGGTGGCTGTCCCGTGCCCAAGACAGACAACTATCTATAAGGACAGGAATAAAGAGAAGGCATCAAGTTTCTGGGTCTTATTACCATTCTGGGCAGGGTACTACCTTACAGGCAACAGGCAGGCTTTCTCCTCCCCATAGAGTAGCCCCAGTGGCCAGAGGATTACAGCCTGACCAATCGACGTGAAAGTGTTCCAATAAGACCATACTCCTCGAAAAGCCCCTGAAATGAAAGTAAAGGAAGAAAAGAGAAAGTACTCACCAAGTGTGCACCAAGTCTCAGAGTCCAGATGAAAAGACTCAAAACCCCACGTTGGGCACCATATGATAAAATTTGAAGTGGGGTTCATGAGCAAACAGCTAAGAAAGAATTCTTGAGATGTCGTTTGGTGCAAAAAGGTGATTTTATTAAAGCACAGGGACAGGACCTGTGGGCAGAAAGAGATGTACTGGGGTTGTGAGGAGTGACTGATTATATATTTTTATGTTAGGGAGGGTAGAGATAATGTTAGTTTTTACGAAATTTCTGGATACTGTAAACAGGGTCTCACAGGACCCTAAATATTTAGCTATTGTCAAGATAAGGTTGCTTTTAGTTTCTTAAGGGAGTGTAAACATTAGGGCATTAAGGCTGCCATAAACGTCTTGGGGACTGCACACGCTGCAGGTGTCTGACATCTATAATGGGCTCCAGGCTGTAAGGGAACTTAAACTACATCTTTCTTGCCTTTGTTTCCCTTATCACATCTGTGTAGGTACAAGTGGAGGATTTAACAAAAATTCTGGTTGGTTTGGTGGTCTGGGCCAGTGGGAGGTCTTGTCAGGGCAGTCTCCATCACCTGAAGGGTGTTTTTGGGTTTCATTTGCCTGAGTTAAGAGGTAAGCCAGAAAGAAGAGCTTAAATAAAATGTGAGACACAGGTTAGTAAGTACAAGCAGGTGGGCAGTAAAGGTCAGGTCTTGGGGTCTAGCTGATGGCTTATCCTTTTACAAAAACCAGTAATCTCATAAGTAAAATGTTTCTCTAAGTCCTATAAGCCACTCTAGCAAATTAATCAATCCTGAGGAAGGGAACTTGAGAACTTCTGATTTATAGTCATTTGTTCAGAACAGGTAACAATCTGGACCTTTATGACTGGCGTCTAAAGTGCAAGGAGGAAGTCATGGGAACTTGCAATCTGTAGCATACAGGTAAGAACCTGGGCTTGCAACTGTAGTCTAAACTGGGGGTGAGGGGCAGTCTTATAGGACCACACCTTTAACCTGTGAAATCTGATGCTCTCTCTGGTTACATAGTGTCAGGAGTGAATTGAGTTGTGGGACACCCAGCTGATTGTCCCAAGAGTTGTTTGTTGGTGATGGTTGGGAAAATCCCTTCACACACACATACATTTGAATTGGTAGTAACCTATTTAAGACCACAGAGACAATCTTAATATATTCCAAAAAGTAAAAATTAATTTTATATATTTATTATTTATTTTGAGAGAGAGAGAGAGAGCACATATGAGTGGAGGACGGGCAGAGAGAGAGGGAGAGAGGGAGAATCCCAAGCAGGCTCCACATGGTCAGTGCACAGAGCCTGACATGGGGCTTGATCTCATGAAGCCATGAGATCATGACCTGAGCCAAAATCAAGAGTCAGACGCTTAACTGAGCCACCCAGGGGCCCCAGTGAAAATTAATTTTAAAAGTAATTTGGGGTGCCTGGGTGGCTCAGTTTGTTGAGCGACCGACTTCGGCTCAGGTCATGATCTTGCAGTTTGTGAGTTTGAGCCCCGCGTGAGGCTCTGTGCTGACAGCTCAGAGTCTGGAGCCTGCTTCCGATTCTGTGTCTCCCTCTCTCTCTGCCCCTCCCCCAATCATGCTCTGTCTCTCTCTGTCTCAGAAATAAATAAACATAATTTTTTTTTAAAGTAATAACCACTCTTGTCATCTGGAAAACTTTATATGCTGCCTTAAATAACTCTTGATTCAAAGAATATAGTTAAACTAAAATTGAAGGTTATCTGTAAAATAACAACAAGGGGCACCTGGGTGGCTCAGTTGGTTGAGCGCCTGACTCTTGATTCAGTTCAGGTCATGATCCCAGGGTTGTGGGATTGAGCCCCAAGTCAGATTCTGCAATGAGTGTGGAGCCTACTTAAGATTCTCTCTCTCCCTCTTCCCTTCTCCTCTACTTGCATGTTCTCTCTCTTTCTAGAAAAATATATATATAACGATGGTGAAAGCACTAGGTATTCAAACTCCTGTAAGTAGGGTTTAAGCAGTGCTGAGAGAAAATACTTGTGTTAATAAACATGAAAATAAAGGAATAAAGTATCCAACTCAAAAGGTTAGAAAACAAACCAAAAATAAACCTAGGAAAATCAGGGGGAAAAAAGGAAAAAGTAAAGATAAAAGCAGAAATCAGTTAACTAGAAAATAATAGAATAAGTCCAGGAGTAGGCTATTCAAAAGAATAAAACAGATATGTTAGCTGTCATAATCAATAAAAAGGAGAAGAAATCACAAATACACAAAACAAGAAAAGAAAATGGGTACGGGGCATTTGAGTGGTTCAGTCAGTTAAACATCCAACTCTAGATTTTGGCTTAGGTCATGATCTCACAGTTTGTGGGATCAAGTGCCATGTTGGGCTCTATGCTGACAGCAGGGAGCCTGCTTGGGATTCTCTCTCTCCCTCTCCTAAATAAACTTTTAAAAAAGAAAATGGGTAGATAACCACAGATTGACAGCAAATAATAAGAAATATAAGACAATATTTTTCAACTCTATGCAAATAAATTTAGGGACCTAAAGGAAATATTTCATTTTCTAGGATTATGTGAATAACTAAAACTCACCCTAGATAAGAGAAACTCTATAAAATTTTAAAAGACTATTCCTAGAAAAGAAATAGGAAATGTTGTTCAAAAGTGACCCCCATTGAGCTCAAATAAATTAATTTCTTTTTTTAAATGTTTATTTTTTTTTGAGAGAGAGAAGTGGAACATGAGCAGGGGAGGGGCAGAGAGAGAGAGGGAGAGAGAGAGAATCTCAAGCAGGCTCCACACTCATCACAGAGCCCAATGTGGGGCTCGATCTCACAAACCCTGAGATCATGACCGAAGCCAAAATCAAGAGTTGGATTCTTAAATGACTGAGCCACCCGGGCACCCCAAATAAATTAATTTATTTTTTGTTAAGTTTATTTATTTATTTTGAGATAGAGACAGAACAAGTGGGAGAGGGGCAGAGAGAGAGAGAATCCCAAGCAGGCTCTGCACTGGCAGCATGGAGCCTGATGTGGGACTTGAACCCACGAACCACAAGATCACGACCTGAGCTGAAATCAAGAGTTGGATGCTTAACTGACTGAGCCACCCAGGCATCCCTAATAAATTAATTTCTTAAAAAGTTTTTTTTTTTAATAAAGCAACGTCTAGGGATGCCTAGCTGGCTCAGTCAGTAAAGCATGCAACTCTTGGTCTTGGGGTTGTGAATTTGAACTCCACGTTGGGTGTAAAGATTACTTAAAATCTTAAAAAAGCAACTCTTACAAAAAGCAGCAGATCAACTAAATTCAGAGGGGAATTCAACCAAACCTTTAATTTGCAGGTGATTCCTATGCTATGTAAACTATTTCAAGGCATAAAAAAGTAAAATTTTCAGTTTTTCGTTATGAAATATTGATACCAACAAAGCACAAAAAATATGCAATTGCAGATGAATCTCACTTAGGAAAGCCATTAAAAAATACTAAATAAAATATAGCAAAACATAATCTAGTAACTCATTTAAAAATCAAAGCATAACCAAGTAAGATTTATTTTTAGGAATGTAAAGATGGTTCCATATTAGAAAATCTATGAATGTATTTCACATTTTCATAGACCAACAGTAAAAAATCACATGATCATCCCTAAAGACTTTGAAGAGGCATTTAGTAAAATTTAATATCCATTCTTTTTAATTATTATTGGTTACAGGAGTAGAATTTAGTGATTCATCACTTACATATAACACCCAGTGCTCACTCATCACAAGTGCCCTCCTTAATGCCCATCACTCATTTAGCCCATCACCTCACCCTTCCATCTTTTAAAATATCCATTATTGCTTTGCAAATATCTCTCAGTAAAGTCAGATTAGAGGGATACTTCCTTAATATGACATTTCTTTTTTTATATACATAATTTATAATTTATTGTCAAGTTAGCTGACATACAGTGTATACAGTGTGCTCTTGGCTTCAGGAGTAGTTTCCCATGATTCATCACTTACATACAACACCCAGTGCTCATCCCAACAAGTGCCCTTTTCATTGTCCATCACCCATTTTCCCCGCCCCCAATCCCCCACCCCCGTCAACCCTCAGTTTGTTCTCTATATTTGTCTCTTATGGTTTGCCTCCCTCTCTGTAACTATTTTTTCTCTTTCCCTTTCCCCAAGGTCTTCTGTTAAGTTTCTCAACTTCCACATATGAGTGAAAACATATGCTATCTGTCTTTCTCTGACTGACTTATTTCACTTAGGATAATACCCTTCAGTTCCATCCACGTTGTTGTAAATGGCAAGATTTATTTGTTTTTCATTGCCAAGTAGAATTCAATTGAGTGTGTGTGTGTGTGATTATATATATATATATATATATATACCACATCTTCTTTATCCATTCACCAGTTGATGGACATTTGTGCTCTTTCCATACTTTTGTCATTGTTGATAACACTGCTATAAACATTGGGGTACATGTACCCCTATGAATCAGCACTCCTCTCAACATCACTCATTATCAGGGAAATACAAACCAAAACCACATGAGATATCACCTCACACTGGTCACACCCATACCGGTCAGAGTGGCTAAAATTAACTACTCAGGAAACAACAGATGTTGGCGAGGATATGGAGAAAGGGGAACCCTCTTGCATTGTTGGTGGGAATGCAAACTGTTGCAGCCACTCTGAAAACAGTGTGGATGTTCCTCAAAAAATTAAAAATAGAATTACCCTATGACCCAGCAAGAGCACTACTAGGAATTTATTTATTTATTTTTTAAATTAGGCCTCATGCCCAGTGTGGAGCCCAATGCAGAATTTGAACTCAAGATCCTGAGATCAAGACCTGAGATCAAGAGTAGGACACTTAACCTACTGAGACACTCAGATGCTCCAACATGATATTTCTATGTCAACCAAAACTCCAACACCATGTTTAGTGAAAAAAATACTAGAAGTGACCCCATTAAGACATGAAAAACCTAAGATATCCTCTTGCACCACTGTAATTTAACATTGTGAAGATAGAATCCAAGTGAAAAACCATTACAAATAAGATCATTTAGTAAGGTGGCCCAGTACACAACTGATATACAAAAACCAGGGGTCTTCATTAACAAAAGCAATAACTAATAAATAAAACACCATTTGCAATACCAATAAAAACTGTTAAATACCCAGGAATAAGTTTAACATGAAAATGAGCAAAAGAAAAATTTCAGGAACTTCAGAAAGACAAAAATAAGACTTGAACAAGATAGTTTTGATAATGTATGTTATAGAACCCAACAATGTCCAAAACATTATCATTTCAACATGTAATCAATATAAGAATATTAATGAGATATTTTGCATTTTTTATTCATACTAATGCTTTGAGTTTCATTGTATATTTTACATGACTTACACTTTATATACTCAGGAGCTGCAAGTGGTTTGTAGCTACCATATTGGACAGTGCAGATGAGAGAGTGAAGGGAGAAATAATCATGATCACAAAATGCTGATGGGCAGGTAAATGGGTAGATATCTCTTTTTGTATAACTATATGTAGAGAAATTTGACATGATCTATCAAAATTTACACATATATGTCATTTGCCCCCACATACCACTTCTAGGAATTTATCCCACAGAGTATGTCATGGGACATTCAGTATTTTTAAGTTTCTTTGTTCATTTAGGCTATTGCATGCAGAAAGGTTGTAGATTGTACTTTATTACCCTGCAGTATAAGAATATCCACTTTATCACATTGCTGGTTTTGGTCAATGAAAATGGTAACTTGACTGTTTCAAAATCACATTTCTTTTATTATTAATGAGGCTGATTTTTCCCATATTTTTGTCATTCATTTTGTTTCTTCTGATATGAATTGTCTTTTCATGTTCTCCATTCATTTTATTTTTATGTCTTAATGGATTGTATTTTTTAAATTATTTATATAAGATTTTTAATTAGAAGAAGGACATGTTTTCCAACACCAACAACCAATTCTCTGATTCTCCAGTCACCAACTGAGCGTCCAACAATTTGACTCAACTCTGACACTAACTACCTTGTTAGCACAGTCACCCACAATTTAAGGTCTAAGTCCCACAAGACTGTCCCCTACTTAAGTGCCATTTGCAAGTCAGTCCCAGCTGACTTCAACCAACTGTCTATAATTCAGAGGTTCCCACAACCCCTTCTTCAGGCTTGATGTTTTCTAGAATGGCTCATAGAACTCAGGAATGCACTTTACTTATGTTTCCTGGTTTATTATAAAGTATATTATAAAGGATACAAATGAAAAGCTAAGTGGAGAGGTACATAGGGCAAAGTCTGGAAGGGTCCCAAGCACAGGAGCTTCTGTCCCATGGATTTTGGGTGCTCCACCCTTCCAGCATGTTGATGTGCTCATCAACCTGGAATCCCTCTGAACCCATTGTTTAGGGGTTCTTATGGAGGTTTCATCATGTAGGCATGATCAATTAACTCAGTCTCCAGCCTCTCCCATCTCAGGAGGTTAGGGGAGGAGGAAGGGGTGAAAGTTCTAGGTTCCTAATAAAGACTTGGTCTTCTGGTGACCAGCCCCATCCTGAAGCTATGTAGAGGCTCAACAAGAGTCACCATATTAGAACAAAAATGCTTTTATCAACCAGGAAATTCCAAAGGTTTTAGGAGCTCTGTGTCAGGAACTGGGGACAAAGACCAAATAAATGTTTGTGTTTGTCACATAAATGGTGACTATTTTCCTCACTTGATTTGGTTTTCTTGTGGATAAATCTACCCATTATCCTTTGTGATCTCTTCCATTGCTTTTGTGCTCCAGGAGTAGCATGAGAATAGGTGTATATTCACAAGATCTGTATGTTGATTCATCTTCCAATAGCACTCTGTTTAAATTATTTTACCTTTTAACATCCGGCAGAAAAAAAGTCCTTACTGATCACAGTTGTTGTTGTTGTTGTTGTTGTTGTTTTTCTTTGTTTTTTTTTTTTTTTTTTGCTCCTCTCTGCCATTTATTCTCCCAATTTAGCAGTAAAAGCCTTTCCTCAAATTAAAAAAAAAAGATTGTGTTCAGGTTCTAAATGTCTGAAACCTAGAAATTAACCCAAGTCTCCCCATCCAAGAAGGTGTTATGTCTTTTCCTTTGACCAGATTCTCTGAAGAGAATCTCTGCAGTCTCCTCATATAGGCTCCTTTCATTTCTTATTAAGACAATATTTTATCCTCGTTGCTATTGTGTTTGGGATATTTTTCCAGTGCCACTTTTAAGTAGTTTTTCCTCCCTGGATTGGAAGAGTTTTATTGATTTTTGCATTACTTATTTTGCAATCTGTAAATTTGTTCCTCTTAGTTCTAGTAGTTTTTCAGCTTGATTATCTTGGATTTTCCAGAAAGATACTCCTATTTGCATATGATCATAGTTTTTTCCCCTTCATTTCTAATATTAATACCTAATACATCTGTTTTCTGATTTACTGCTAGACTAGAATTTTGACGAAAATGTTAAATGATAGTCATGGTAGAGGGAATCCCTGTTGTTGCCCTGATCTTAATATGAATAGTGTTTCAACACTACGTACCTAAGTTGGCCATGTTGAGAAATGTGGTGAATCTACTCTTTTCATTTCATCTGGGAATGTTCTCTGTGAGGTCAGCAAGCAAGTCTATGGCTTGGGAAGTGTATTGACATACCGTGATCCATGTAAGAGTTCAAAGGGGTACCCATCTCTTTCTCCACTTGGCTCAGAAACTTTGTGAATGTGTCTTGAAGTCACAACCTGTGCATCTACTGCCATCTCGTGACAAGGGTCTCCAGTTGCAGATTTTGTTCTTGAGAAGTGAAAGGAGCCTCTTTATTTCCATCTAACAAATTATTCCTACACAAGCAGAAGGTGAGAATCCATTGCTTCTCTGATGACGTCCCTCACCTAGAAAATGTAGATAACAGCATCTCCATCACAAGATTGGTGATTAAGTGAGTAAATACGTGTACTTGCTCAAAACAGTGCCCAGCACAAAACAAGATGCTCCATTGCTTATTATGATTCACGCCACTAACAGGGGATCGTGGTAAAAATTCATGAGGCAGACATGGTTTGAGGAGGAGCCATGAAGGACATATAGAATGAATGGAAAATTAAATCCTCAAACAAACAAGCTGTCCATCTGGGGCCTGACACGAGAGTCATCCAGGGAGGTTTGGTTGAAGGAGTGATTGAATATGATTGCAGCAGAAATTTGGGCAGAGCTGGACATCTGTTAAATCTTATATGGATAGTCCCCTCCTACATCAATAATGAGGCAAGCACAAGATGACATCATCACTCAGGAGCAGGAGATGCTGTCACCAAGGCCAGATCTTTCTCCAGCTGAGGAGGCTCCTTAGGGCCCCTTTCATGTCCTTATTCCTAAGACTATAAATGAAGGGGTTGAGCATGGGAGCCACCACTGCATACAGCACAGTGGCCACTGAATCCTCAGATGTGTAGGAAGAAGAAGGACGCAGATACACCCCAAATAAAGTTCCATAGAACAATGACACCACAACAAGGTGGGAACTACAAGTGGAAAAGGCTTTAAGTTTGCTCTGGGAGGAACGAAGTCTTAGGATGGCTGAGAAAATGTGCATGTAGGAGATAGAAATAAAGAGGAAAGGAGCAACAAAAATAAAGCTCCCCAGGATGTAAACAACCAACTCATTGTCATGGATACTTGAACAAGAAAGCTTTAGCAATGCATAGAGTTCACAGAAAATATGGTGAATTCTGACACTTGCACAAAATGACAGTGTATCCATCAAAAGGGTGTGGATCAAAGGATAGATGTTTGTGATAATCAGAGCCAGAGACAATAATGTGATACAGAATTTGGGGCTCATGGTTATGGTATAGTGAAGAGGGTGGCATATGGCTACAAATCTGTCATATGCCATCACTGCCAAGAGGACATTGTCCAGTTCTAGAAACAAGATTAGAAAATACATCTGAGTAAGGCATCCAGTGTAAGATATGGACTGGCTCAGGGTTTGGATATTGAGCAGCATCTTTGGTATAGTGACAGAGGTGAAGCAGATGTCAACCCAGGACAGGTTGGCTATGAAGAAGTACATGGGGGTGTGGAGATGGGAGGTAGAGCCAATGGCCAGGATGATGAGCAGGTTCCCCACCACAGCAACCAGGTACATGGACAGAAACAGACTGAAGAGGAGGGGCTGATTCTCAGGCACATCTGACAGTCCCAGGAGGAGGAATTCTGAGACAACAGTTCGATTGCTTCCCGCCATGGCTTCTGGTTTCTGTAAATATGCATTGGAAGTACATCTGTCAACACGAGCAGAGGCAATCTGGGAAAACATGCACAGCAACCTTCATCCTTAGCTGAAATAATACTTGGTGACACTTGGGAAGGAAATCCAACCTGGGGTAGTGAGGGCAAGAAAGTGTGTGGCTCCCTGGTCATGAGAGAATGCAGGACAGGTGAGCTAAGGCCTTTCTTGTGACTTAACTCAGTCAGGAACTCCTCTTCCTTCTCAAGAAGAAAAGAAGGACCAGGCAGAGAAGAAGATGGAACTGAAAGTAAGGCTTGGTTTGGGGAGAGTGGGGAAGCAGCAAAAGCAATTGAGTTGTCACAATGGGTGCATTATTTTATCCATATAGGGGTCAGGGTGATGACCATAAAGCAAAATTCTGTGTGTGCATGTGTGTGCATACTTACACAGATGTATATACTTCACAAACATACAGAGACATATATATTCAAATGTATGTATTCATTGAAAAATACATGAAAGCATATTCACCAAAATGCTAATAGTGGTTATCTCTGGCATGTGAGATTTTAACTTAAATCTTTTTTTAATGTTTATTTATTTTTGAGAGAGAGAGAGAGACAGAGCACGAGCAGGGGAGGGGCAGAGAGAGAGAGGGAGACACAGAATCCAAATCAGGCTGCAGGCTCTGAGCTGTCAGCACAGAGCCCGATGCGGGGCTCAAACTCACAAACCGTGAGATTGTGACCTGAGTCAAAGTCAGACGCTTAACCGACTGAGACACCCAGGCGCCCCAAATCTTTTTTTTTTTTTAACAATAAACATATATCAACTTGCTAAACTATGTTCCAAGGATGTTAATATTTCTTTCAAAAGGTTTCTGTGATGGACTAAGTTTGAATCATAAGCACAATTAGGGGCTCAAGACTCATGAAACCTTGTCATACATAGGGCATCTCTAAGAAATTATGTCTTTGTATCTTTGTCTCTCTTTTCAAGTTCATGTTGTGGATTCCACAAAGGCTAAATGCTCATGTGGTTTCATTCCACTAGATAGAAAGATTTACATTAATAAATCTGAAATTCAGGTAAAATGTAAACTTATAAAATCTGATCTTAAAATATTGACTCAAAAATAGGCAGATGATGAATAATCAAATATCCATGGAAAAAAATGAAAAATTTTCATGGATATTCACTTAAAAGTAAAATACATGTTTTAATCCATGCGCTTTTAAGAAAAAAATATTTTGGTTCATCAGATTTTCAGCCCACTAATCCCCTCTTCAAATATTAAAAGTTTACAGGGGAAAGAATGACATCTTTCTGATTCACCACTGAATCATCATGGCCTCAAGCCAGCATAACACTGAAATCAAAACCTGGCAACAATAAGCATATGCATAAAAGAATAATGAGGCAAAAATCTCAATACATGCAAATCCAGTCTAGCAAGCAATATATTGGAGGGATAAGGCATCAAATAAGAATATAAAAATGATTGGTATTATGACATCTACTAATGCAAATAATCATATGAATTGATGGTAGGAAAAACTACATTATAAATCTAATCGATGCTAACATGGCACTTGTAAAACTTCACATTATTTCTTGATTTTTACAACCTGTAAGCAGGATTGGAATATAAACCTGATTCAAAGCACCAGAGTCTCGATGTTCTTTCCTTCAAGCCAACTGCCTCACCCAAAGCTCTCCCTTCAGACCCCAACTTTCACTGGGCCTTCTGCAACTCATAATCTGTAATCAATGTCTTCTCAAAGCATTCCCTCTACCTTCTGCCTTGAAGGAGGCTTGGCTCTATACCCTGAGGGCACTACTTTCTTGCCGCCCTCTTCAAGGTAAACTATCTTTTCTTCTCACACCCCATATACCTCAGGGTAAGGAGATAGGGTCAGTGACCTTTCCTCCTCCCAGTGCTACTTTTCAGCCCAGTAGTTCTTATCCATTAAAAAAAAAAATCCCAAGAGTGACATCAGCAAAAATAACAGAAGTAGGAGCTCCGAGAGCCTGTCCCTCCACAGAAACAGTGGGAAAAAAATAGCAAAAATAGAATCAATGTTGTCAGAACTCACAAAAATAGTCAATTATTTTCAAAAATCAGTCACATGTTGAATCAAGAAAAGGGCAACTTAAACACAGTAGAACATTCTGGTGTCTTAACTTTAGCCTTGCCCCCATACCCCTTCCCAGCACAGCAGCGTTTTGAAGATGGCAGCCTACATTCCCATTGTAATACTTGGCTCAGAAAGGACGAGAACAGATTTTGTTCCCAAGGAACTGTGTTTGTCTGTTTGGACCTATCTGGAAATTCCCTGAAGGTCTGACACAAGGCACTGGCCCTCCTTTCCCCTAACTCAGAACTCCCTCAGGACAGAAAAGTAGGTAAGAGGGTATTCCTTAAGAACAATGAACAAGTCACTGCCTCTTAGGGCAAAAGATTACAGTTGAGACAAATAATAGACATGCCAAATGTCTTAGAGGAAAAATTGGGGAAATTTACTTTTGGGGAATATTGGTTTTGAAAAGCTTCTGTTTATAATGGGAAAATATAGAAAGTCATATGCATGCCCAGGACTGGATACATGCTCAGAAAAAACCTGATAAGCTTTCACCTCCAACTGATATTTAGGATCAGATAAACACAGGCAATGGAGGCTAAGATATAGTTATAAACAGACTGGCTAAGCTTTGAAAAAGTACACAACATACAGCCAAACTTCGAAGACCAGGAGACCAATTTATCCTTTTTATTTATTTTTTTAAAAACTTGTTTGTCTGTTTGTTTTGGGGGAGAGAGAGTGTGAGCAAGGGAGGGGCAGAGAGAGAGGAAGAAAGAGAATCCCAAGCACATGGATCCTGGCGTGTGGCTTGATCTCACAAAACATGAGATCATGACGTGAGCCAAAATCAAGATTCAGACTCTTAACCAACTGAACCACCGAGGTGTCCCTCTTTGTATTTATTTCTTTTTCTCCCCTCCAGTTTAAGAAGATCTCTGGAAAACTATTATCTGACCAAAAGCTAAAACAACAGAGACTTCGGAGACCACACATGATAAAACATAGGTTTTGGAAAATAGTTTAGAAGTCACCAAACCAACAAGCAACTACAAACCACAGAAAGCAACAAAAACAAACCCTGAATAGAAGAAAGAATAGAAGAAACTCTAATTTCCAGGGTTACCTCATTATAATATTCAACATGTCCAGTTTTCAATGAAAAATTATGAGGCATGCAGAGAAACAAGTAAATATGGCTCATTCACAGGATGAAAACAAATTAGAAAAACTGTTTATAAAAAGGCACAAACATTGGACTTACTACAAAAAGACTTTAATTTTTTTAAATATGTTCAAAAAGCTAAAGGAAGCCATAACAATATATCAACAAATAGAGAATATCAACAAAGTGATAAAAATTATAAAAAGGAGCCAAATAGAAAATGTGGAACTGAAAAGTACAAAAATTGAAAGGAATAATTCTGATAAAGTATCAATAGTATATTTGAGCAGATGGAAAAAAGAATATGTGAACTTGAAGATAGATAGACTGAAATTAGTCTGAGGAACATAAAGAAAAAAATTTTTTTAAATGAACAGAGTCTAAGAGACCTATGGAACATTATCAAGTAGACCAACATATGCATTGTGGGAGTCCCTGAATGAGAAAAGGAGAGAGGAAAAAAGGCCAAAAGGAATATTTAAAGAAATCATGGCTGAAAATTGCCCAAATTTGATGAAAGCATGAATCCATACATTCAAAAAGTACAATGAATTCTAAGTAAGATAAAAACAAGCAGACCCACACCAAGACAATTATCAAATTGCCAAAAGCCAAAGACTAAAAGAGAATCTTGAAAGTAGCAAAAGAACAACTTGTCATTTACAAGTGATCCTCAATAAGACTAACAATTTCTCATCAAAATCCATGGAGACCAGAAGGCACCAGGGTGACATATTTAATGTGATCAAAGGGGAGGCAATGTCAACCAAGAATTCTATATCTAGCAAACTTATCCTTTAAAAATTAAGAAGAAATTAAGACATTCCCTGATAAACTAAATCTGAGAGAATTCATTACTAGTAGATCTATCCTACAAGTAGTGCTAAAGGGAGCATTTCAGGCTGAAAGGAAAGGACACTAGACAGTCACTAGTGTGACTATCACTTCAAGGACACTAACTTGAAGTCATACAAAGAAATAAAGAACATCAGTAGAAATAAATACATAGGTAAATATAAAAGTCAATATTAATGTAATTTTGGGTTTTAACTCCTTTTTTCATATATCATTTTAAATATATAAAACAATCATTATAAAATAATGTTAATGAGCATACAATATGTAAAGATGTAAATTGTGTCAATAACAACATAAAAGGGGAAAGGTGCAGCTGTATAAAAGCAGCCTTTTTGCATACTACTCAAGTAAAGTTGGCATTAATTCAAACTAGATTGTTACAAGTAAAAGATGTTAATTATAATCCCCAGGGTAACCACTAAGAAAATATATAGTGAAACAAATTATAAGGGAATCAAGATGGTAAATAGAAAATACATATCTAACATAAAAGTAGACAGTAATGGAGGCATTGAGGAACAAAAATGATATAAGACATATGGGGGAAGAAAGCAAAATAGTAAAAGGAAGATCTTATCAGTAACTACTTTAAATGTATGTGGATTACTGGGGCGCCTGGGTGGCGCAGTCGGTTAAGAGTCCGACTTCAGCCAGGTCACGATCTCGCGGTCCGTGAGTTCGAGCCCCGCGTCGGGCTCTGGGCTGATGGCTCAGAGCCTGGAGCCTGTTTCCGATTCTGTGTCTCCCTCTCTCTCTGCCCCCCACCCCGTTCATGCTCTGTCTCTCTCTGTCCCAAAAATAAATAAACGTTGAAAAAAAAATTTAAAAAAAATGTATGTGGATTACATGGTCCAATTAAAAACAGAGAGTGGAAAAATGGATTTTTAAAACATAACCCAACTATATGCTCTATACAAGATACTTTAGATCAAAAACACAAATAGATTGAAAGTTAAGAAATAAAAAAGATCCCATGCAAATAATAACCTAAAGAGTGCTGGGGTAGCTAATACTAAAATCAGATAAAATATACTTTAGGTCAAAAATATGAGACAAAGAAGAATATTAATGATAAAAGGGTCAACTCATTAAGAAGATATCACTATTGTAAACATATACACAGCTAGCAAAAAATCACAAAATATATGAAGCAAACACTGACCGAATTGAAAGGAGATATAGCCAGTTCCACAATAATGGCCAGAGACTTCGATACTCTACCTTCAATAATGAAAAGAACAACCAGATAGAAGATCAATAAGGCAACAGAGGATGTGAACAACATATAAAGCAACTAGATCTAACATACTTATACAGAATACACCACCCAATGGTAGCAGAATACACATTTTTCTCGAGTGTACATTAAACATTCCCCAGGATAGACCATGTATTAAGCCACAAAATAAATCTCAGTAAAATTTAAAATATTTAAATCATATATACTATAGTCTGCAACTGTAATGGAATGAAACTAGAAATAAATAACAAAAGGAAAACTGGAAAATATGCAAATATGTAGAAATTAAATAATATATTTTTAAACAAACAATCAAAAAAGAAATCACGAGGGAAATTAGAAAATACATAGAAATGAATGAAAATGAAAAACAACATACCAAAACTAATGGGATGCAGTGAAAGCAGTGTTCAGAGGGAAATATCTAGTTTTAAACACCTACCTTAAAAAGATCAGGAATAAGATAAGGATGGTCACTTTTATGAATGCTATTCAACATTGTACTAGAATTCTAGCCAGAGCAATTAAACAAGAAAAAGAAAGAAAAATCACTTAAATTGGAATGTAAGAAGCACAATTATCTCTATTTACAGATGATTGTATCATACATATAAAATCCTAAAGAACCCATCAAAAAAATCTCCTAGACTTAATCATCAAATTCAGCCAAGTTTCACCATATGAGATCAACACACAAAAATCAGTTGTAATACTCTACACTAGCAATGAACTGTGGGAAATCAAATAGCTATGTCCTGGGTTAGGAGATTATAGGGAATGCATTGAAAAGCAGAAAACTGCTCTCTGGCTTTGCTAAAAACAGCGGCCATGCTTTGCTTATCTACTTAATGTATATCTAGGGGTTAGGCCCTGCCTATACTCATAAATTCCATAAGCCATGTTATCGCATGGAATATTTTACCCTGTCTTAACTTGTTTTTCTGCACGTTTTCTATATGTTCTTACTGGCATGTAGCCCACCAACGTATTGCTCATTTCTTCCCTAAATGTATGCTCAATAAATATGGGAGCTTGACAGTAGCCACTCGGGGAGACTTTCCTTAGCCTCCCTTTCACCTCTCTTGACTTGCATGGAGTCTTTTTTTCTTTATTTTTTAAATGTTTATTTATTTTTGAGAAAGCAAGGCAGAGAACGAGTAGGGAAGGGGCAGAGAGACAGGGAGATACAGAATCCAAAGCAGGCTCCAGGCTCTGAGCTGTCAGCACAGAGCCTGACACAGGGCTCGAGCCCACAAACCATGAGATCATGACCTGAGCCAAAGTTAGATGCTTAACCAACTGAACCACCCAGGCACCCCTGCATGGAGTTTTGAGTAATCCTTTGAGCCATCCTTGGCTTTGTTTGGACAAAGCTGAAAGCCAAACCCACAATGAACAATGAAATTGAAATTAGGAAAATAATAGCATCTATAATAATAACAAAAAGATGAAAACACTTAGGAATAAATGTAACCAAGGGGATACAAGACTTATACATTGAAAACTATAAAACATTGCTCAAAGAAATTAAAGAAGGTCTAAATAAATGGAAAGACTTACCATGTACATGGATTGGAAGACAATATTATTAAGATGGCTATACTCACAAAGTGGTCTACATACTCAATACAGTAATTTTAAATATTTATTTATTTTGAGAGAGAGAGAGAGAGAGAGAGAGAGAGAGAGAATGATCAGGTGAAGGGCAGAGAGAGAGAGAGAGGGAGAGAGAGAATCCCAAGCAGGCTCCATGCCTGACACAGGGCAGCACAGAGCCCGACACAGGGCTCAATCTCACAAACTGCAAGATCATGACCTGACCCAAAATCAAGAGTCTGACACTTGACTGACTGAGCCACCCAGGCGCCCCATCAATGCAGTCCTTATCAAAATCTCAATGGCCTTTTTTGCAGAAATGGAAGAGATAATCCAAAAATTCATAGGGAATTCAAGGTTCCCCAACTAACCGAACGATCTCAAAAGAAAGAACAATTGTATACCTTATTTTACTAGACACTTATGGTTAAGATTGTAGCAAAGTTTTGGCATTAAATGTAATGCTGCTTCTTGAATAAGTTAAATAGAACATTATTATATGTTCTATTCCCAAGAATAGAATTCCCAAGAATTCCACTCCTAGGCATATACCTAAAAGAATTAACAGGTGTTCAAATAAAAACTTGCACTTAAATGTTCATAGCAGCACTATTCATAATAGCCAAAAGGTGAAAATAACTCACATGTACATCAACTGGTGAATGGATAAACAAAATGTGGTATAGCTGTATAATGGAGTATTAATCAAGCATGTAAATTAATGAATTACTACGTCCTGAAATATGGATGAAAATATTGAAAACATTGTGCGAAGTGAAAGAAGACAGACACAAAAGGCCATATATTATATGATTCCATACATATGGAACATCCAGAAGACACCAATCTAAAGAAACAGAAAGCAGATTGATAGTTGCCAGAAGCATGGGGGAGGGTGAACGCAAAGTGACTGCTTAATGGGTACAAGGTCTCCTTTGGGACTAATGAAAATGTTTGGAACTATATATAGGCAATGGTTGTACAACATTGTCAATGTACTAAATGCCACTTAATTTTATATTTTATATTTTAAAATGGTTAATTTATGTTATGTGAATTTTACCACAATAAAAAAAAGTCATAGAAAAAATTAAAAAGAATACTTTGCCCTTTGAGGCCCCTGCTGTCCAGCCCTTTTGCCCACTGCTGTCTCTCAAAGGAACCATTCTCTCTCATGCATTTGTGAGGACTTTGCTGCAGGCTCACAGTCCCTTCCACATCTCATTCCTGCCTCATTCTGTCCAAGTGGCAGACCTTTGTTTAAGTTTATTTATTTTTGAGAAAGAGATAGAGCAGGGCGGGGCAGAAGGAGAAGGAGACACAGAATCCAAAGCAGGCTCCAGGCTCCAAGCAGTCAGCACAGAGCCTGACATGGGGCTCGAACCCATGAACTGTGAGATCATGACCTGAGCCAAAGTTGGATGTTTAACCAACTGAGCCACCCAGGCACCCACAAGTGACAGACGCTTGTAATCCATTGACCCCAACCTCCTCTCTGCCATCCTCTCCCTGCACCCTTGGGAAAGGTAACCCAAATGACACCAATCACAGTCTCTCTCTCTCTCTCTCTCTCTCTCTCTCTCAGAATTTGAAAGTGGAGTAGAGGCACACAGAAATGGAAGTGGTTGGAGCTGAGTCGCTGAGCGCAAATCCTTGGAGACAACCAGTCTGAGTTCCCACCAGTGAGATTCCCCAGAGGTGCTCTGGTTCCCATCCTTCCCAGTATCTCGATATTCAGCTCCTAACTTCAATTCTGTGAGATCCTCCACGTGTCCCCAGCGAGCCTCCTCATTTAGTCAGAGATGCATTTTGTCTCTTAGAACCAAAGTACTCCAACTCATACAGATGAGAACAGTCAGCGGGTTTCAAGCAACAGATCAAGAAATCCAGGGTGATTTGGGTGATCCGCAATGACTTACTGGGTGAAGCTGGGGGAGGCCAACAGACTCCCATTCACATCGCAGGACAGGGAAGCAGAGAACCCAACTGTCACCAGTGCGCAAGCTGGACCATGTGTTCTCCGAAGGCAAACTCTAGGTAGAGTTTGGGTACACGCTGCCGGGAAACCATTTTTAAAGGTGACCACGTGGTACACGGTCACGTCTGATGGTCTCGGGTAACCCAGAGCCTGGGAACCACTACTCCAATCTTGACATGATTGCGTCCAGACCCAGAAGGAACCTTCCGGCCTCTCTCTGACCTTGCTGGTGGGGTCCCTTAGCGCAGGCAGCCAAAGCGTGGAGACGTCAAGAAAACCCACCTCAGAAAAGGTCCTGAGAGTTGTTGTTACATTGCCATTGCAATGGTAGCTGGGTCTCCAACCTCCCCGCGTCTCTGTCCTTAATGCAAGAGCACCAAAGAGTGGCTTCCTTGCAGTTGTCGCGAGGATATCTGACATTGTTGGGAAGACTTGGAGAACCGCAAATCCCTCTGAAATGTCACCCGGCTGACTGACACTTCTGTGAGCTTGCCTCCTGGCATTCCAGAAGAAACCAATTTCCTCTGCTTGGGAGAGTTTCTCTATGTCTCCTCTGTCCTTTTTCCTCTCTTCCTCCCTCCCTTCTCTTCTACTCACTCTCCCTCTCCTCCTCCTCCTCCTTTTCCTCTCCCCTCCTCTCTCTTTCCTCCCTTCACTCCCAATGTTCCAGACCATGTCCTTCAGATCATTGCCCTAAACAGGCCATCCTGTACCACCCAACCTAAATTAGCTGGAACAACAAAAGTGCAAGATTAAACTGAAGGGGGGTTTAGAATTTGGTAAAGATGACATTTCAACTCAAATGTGAGATATGGATTATTCAATAAATTATATTGGGACACCTGGCTACTTTTTGCAGTTAGATCCCAATGTCATTCTTCACTCCAAAATAAATTTCCAGTACATTAAAATTTTAATGTACTAGGGGCGCCTGGGTGGCGCAGTCGGTTAAGCGTCCGACTTCAGCCAGGTCACGATCTCGCGGTCCGTGAGTTCGAGCCCCGCGTCAGGCTCTGGGCTGATGGCTCGGAGCCTGGAGCCTGTTTCCGATTCTGTGTCTCCCTCTCTCTCTGCCCCTCCCCCGTTCATGCTCTGTCTCTCTCTGTCCCAAAATAAATAAAAAACGTTGAAAAATTAAAAAAAAAAATTTTAATGTACTAGAGGATATGGTGAGTGAACATGTCTACGTTATCGTGGGTGGTGCCTTTCATAGGGCACATAATCCAGAAATTATGATGAAAAAAAATGATCACTTAAGTGCATTTAAATGTTTAAAATTTTTTTTAATTTTATTTTTTATTTTTAAAAATTTACATCCAAATTAGTTAGCATATAGTGCAACAATGATTTCAGGAGTAGATTTTTAAAAAGTGGAGGGTGGGACACCTAGTTGGCTTAGTCGGTTAAGTGTCCAACTTCAGCTCAGATCACAATCTCACAGTTTGTGGGTTTGAGTGTTGGGCTCTGTGCTGACACCTCCGAACCTAGAGCCTGCTTCGGATTCTGCGTCTCCCTCTCTCTGCCCTTCCTCTGCTCACACTCTGTCTCTGTGTCTGTCTCTGTCTCTCTCTCAAAACTAAAGAAACATTAAAAAGTTTATAATTGTTTTTAGCTTATACATAGAAAAGGACCATAAGCCAAGTTAAAAAGAAGCCATGGGGAGGAAAAGTATTTCCAATCATGATAAAGATTTGATACCCTGAACATTAAAGGACACTTACCAGTCAGCGTGAAAAGTGTGACTGTTCTGAATAGAAAACGGGCAAGGATACGCACGGACAGTTCTCAGAAGAGATGTCACTGGCCAAATGTCTAATTGCATCACATTCAAAAGGAAACTGGAAGACACCAATATGGTTTTGGTCGCTATGCATTTGGTTTTACGAAGGTGTAAAAGACTGAACATATCCTGTCTGGGGTGGGATGCAGGGAAATGGACACTTTTATCTACAACCGGTGCGAGCTTCTGGGGGTGCACTTTGGCAACATGCACCAAACACTTTATTTTTTTAAAAATTTTTTTAACTTTTTTAACGTTTATTTATTTTTGAGACAGAGAAAGACAGAGCATGAATGGGGGAGGGTCAGAGAGAGAGAGGGAGACACAGAATCTGAAACAGACTCCGGGCTCTCAGCTGTCAGCACAGAGCCCAACGCGGGGCTTGAACTCACGGACCGCAAGATCATGACCTGAGCCGAAGTCGGCCGCCTAACCGACTGAGCCACCCAGGTGCCCCACACCAAACACTTTATTTTTTTTTTAATGTTTATTTATTTTTGAGACAGAGAGAGACAGAGCATGAACAGGGGAGGGGCAGAGAGAGAGGGAGGCACAGAATGCGAAGCAGGCTCCAGGCTCTGAGCGGTCAGCACAGAGCCCGATGCGGGGCTCGAACCCACGGACCATGAGATCATGACCTGAGCCGAAGTCGGACGCTCAACCGACTGAGCCACCCAGGCGCCCCAGCACCAAACACTTTAAAGAGGGCTTACCCTCTGACCTGACAAGTCCCCTTCTCAAAATCTATGGAACAGAAGCAAATGTACCGGGATATTCGTTTCAGCACCGCTTACAGGACTGAAAGAGGAGAAACAGCGACAAGGTCTACCCGCATGGATGGGTTGGAGTAGCTGAAGAATACACGTTTGTGGATCGTGGTGCAGCTCCCACTGCCCACACCCTGCCCCCGCGTGTTCGCGTAGAGAAGCTTTACAAGCCCAAACAGGTGTGTGGGGGGGCGCTACGAGAATAAAGCCCCTCTGAAGAAGGAGAAGAGGCAGCGGGGGCAACAGTGGAGGCAGAAGCGGCAGCCAGCGGGCCTGTTCCCTCTGTGGAGGGAGAGGAGGGGGAGATCCCTGGGGGATGAATGTCAGCTGAACCGATGGGACCCTTGAAGCCCAGGGTCTGGCGTGCACTGTACGTCCCCTGTACGACAGACTCAGATACAAGAGCTCTAAACTAAGATGACAGGTTTTCCAGAAATGGCCCTTTTCCTCCCCCCTTGATGTCCACCTGGAGGTGTCCACCCTGGCACTGACCCGCTGAGTCCCCAGTGCCAAGTCTGTCCAACCACACATCATCTGTCATCTGGGCTTGATGTGGTAGGGTTGGCGAGTGTGGTCACAGCAGTCAGTTGCTCAGAGCCTGCCTATCCCTGTCTGGGTACTGTGGACACAGCTGGGCCTGTGACCTGGCGTAGGGAGGGTCCCAGGTGACCTTACCAGGTGCCCCCTTCCTAGATGCCTTATTGAACTTCCTCGTGGACTCATGGCCTGCTTTGCCCCAGCCTACCTCCCTTCTATCCTGTGCTTTTCATATGGCTTCTGTCAGGGCCTTACCACTAACATGAAGACCTAGAAGCTAGGCCTTGGCATACCCTGGCCAGGGGTCCTCATCCAGAGTCATCTGGAAGACCCAGCTTGGCCTGCTGTGCAGGGAACACAAGACCACTTCTGCTCATGACCCTGGCACCCTGGGACAGACCCCAAACCCTGCCATGTGCCACTAATGACCAGAGACAGCTCAGCAGTCTGGTGCATGCACACGGACTTCTATCCTCAGTGCCAATCTCACCCAGTTGCTCTGCCAGGAAAGCAGTTTTTCTCAGTCCCCAGTCCCTGAAGAAACACCTGCTGGTGTTCCCAGTGCAAGTGAAAAGCCACCACCCAGAATCCTTTCTTCACCTTCTTCCTGAGCTCCTCATATCCGTGCCCAAATTCTCCTGTACTTGGAGCCCACACACCACCCATAAGTCTCCCTCCGGCAGTATCCCAGGAAGAGCTGTTGTCCTACTCGAAGATACTCCAAACTCTTTTCCATTCTCATCTACTGCTGGGATGGAGAGCAGTCCACCCTCCCTCAGAGAGATCGTTCATCTACTATTCACACACAAAGGTCTCTGTACACTTGTAAACTTAATTGGAAGCTTCTGGCATGCAACAAAGGTCAGTGTCCTGCATAGAACAGGGTTAATGAGAGCATGATCTTCTCTGTGTGCATGTGCTGATATCTAGATACACATAATTACATGTTTGCCACACACACACATGCACACACTATGCATGCCAGTGAAACTAGAAGTGCACACCATTGACACAGCATCCAGCTTTGCCTGCATCGTACCAGATGCCTCCAGATTTCTGTCATTCCCTGACCCAGGTCACCTCCTACCTGCAGACATCAACTCTATTCGATTCCTGTGGATACTCCTGAAAGTGCCCATGAATTCTCTGGCACCCCAGCTCCTAACCAACTCTTGGCTTGGATTAGGCAAGCATTACCCATAGACAGCATGGGTGAATGGAATGGATAGAATGGCAGCTGTCTCTGCTGTGCTCTGTCTGGGACTGTGCCTGGCTTGGACAGCACCTTTGGACTCCAGACCAGTTCTCCTAGCTCACCTGCAGCAGGAATCACACAGCTACCCTATGCCTCCTGTCTCTCTCTTCTTCATGCTTGGTCAACAGTAGCTCCCCATCATGCTTCTTTTACCTAGTGCCCAATGAACCTTGGCATCCCTCTCCAAGCTCAGGGGCCTCAAACCCTCAAGTTTCCATAACACACATGAGGCACAGGTCTGTAGACCAAGGGAAATGGGGATGGCCTATTTCATTAGCAAGAAAAGGGAGACAGAATGTCCCCTGATTCCAGCAAAAGCAAACTGCCAAGACTTAAGTCCTCATAGCTAAGTATATACACCCAGCCTTTCCACATGACCCCATTGCCACCTGTGGGAACCAGCTGTCCTTTTCACCCACCTCTCAGCACGAAGTCCTGATAAGGAATCCAGGGAACTCCCTGGAGCCTTGATTCACAAAAGCAAGAGAGTGGAAGCTGTGTGCATAAGATGGGGTGAAATCAGCAAGAAAAGGCCAGGAGCACTGTTGGAAGAATGAAAACTTCAGGGACTCCCAGGATCTTGGGGATTCTGAAAGCCCAGAATTCCCAGAAGTACTTGTTAGAGACAAATGGTGTAATTGCCCTTGGGAAGAAGAAATATGTTTATATTTTCCAGTGTACTCTTTTCATCCCATTGGGCAAGCAGGGCTTTAAAATAAACTATATTTAGAAAAGGTGTTTCTCATTATAGGCACTGGTTTGAAAAGATGCTGAGAAATCCCCTGGAGCAGGCTCATCCTTCACCATCCAACAATGACAGGAAACACCCCTCTTTTTCATACTAACCCATTGGCTTGGTAGCCAGAACTTAGTAAAGAAGAAGGAGGCCAATTTGTGTTTGTATCATAGTAGAGGACAGTTCATTTCTCTCTATTCTCCATTCATTTACCTCACCTCCATCCAGTGGTTTTCAAAGTGATTCACAGTCCAGCACCATCAGCATCATCAGCTGAATCTCAGTAAGAACAGTGATCTTTGTGGCATTTTAGCTTGTCTCATTTGTATCTCCTCCGCCCCAGCACTGTAGTAGCCTTGAAAACCAAAAATCTACTATCGTGATGAAAATCAGAAACCTAGAATCCACTGGATGGGATAGAATGGGATTGGAGATTCTTCAAAGTCCCATTCTGAGACAATCATAAGTATTTGCCTTACCTGGTGGTTCCCTGAAAGACACCACTCAAAAGCTGTCTTTATTTGATCTGAGTTGGAGCTCACTGTATTCGAATAGCCTTTCAGGGAGGAGGTGTGTCAGAAACAATCAGAAGCAATTGTTTAACATTGTGGCCATCTGAAGCAGTAGACAACAGTTGAGAAAAACAATTGGCTAACGAAAAAGCTTAAAAGGTAAAGCTGGGGAATGAGATATCCATAGGTCACTTTTAAAAGTTCTGACATATTCCTGAGAATCCAAAAGGCCACAAACGTGCACAGAGCTATGTGCATGCTCAGAGCTGAACACAAAGTCAGGAAAGACCTGAGAAGGCCCTAAACTCTCAACTCTGGTTAAAGAAGAGGCCCTCTGCCAGATCCTGATCTCTGGCTAAGCAACTCTAACAAAGAAACCATAAAATATGCTAAGAAGATGGAAGTTAATTTCGCAAACAGGTAAGGAAGAGGGGGTCCCTGGCAGATGGGAAGCTCTACTCATTGAGATCATCCAGGGAACCTGACTGGTGAATTGACTGCACATACCTAACATGTGACTTCCATCTCTAGTTTCCAAAACAGTTCAGCTGTTCCAGCTGTTTGAACAGCTCCAGCTGTTGCTATTTCCCCACCAGTGAGAAGGAGCAGGGGGGAGGTAGGTGCAGCAGACAGGAAACAGAAGTTTAAGAAACATTATCCTTTTTAAAGCATATGACCCAATAATTGCTCATGTCCATTTGGCAGAACTTAATCACATCCAGGGCAGACTACATACTTGCAGGGCCCAGTGCAAAGTGAAATTGTGGGACCCCTTATTCAAACAGAAAAAAGTGCAGTTAAAGGTACTAAAATATAAACTGTTTTATTTTAGTTATCTTATCATCTGTAAAGCATTGGAGTAATAATGAATCATAGACTTATGAATTGGAAAAAATTGTTATAATTTTATAGAACATAATAAAAAATAATGGCTTTGCTTGAGAAGATGTGCTTGATTCCTTAGGCTAAGGCTTTGATGCTTTCTCAAATGGTTATTTTTTGGTGGGTAAGACAGCAGGCTGTTGTCTGAGTAAGTTTTAGCAGATACTTTCCAACTGGAGTTTCTGGAAGCTGAGACATCCAGGCAAGTTCTAACTAGGAGGAAATGTCTAACAAAGGAGCACTGTCCTGGGAGGCATGGAGCTACTGGTGACCAGGGTGGGAAAGGAGAGAAGGGTGTTGAGAAGAGAATCAGGAGGGCACAGACACAACCCTTAGTGGCTGACTTTGCCAGCCTTGCTTCCTGCCTCTGCGAGCTCTCTCTGTTCCATATTCAGACTAGCTCCCGCATAATGCTGCTGTTGTAAACATGTACCCCACAGGCTGTGGCTTGGTGCTGACCTTTGTAGTTGGAGGAGGGGGTGGGTAGAAAGTGGAAGATACTGAGGCTTAGTTGAAAGAAATATATCTTGGACCCCAGGGGAAAGGAGCAGGTTAGACTCACCCCAAATTCAGTGTCTCCTTTTTCCTGTTTCCTCAAGACTTCTCTCCAACCAAAGAGAAAGTGGCAGGTAGCCAAGGAGAGCCCCAGGCCCCATCTTGCTGGTTCTGCTAGCAGCCTGGCTCCTGGGCAAATGCTAAGCTGGTGTGTGCTCCTCCTTGACACCCCCCACCCCCGCCACCTCCACTGCAGGCAAAATGACTTGGCCAGTTGACATTAGTCAGGTTTCATCATCTGCTACATCACACTGGCATTATTTGTCATCGGCAAAATGCATATTAAACCCACAAGGAGTAACCACTACATATTTATTAGAATGGTTAAAATGAAACAGATGGACCATACCAAGTGTTGACGAGGATGTGGAAGAACTGGAACTCTCATGTGTTCCTGGTCAGGGTGCAAAATGTTACAGCCTGTTTATTTATTAAAAGGTTAAAAATACACTCACCAAAAAAAAAAAAAAAAAAAACAACCCTGGCATTCCACTCCTAATATTTATCCAAGATAAATGAAAGCAGTATGTCCACACAAAACCTTTTGGGGGTGACGAATGTGTTCTGTATGTTATTCTGGTGGTAGTCCCGTGGGCATGCACAATTTTCAGGAATCATCAGGTCTACATTTTAAATAGATGCAGTTTGTTGTAGGTGAAGTATTCATTGGTAAATCTGGTAATATAAAGCAGCTGCCTCCCACAGAACCTGGAAAGGCAGATGGCATGCTGTCCAAGGCTGAAGTGTGGGAGGCAATGATTGAAAGAATTAAAGTGTTCGGGATGTGTCAGTGGCCTCTTGCCACGTTCGGAGAAGCCCTACAAAGGAAATATGTGCTCAGACTAGAGCTGGAGAGCTACAAGCAGAGTTGGGCAGGAACACAGTTCTAAGAATGGTGCTCTCTCCCTGAGATATGAAATCTTTGTTGACTAAGAGCCCAATAACATAGAACCTTGCGGGTGGAGAAAGTGAACCACTTCTGAGGCTCTAATGCCAGCAATTTGTAAAGGTAGCTTAGAATCAGCCTCCTGAGGAGGAGATAAGACTGCGAGCCATCTGAATAGTTAAGACCAACTTAAGAGTGTTTTATTCCCATGTGAGCACACTGTTTTGGATGGCTTCAAGACAGCCACCAGTCATTGTCAGAGAAGGGCACAGGCCAGCACATAGACCAGTAAATAACAGACTTCATTCAGACTTAAGAACCAAGTCTAGACTAGCAATTTGTGTGTTGAACTGGCTGGAAGCCAGCCAACCTTTGGAGGGAATTGTATTCCAAAGAAACTACAGGCTGGGCCTCCCAGAGCCAGTGATTGTTCAAACACTAAAGCAACCATATGGG
Source organism: Prionailurus viverrinus (assembly GCF_022837055.1). NCBI lineage: Eukaryota > Metazoa > Chordata > Mammalia > Carnivora > Felidae > Prionailurus > Prionailurus viverrinus. The sequence continues at coordinate 1,672,391 of NW_025927612.1, forward strand.
GATACCCAAATCTGCACCAGTAGTAGCAGGCTCCCAACACCATGTAATTTCCAAGAAGGTCACACTCTCCAGTGCTTACTTCAGAAGTGGCCCTTGGGGACATATGGACAAAGAAAGACCCCCCAGATAGCAAAGCCAGTGACTACAAGGACAATGTGAGGAGAGATCCTTCCAGAGGAGAGATCCAGGGGCTGCCTGATGGGCCAACCATGGAGTCAGCTCCACTGCTGAGGGAGAGTGCTTGTATTATTTCTGCCCAGAAGGCTTCATCCCATTGCTGTTGACCCCATTCTCCCCTTCTGGGTGGCTACAAATTATCCTCCAGTATCTAGTTGCCCCTCTTCCTTTGGGAAATAAAACTCTTTTGAGTTTTACCTGTACACATTACGATCCAGCTAGATGGTATAAGCCAGACACTTATACCCAGTATCCCTTGTTGCTAGATGTCATTAGGTGTGACCAAGGCTGGCTTCCTGGGTGTGTGACCTTTGCAAGGGGCTCTGCTGTAAAAAGTGCCCCCTCCTCCATGCTTAGTGCAAAGCTCTACTGTTGCTGTCTGAAATTCTTAATCATTTTATGTTTGAGCTTATGTTATACAAGTGAAGTCTAATGGGACAATGGGGCATGTGTGTGAGCAAAGATACACTGGTGCTGTAAGCATGCAGATGTGTGGCCTGGGCCCACAGGCCCAGGTACAGGGGCAGTGGGCAGCATAGCTGCCATTCCTGGGGCAGTCTAGGGTGACGTGGCCCCTGATTGGGTGGCAGGGTGAGCCCTGGATCCTAGACTGGCTGTGGCAGTGGTGACTGGGACATAAAGGGTATGAAACCTTGACCTCTTAACCATCCGTTTCTCAGTGCTTGTGGGCAATTCCCCAAGTTGGCCTGCAGTCAGTAGAACACTCACATCCCCCTGTTTGTTCTGCATTTCATTATGCTATAACTTCTGCCTCCACCCGTATACTGAAACTAAGGAGACAGAAGTGACAAGTGAAGGCAAAAGAGGAAATGAGGACATGTGGAGGTTCTGGCTGAGTTGCCCATGCATGTAGTGGTACCACAGGGAGATATCGAATCCAAAAAGAGGACTGGGCCCGGGGTAGGGGAAAGACAAGTCAACTGTGTTGTGTGGCAGCTGCTGAAATGGCCACAGAGGAGATGCCACCCAGCACGTGGCAGAAAAGAAGGGGAGAAGCTTGGAAAAAAACGGTTGGTTCCTGCTGAGGAGGAGGTGAATGTGGTGATGACATCCCAGAAAGAGGGGGTTAGGAAGAAGGGCATATTGCATGTAAGGGCAGAGCCAGACACTCCCCAGCCCCAGGCCACTATGGCCCACCCAGGCTCCCCCACAGAGAAAAGGTAGACCATAGACTCTGAGAATAAACTTAGTTTCAAACTGCAGTGAACAGGGGACACAAGTTGTGTTAAACCTTAGGAAAGAGGGAAGCCCTCACAGGGCAGCCACAGCAGTGGGCAAGGAGCCCAGGGGAAACCAGTGTGGCTGTAGCTCCAAGATTAAAAAGGTACCAGCTGTTTCTGTGTAAGGGGATGCTGTGTTCAACCTGCAAAAGAGAGCACAGTCAGGAAGGAGCCTCCAGCTAGGGCCATCCTCCAGCCCTCACGCACAGAGCCATAGGAATGGCGCAAGTTACCACTCACTTTAAAGGATCTGGAACTTGTCAATGAGGCACCCTATGGCCACTGAAACAGAGAAAGGCATAACCAGGCACTTCAGGCACAGGACTACAAAAACTGCCCCCTCATCCCCATAAGATAGTCCAAACCCTGTAGCCTGAACGCCCCCATCCAAACCTAGAATGGCCAACCCACCATCAGTTTGAGGTAAAGGTAGACATGTTTTGTTTTGGTTTTGTACTGCAATATAATTTGTTTTATAGTTTATTGTCAATTTAGCTAACATACAGTGTATACAGTGTAGTCTTGGCTTCAGGAATAGATTCCAGTGATTAATCGCTTACATACAACACCCAGTGCTCATCCCAACAAGTGCCCTCCACAATGCTCATCACCCATTTTCCCCACCCTCCCACCAACCCTAAATTTGTTCTCTGTCTTTCAGACTCTCTTATGGTTTGCTTCCCTCTCTATAACTTATTTTTCCTTCCCTTCCCCTACAGTCTTCTGTTAAGTTTCTCAAATTCCACATATGAGTGAAAAATATATGATGTCTGTCTTTTTCTGAATGACTTATTTCACTTAGCATAATACCCTCCAGTTCCATCCACATTATTGCAAATGGCAAGATTTCATTTTTTTTCATTGCTGAGTAGTATTCTATTGTGTGTGTGTATTAGGCTCTTTCCATAATTTGGCTATTGTTGATAGCACTGCTATAAACATTGGGGTGCATGTGACCCTAAGAATCAGCACTCCTGTATCCTTTGGATAAATTCCTAGTAATGCTATTGCTGGGTCATAGGGTAATTCTATTTTTAATTATTTGATTAACCTCCACACTGTTTTCCAGAGTGGCTGCACCAGTTTGCATTACCACCAACAGTGCAAGAGGGTTCCCATTTCTCCACATCCTCGCAACATCTGTTGTTTCCTGAGTTGCTAATTTTAGCCACTCTGACCTGTACGAGGTGGTATCTCATGGTGGTTTTGATTTGTATTTCCCTGAAGATGAGGGATGTTGAGCATGTTTTCATGTGTCTGTTAGCCATCTGGATGTCTTCTTTGGAGAAGTGTCTATTCATGTCTTCTGCCCATTTCTTCACTGGATTATTTGTTTTTTGGGTATTGAGTTTATTAAGTTCTTTATAAATTTTTGATACTAACCTTTCATTGGATACGTCATTTGTAAATATCTTCTCCCATTCCATTGGCTGCCTTTTAGTTTTGTTGATTGCTTCCTTTGCTGTGTGGAAGTTTTTATCTTGATGAGATCCCACTAGTTCATTTTTGCTTTTATTTCCCTTGCCTTTGGAGACATGTCAACTAGAAGTTGCTGTAGCCAAGGTCAGAGAGGTTGTTGCCTGTTTTTTCCTCTAGGATTTTGATGGTTTTCTATCTCACATTTAGGTCTTATGGTTTTCTGTCTCACATTTACGCCTTTCATCCATTTTGAACTTATTTTTGTGTATAGTGGAAGAAAGTGGTCCAGTTTCATTCTTCTGCATGTTGCTGTCCAGTTTTCCCAGCACAATTTGCTAAAGAGGCTATCTTTTTACCATTGCATACTCTTTCCTTCTTTGTCGAAGATTAGTTGGCCATACATTTGTGGGTCCAATTCTAGGGTCTCTATTCTATTCCATTGGTATATGTGTCTGTTTTTGTGCCAATGCCATACTGTCTTGATGATTACAGCTTTGTAGTAGAGGCTAAAGTCTGGGATTGTGATGCCTCCCACTTTTGTTTTCTTTTTCTTTGTTTACTTTGGCTATTCAGGGTCTTTTGTGATTCCATACAAATTTTAGGATTGTTTGTTCTAGTTCTGTGAAGAATGCTGGTGCTCTTTTGATTGAGATTCCATTGAATTGTAGATTGCTTTGGGTAGTATTGACATTTCAGCAATATTCATTCTTCCAACCCATGAGCATGGAATGTTTTACCATTTCTTTGTATCTTCTTCAATTTCTTTTATAAGCTTTTTATAGTTTTCAGCATACAGATTTTTACCTCTTTGGTTTGATTTTTTTCCTAGGTATTTTATGGTTGTTGGTGCAATTGTAAATGGGATCGATCCCTTGATATCTCTTTCTGTTGCTTCATTATTGGTGTATAGAAATGTAACTGATTTCTGTACATTGATTTTATATCCTATGACTTTGCTGAATTCATGTATCAGTTCTATCAGTTTTTTGGTGGAGTCTTTCAGGTTTTCCATGTAGAGTATCATGTAATCTTTGAAAAGTGAAAGTTTGACTTGTTCTTTGTGAATTTTGATGCCTTTGATTTTCTTTTGTTGTCTGACTGCTGATGCTAGGACTTCCAACACTATGTTAAACAACAGTGGTGAGAGTAGACATCCCTGTCGTGTTCCTGATCTCAGGGGTAAAGCTCTCAGTTTTTCCCACTGAGGATGATACTAGCTATGGGCCTTTACTTTTTGGCTTTCATGATGCTAAGGTATATTCTTTCTTTTTTAAAGTTTATTTATTTTGAGAGAGAGAGAGAGAACAAGATGGGGAGGGGGCAGAGAGAAGGAGAGACAGAATCTCAAGCAGGCACTGTGCTGTCAGCACAGAGCCCAATATGAGGCTTGAACTCACAACTGTGAGATCATGACCTGAGCCAAGATCAAGAGTCAGACGCTTAACCAACTGTGCCACCCAAGTGCTGCTAAGGTATATTCTTTGTCTCCTGACTTTCTTGAGGGTTTTTGTTAAGAAAAGATGCTGTACTTTGTCAAACGCTTTTTCTGCATCTGTTGACAGGATCATACCATCCTTATCCTTTCTTCCCTTAATGTGATGTATCACATTGATTGATTTGTGAATATTGAACCAGCCCTGCAGCCCAGGAATGAATCCCACTTGATCATGGTGAATAACTCTTTTAACGTACTGTTGAATTTGATTTGCTAGTATCTTGTTGAGAATTTTTGCATCCATGTTAATCAGGGATATTGGCCTATAATTCTCCTTTTTAGTGGAGTCTGTCTGGTTTGGTAATCAAGGTACTGCTAGCTTCATAGAACGAGTCCAGAAGCTTTCTTTCCATTTCTATTTTTTGGAACAGCTTGCGAAAAATAGGTATTAATTCTGCTTTAAATGTCTGGTAGAATTCCCCTGGGAAGTCATCTGGCCCAGGACTCTTATTTGTTAGGAAATTATTGATAACTGATTCAATTTCTTCACTGGTTATGGGTCTGTTCAAATTTTCTATGTCTTAGCCTTTGAGTTTCAGTAGTGTGTGGGTGTGTAGGAATTTGTCCATGTCTTACAGATTGTCCAGTTTTTTGGCATATAATTTTTCATAATATTCCCTGATAATTGCTTGTATTTCTGTGGTGTTGGTTGTGATCTCTCCTCTTTAATTTGTGATTTTATCTCTTTAGGCACTCTCTCTTTTCTTTTCTTTTGAGAAGTCTGGCAAGAAGCTTATTAATTTTGTTTATTCTTTCAAAAAACCAGCTCTTAGATTCATTGATCTGTTCTGTTTTTTTGAATTCTATATTGTTTATTTCTACTCTAATCTTTGTTATTTCTCTTCTTCTGCTGGCTTTGGGGTTTCTTGGCTGCAGTGCTTCTATTCTAGTTCCTTTAGGTGTGAGATTAGTTTCTGTATTTGGGATCTTCCTTGCTTCTTGAGATAGGCCTGGGTTGCAATGTATTTTCCTCTTAAGACTGTCTTTGCTGCATCCCAAAGGGTTTGGATTATTGTATTTTCATTTTCATTTGTTTCCATATATTTTTTTAATTTCTTATGTAATTTCCTGGTTGACCCATTCATTCTTTAGTAGGATGTTCTTTAACCTCCATGTAGTTGGAGGCTTTCCAATTTTTTTCTTGTGGTTGATTTCAAGTTTCATAGCATTGTGATATGAAAATATGCATGGTATGATCTCAATCCTTTTATACTTGTTGAGGGATGTTTTGTGACCAAGTATGTGATCTATTTTGGAGAATGTTCCATGTGCACCTGAGAAAAATGTGTATACTGCTGCTTTAGGATGAAATGTTCTGAATACATCTGTTAAGTCCATCTGGTCCAGTGTGTCATCAAGAACCATTGTTTCCTTATTGATTTTATGCCTGGATGATCTGTCCATTGTTGTAAGTGGAGTATTAAAGCCCCCTACAGTCACGATATTGTTATCTATACATTTATTTATGTTTGTGATTAATTGATTTATATACTTGGGTGTTTTAAGTTAGGGGCATAGACATTTACAATTGTTAGCTCTTCTTAATTGATAGACCCATTAATTATGATGTAACGCCCTTCTTCATTTCTTGTTACAGTCTTTGGTTTAAAATCTACTTTGTCTGATATAAGTATGGCTACTCCAGCTTTCTTTTGACATCCAGTAGCATGATAGATGGTTCTCCAACCCCTCGCTTTCAATCTGCAGGAGTCCTCAGGTCTAAAATGGGTCTCTTATAGATGGACTTGTTTATAGATGGATCTTGGTTTTTTTTATCCATACTGATACCCTGTGTCTTTTTATTGGGGCGTATTTAATCCATTTACATGGAGAGTGATTATTGAAAGATGTAGATTTAATGCCATTATGTTATCTGTAGGTTTTGTGCTTGTAGCGATGTCTCTGGTCCTTTGTAGTCTTTACTGCTTTCCATTCACAGAGCCCCCCCTTAGGATTTCCTGTAGGGCTACTTTAGTGGTGATGAATTCCTTCAGTTTTTGTTTGTTTGGGAAGACTTTTATGTCTCCTTCTATTCTGAATGACAGACTTGCTGGATAAAGATTCTCGGCTGCATATTTTTCCTATTCAGCACATTGAATATTTCCTGTCACTCCCTTCTGGCCTTCCAAGTTTCAGTGGACAGGTCTGCTACTACCCTTATGTGTCCACCCTTGTAGGTTGAGGCCTGTTTGTCCCTAGCTGCTTTCAGAATTCTCTCTTTATCTTTGTATTTTCCCAGTTTCACTATGATATGTTGTGGTGTTGACCTGTTTTTGTTGATTTTGAAGGCAGTTCTCTGTGCCTCCTGGAATTGGATGTCTGCTTCCTTTCCCAGATTAGGGAAGTTCTCAGCTATAATTTGTTCAAATAAACTTCCTGCCCCTTTCTCTCTCTGTTCTTCTTCTGGAACTCCTATGATATGTATATTATTATGTTTCATTGAATCACTTAGGTCTCTAATTCTCCCCTAGTGGTCTAGTAATTTCCTATCCCTCTTTTTCTCAGCTTCATTGTTTTCCATAATTTTATCTTCTGTTTCACCTATTCTCCCTTCTGCTTCTTTCATCCTTGCTGTCATTGCATCTAGTTTGTTTTACATCTCATCTACAGCATTTCTTAATTCGTTGTGACTTAAGGTCCTTGATCTTAGGTCCTTGATCTCTGCAGCAATAGATCCTCTGATGTCTTTTATGCTGTTTTCAAACCCAGCTATTAGTCTTATAACTATTATTCTAAAATCATGTTCAGATATATTTGTATCTGTTTTGAGCAATTCTCTTGCTGTCATTTATTCTTAGAATTTCTTTTGAGGAGAATACTTCCATTTTGTCATTTTGGCTAGTTTTCTGTCCCTTATGTGTTTTAATAGCTGGTTATGTGTCCTGCACCTACAAATACTACTATATTTAAAAGGGGTCATACACTATGCAATGCCTGGCCCTTCAGGAAGTGTTCTTGGAGTGTGTTGCGTTCACTTTGTTGTTGCATCTGTGATTGCTTTACCTCACTGCTCATAGTGGTGGTTTGGACCTTCTACCAGGTGTGCTTTGATTCGTTCATTGAAATAACCCTGGAAAAAGGGAAAAGGAAGGAGGTGGAAGAAGCTTTATCCCATACAAAGAGAGAGATGACAGAGGTGGAAGATAAAGACCAGAGAATCAAAGAAACTATAAGGCTTAATCCAGAGAGACAGAGGGGAAAATAAAGAAGGAGATACAGAAAATGTGTAAAAAGAGTAGAGTAAAAATGCCCGATTTAACAAACAACCGTAACAGAGAAAGAGAAGAAAGAAAGAAAGAGAAGAAGAAGAAGAAGAAGAAGAAGAAGAAGAAGAAATTATATATATATATATATATATATATATATATATATATATATATATGATAAGAATTGACCAAAACCCAAATCAGAAAATACAAAACCACAGGACAGTTGTCTGTTGGTTCCTGGGACCAGTGGCTGTGCTGGTCTGGAGGAGAGGCCATCTGGCTTGGTCAGTGTCAATCCTGCTCCAGTAGATAAGCAGTTGCCAGGCACGGAGGGGCAGGTTTGGGGTAAGCAGGTCCCACCTCCACCAGGTGCCGTTGTCCTGTTCCCTGAAGCCCCACTGTGCTGGTGATGGGGAGAAAAATGGCGACACCCTGATCTCTCCTCTACGGATCAAGTGTCCCAAGCCACACGGCTCTCACAGAGCAGCGTGGGTGGGTGGCTTGTCTTGCTCCACAGTCTCCCGTGCCTCCTAGGCACTCAGCTGTGATTAAAAACCTGATGTCTTACAGGATCCCACACCGCATAGACCCAGTTCTGGGGTAACACCAATTGACAAAGGGCCTCTGGCTGGCGACTTCAGGGTCTTTTGTTTTTTGGGGGGGCAATAAACCCTCTTCCCACAGTACTTGAGGGAGGGGACTGCTCTCTCCCAGTGCACCCCTGAGATCACTACCACACCCCAGGTCGTCTCCCTCCCCACCAGGCACATGAACACCACTGGCTCTGGTTGGAGAAAGTCACACAACCCTGTAAACTCTGATCTTAGTTTGCAATGTAGAAACTGGCACTCTCTGTATTTTTCATTCCCCTGTCTGTGGTCCAGAAAGGTTTTTTCTCTTGTCCAAATACAATCCCACACTTCCACAGCCTCTCTTTCTCTTTCTTTTCTCTCTCCACCAAAGGGGTTCTCTCCCCTCCGAGCCTATGCCACCTGTTTTATCTCTCCTAATTTGCAAACACACACCTCTGTCCCACCAAGCTGTCTCCGTCTACCTGTGGAGATGTATCTGTCACTCTGTGGCCTGGATTCCTGGAATTCCAAGTGTTCTGACCTCAGTACTGCTGTGTTTGAGGGATGAGGGAAATTCCAGTTTCCCTACTTCTCTGCCATCTTGACTCTCCCCCCAGTAGACATTTTTTCTAAAGAGGAACACAATGTATGAGTTCTCAAACTTTGCTGTGTATCAGAACCATTCAGAACCAATGAAAACAAGTACACTCACTCCAAAGCAATAAAGAGAAAATAAATGTAGTATCTCCAAATGAACTAAAATAAAATCTCTAGGACTTGTTGGCAAAGTGGACGTGTGCTTCAAACAGTATATTTCTACATGGAGATAGATTGATGAGAGAGAGAGATGTAAATGCACAGAAGATCCCAGGGCTAGGCCTGCCAGAGTCTCCTTCCCACAGGAATGTTGATCCCTTGGTGGCTGCCTACACCACAGCCCCATACCAACCCCACATTGTGCACTAAGATCCTCTGGTCCTCTCTGACCCAGCCAGAGGTTGGTCATACCAAGATGATGTTTAAGGTTATCAAGTTCCCTCTTAAGTACAGGACACTAGTCCAGGAGACAGGGGAGACAGAAGTTGTTAGTATATTCTCACCTCATTTCTCTCCTTATGCCACCCCCACCTCCCTGGCACCTACACCATGTGTCAAAGGCCAGTGGCTAGACTGGAATGGGACCTTCAATGGGAGAGAGGTACCCTCCATGGAGGTGGGAAGGGAGATTTAAGTCCATTTAAGCTGGGCACAGACCCTGCTGCCTAAACTAGAGAGCATTACTTGAGGGCAGCAACATGCTCCAGGTAGTGGCTGCTTCCTTTCCTATTGCAGTGGATAGAGAATTGGCCCTTGATAACCTGAAATAGAACACAAAATCCAGATCCCAAGCTCAGGAGAGAGATGGGAAGATGCTAGTGGGGTCTATCATGAGGCAGCACCACCCTCTGTGGGCAAGTTGCCCTGCTCTGTCCAGCAGCTCCACCCTTCCCTCCAGCCTGCCTTCCCAGGAACAATGGCTTCTGGCAACCCTGTCTATGCTGTCTCCTATGTGAGACCTGTCTGGGTGGGCAGCAAGGTTGGGACCAGGCTGAGGTCCTGGAAGTGACAAAGCCAGAAGTTTTCCCTATGCATCCCCCTCCCCATAAACCAAACCTCTAGACTCACCTGAGGGTGGGGGTACTCTGGGCAGGATGCTTCCCTACGCCATAGCCAAAAGCCATGAGTTTACTAGAACTTGAGAGGTCTTGGTCTTGGGATCCTCATTGTTGTATCTTCCATGATGCATGGAGTGGTGAGATTCCCTGGCCTGCTTGCTAGAAGCTAAAACACAGATTTGTGGCTGATTGTGTGTATTTTGTGTGTGTGTGTGTGTGTGTGTGTCTGTGTGTCTGTGTCTCTGTCTCTGTCTGTAGAGGCTAGAGTGAGGCAAGGAATAGATGAGAAGTAAAAACCTAATCTCTTTATTAGGTCAAGCTAGTCAAGACCTAGCCTGATCTTAGGTCACCCAGGGAGACCAAGGGTCTCTGAGAAAGCCCAAGCCCATTTTGAGGAAGCAGCAGAAATCAGGAGCAGCCAAACCTTGAAGGAGTTAGTGTAAAGTTGCTCCAGTCCCCCTCCTTCCTAGCCCCTATTTCTTCCCAACCCCACTCTGGGGAATCAGCCAAACATAGTACCTGGCACATATTAAGCATTTGGTCCTATTACAATGACCCCCATTTGACATTCAAATGACAACTTCAAAGGACAGAAGGAGCATATTAAAACCTATGTGTTGGTGATATGGATGGGGAAGGGAAAGAGGAAGGTGGCCTGTTTACTTGGAGCTTTGGGGCTGGCTATTTATTTGGGTTGCTATCTTCTCGGGCCACCAATTCAAACTCCCTTGTCCTGCTCATCACAAGTTTCTTCCCTCTGTTGTGCTTGGGCTTTTTGGGTCCTGAAGGCACCAAGGAATATTTCTCAGCTCTCCCAAGCATCAGAAGGCAGATAATGGAGGGAAGGTGGCTGAGGCCAGAGACGTGTCGAGAAATAGGTCTGGGATTTTCTCCAAAGGACAACTTTTGAGACATTGCCACCTACATAATTCTTCTCCTGAGGTGCTCTCTTCCCAGGTGTGGTTCAGGGCAAGTGGCTGGGCCTGCCCCCCTGTTTTCCCACTGACCATGATTAGCATATTTTAGCTGATGACTTGTTGGGAGAGGAGACGTGGTACTCTCTAGCAAACTGCCTTTGCATGGTTGCAGCTAACACACGAGGAGCAGGAAAGCACCTGGCCCACCAAGGATACCCTGTCTGGCGTGTCTCCAGAATCATCCAGCCACCATGCTTGACTAGGCATTGGGGATAGTCCCCACCCTCATAAGCTGTGTCTCAGGGAACTCGTCCGATGATAGGTCAGAGGGGTCGTGGTCTGAGGGCGGCTGGTAGGACAAATTTGGCCCCTGGAGACCCACAGGTTTATTAAATCTACTTTTACTCACTCTTTTTTAGACTTTTTCCCCAACCCCTCACCCAGGCCTCCTCCACCCTACACTCCTGGGGGGATTCCCCCACCCAGGCTGTCCTTCCTTCACCACCTTGGAGTCCATTAATCCAAGCCACCCTCCACCCAGGATGCCACTGTCCCTGCCACATGATGGGGAGAACTGGGCCAGACCACCGTCACCCCATCACTCAGGCAGTCTTTCCCTCCCACTCCTTGGAGACCCCCACCCATGCCATCCCCAACCCCACACTGCCTTCCCTGTGCTTTGGACCAAGACGCCTCATCATCTCCAGGGGAGTTCATGTCACCAGAGACCCTCCCTGCCTCGTGTTCTAGATGCCTTTTGAGGTGGGGTGGGGCTCCGTAAACCTAACAGCAGTGCCCACCAATTAACATGCACTTATGTGGCCAGCCTTTTGAAGCCTCCTGCTAATGAGGGCTGAGGGTGCCAGATTGCCTGGAGATCAGCTGTTGAAAAGGGGGAGTGAGAACTGGACTCCAGGTCGTGAGGTTCTGACCCCACCTCTTTTGGTGCCTCCGCTTTGGACCCTCAGTTTCCCATCTGTAAAACGCGGAAGTAGCAGCCCCCCCATCCTGGGCTTGTGAACACTAAACGTAGTGATGAATGTGAAGCATTCTAGGACAGAAAATCGTTGCAAGCCTATGTTCCCCAGAGAGACTAATAACCCGCTATGAGAACAGGCAGAGGGTGCAAACAGGCAATAAGCAGGGTTGGAAAACCTATCTGTGAAGGGTTAAACAGGAAATTGTTTTGGCTTTGCAGGCTACATGATCAGTCATTCACCCCCACAGTTGTGGCAGGAAAGCCTCCCTAACCAGGGTGTATACTAATCTGCTCCAATTCAACTTCACTGGCCTGCTGCGTTAGGGCCACAGGCCATAGTTTACTGATGCCTGAGTTAATTGAAAAGGAAGGGCATTATAATGCTCACCATCAATAATCAGGAGATACAAACTAAAACCACAAATCATTTTGCATTCATCAGATTTGGAAAAACTTCCAAGGTTATGAAGAAACCAGGGTTTTGCACACTGCTGGTGGGCATGTAAATTAGGACAACCACTTGGCAGGGTAATCTGGCAGAATCTATGAATAGCAAATTATACAACACTCAGACTCTCGGAACTCTTCTAAGTTCTGTAGATAAATATTAACTGAACCCCAAAACTATCCTACGATCGAAGTATGTACTATTATCTCCATCTATAGGTGAAGAAACAGGTGCAGACAGAGTCCGCAGCTTGCCCAGGGTCATTCAGTTTGTGAGTCATAGCAGCAGCATGATTGAATCAAGGCAGTCTGGCTCCAGAAACTTGCCTTGAGCTGAAAATATTACAACTTTAAAATGCCCACTCTCTCCAAGACCCAGCAGATCCACTGCTAGGTATAGCTCTCCTAGTGAAACATCAGTACACGATGTGTACAACAGCACATGCCCAAGGATGTTGGTGACAGTAAAACTAGGACGAATGTAAATGATCATCAGTAAGGAAATGGAGCATACCCATCCAGTAGATTAAAATGCAGCAGTGAAAAGTAACGAATGAGACTGTGTTAGCTAGATTTCAGAAGTATTCTGATGACTGAAAATATTATGTAGACATTAAAAAGAATGAACCAGAACTGACAGCTGATCTGGAGATATATATGTTAGTTCTAAGTGAGGAAAAAAGATGCCCAAAATGTGTATAGCGTGAGCCCAATTTTGTGAAACACAAATGACAAAAATACCTATATTTTTGTGTAAGTGTATATAGAAAGATGTGTGTATTTGGTTACATTGAAGGATGTGAACTAGGTTGTTAACATAGGTTACCTGGGAGTGGGTTTGGAGGGGTGATATGGAAGTGTAGAGGTGGTCAGGGTAGTGGGGTAGGAAGAAAGGGAAACTGAAATATCTGCACTATACTCCCGGGATGCTTAATATGACCAATTTTCTTTTCGTGTGCAAAAGAAAACTCGCAGTCACAAGAAAAAATGCAAATCATAGTGTATTTAACCCACCTCTACCAGAAACAGAAAGATCACACATGAAATATTGGGAAGGACACAGAAGATCTAAACAACAACCTGAAAGACATGTAACCCCTGATCCCACTACAGAGAATATGGGGGGGGGGGCCCAAATACACAGGTGGCAAGTATAAAAACTGACCACATACTAGGCCACAAAAGAAGTTTGAATAAATTTCAAAAATCAACATCATATGGACTACATTCTCTGACCACTTTACAATTAAATTGGAAACATTTTAAAACAATGAAGTCAAACACATATATTTGGAACCTTAAAATGCACTCCTGAATAACTCATCAGTAAAAGCCAATAATTGTAGACATTGCAAAATATTTAAAACTGAACGGCAGTAAAAGTACTACACATCAAACTTATAGGAGGCAGTGGTTTTCAGAGAGAAAGTCATAGCCTTAAATACATGTAATTAAGATCATGGAAGACTAGAATAGACGAAATAGGAAATCACCAACAGAACACCAGAGTAACAATGGCTGCCAGCAAGATCCACCAGTGACACTAAAATTAGTGAGTGAAACTTTAAAGAGAAACCTCTAAGAATAGTGCGTGTGAGGGCAAGGCCACTTACAGCTAAGAGCCACCTCCCCAACCAAATGGGTTACCTAAATGTTTGCTTTTTACAGCTAACAAAATTGCCTTCCAAAAGTCTGTACCAATTTACATGCCCCCAGTGGTATTTCCCTAAACTCTCACCAACACCATATACTATAAATGTTGTTCATTTTTGTTAATGTGATGAATGAAAAGTGTTATTTTGTTGTTGCTTAATTGTAATTTTTTTTTTTTTTTACTGAATTGCATGTTTGCGTCATTTGGCTATTTTCTTACTGGAGTATTTATTTTCTGTCTTAACAATTTGCAAGAGATTTGATATATAAAGACTATTGATTATGTTTCTGTTATGTATGTTGCAAACCTTGCTCCTTGTGTATAACTTTCACTTTATTTTTATTCAAGATACATGTGATATACAACAGTTTTATTTTCTTTTTTTGTTTGTTTTGCTTGTTTTGTTTTTTTTTAACGATTTCAGGAATAGCATTGAGTGATTCATCACATACATGTAACACCCAGTGCTCATCCCAACAATTGCCCTCCTTAATGCCCATCACCCATTTAGCCCATGTCCACACCCACCTCCCCTCCAGCAACCCTCAGTTTGTTCTCTGTCTTTAAGAATCTCTTATGGTTTGTCTCCTTCCCCATTTTTATCTTATTTTTCCTTCCCTTCTCTATGTTCATGTTTTGTTTCTTAAATTGTAGATATGAATGAAATCATATGATATTTGTCTTTCTCTGACTCACTTATTTTGCTTAGCATAATACACTCTAGTTCCATCTACATTGTTGCAAATGGCAAGATTTCATTCTCTTTCATCACGGAGTAACATTCCATTGTATATATACAGCAAAACCGTGGTTTGCGAGCATAATTCATTCCAGAAACACGCTTGTAATCCAAAACACTTCTATATCAAAGCGAATTTCCCCATAGGAAATAATGGAAACTCAGATGATTCATTCCACAACCCAAACATATTCATATAAAAATGATTACCATACAATAATATAATCCAAAATAATAAAGAAAATACAAAATATGAAAAAATCAACAAATTAACCTGCACTTACATTTGAAAACCTTCATGGCTGGTGTGAAGGAAACAAGAGAGAGGATGGTGACTGTGTAGGACGACTTTCACCATCATTTAACGGAATCACTGCCATCTATTGGCTCAATGGAATCTTTTTCTTTTCATGCAACTTTAACAAGGAATCTATCCAATGACACTTGCTTTTGCCTTCTTTTGAGGATTTTGCAGAAATGTGACATTGCATTGTCATTAAACAGATTCATGGCTCGCATTGCTACAGCCTTATTCGGGTGGTGCTTTTCTACAGAATGCTTCACTGTTTCCAACATTTTACACATCTCCCTAATCTCACTGGGAGTGAGGAATTCCTCGGACTTTTTCTCCTCCTCCTCTGCAGACAAGATCTCCTCCATAACCTCTCACTGTTGCTCGTGATGCAAATCCATCAGTTTGTCGGTCGTCGGCTCCCAGCCATATTCCTCCACCAGCTCCTGAAAGTCGTCCTCATTCACCTCCAGTCCCATGGTCTTTCCCAAGGACATAGTTTCATCAACAACTGGCAGCTGCGGTTCATGAGCAAGCCCCTTTAAGTCATGTCCAAGAACACAATTGGGCCAAAGTTTTCTCCAAGCAGAATTGAGGGTTCTCTTGGTGACCCTATCCCAGGCTTTCTTGATGATCTTGAGGTAGTTCACAATGTGGAAATGATTTTTCCAAAACTCTTAGAGGGTAAGGTTTGTTCCTTCGGTCACCTCAAAGCATTGCTGAAATAGTGCTTTGGTGTAAAGCTGTTTAAAAATTTTTTAAAGTTTCTTTTGAGAGAGAGAGCATGTGCGTGAACATGCAAGTGAGGAAGAGGCAGAGAGAGAGGGAGAGAGAGAGAATCCCAAGCAGGCCCTGCACTGTCAGTGCAGAACCCAATGTGTGGCTCAAACCCAGGAACTGCAAGATCATGACCTGAGCTGAAACCAAGAGTTGGATGCTTAACCAACTGAACCACCCAGGCACCCCAAGTGTAAAGCTTTTTAAAGCTCAAATGATCCACGGGCTGGAGGATTGGAGTGGTGTTGGGAGGAAGGAACTTGCCCTTAATGAACTCGAATTCTTTCAGTAAGTCATCCTCAAAAACTGGAGGATGAGCAGGGGCATTATCCATGACCCTAAGGCTTTGAGCAGCAGATTCTTCTCTAAAAGGTATTTCTTCACTGCAGGACCAAAACATCATTGATCCACTCAACGAACAAGATATGAATGACCCAAGCCTTGCTGTTGGACCTCCACAGAACATTTGACTGGCTCTTCTGCACCTTGCATTTCCTGAAGGCTTGTGAATTCTCGGAATGATACACGAGCAGGAGCTTGACTTTGAAACCCCCATTTGCATTAGCACAAAACAAGAGGGTGAGATGGTCTTTCACGAGCTAGTGACCGGCATTACATTCTCTTCTTCTGTAATTTACGTCCTCTTTTGCCTCTCTTTCCAAAAAAGCCCCATCTCATTCCAGTTAAAAACTTGCTCTGGCAGGTAACACTCAGAAACCATGAGCTTGTGGAAGTCGGTAGCGAATACCTCAGCTGCCTTAGTGTCCTAACTTGCAACCTCTCTGTGCCTCACAACACTACGGATGCCATTCTCCTCTAAAGTTATCAAACCATCCCCTGCTTGCTTTGAAGCTTTCTTCGTTTTCTGTTGACATACCTGGCAGTTTACTTATGAGGTCGGTGTGCAAGGCTTTTGCCTTCTCATAGATAAAGTTCTCAGTCACAGTATCACCTGCTATTTGCTTCTTATTTATCCAAGCCAGAAGCAACTTTTCTACATCTTCCAGAACATGTGGCCATTGCTTTGATATTCTCATGACTCCTTTTGCTGCATCTAGCCCTTCTATCTCTTCTTTCTTCTTTAATATTGTGCAAATTGTTGATGTAGACTTCTTATAAAATTTTGCAATTTCAACCACTCTCACACATCATTTGTACTTCTCGATGATTTCCTTCTTCCACCATAATCATCTCTGCCTTCTTACCGCCCTTCTTTTCAACCTTTTTCTGCCTAACGGACATTGTATACACTTGCACGGATATTTTTTTTTCAATGTTTATTTATTTTGGGACAGAGAGAGACAGAGCATGAACGGGGGAGGGGCAGAGAGAGAGGGAGACACAGAATTGGAAACAGTCTCCAGGCTCTGAGCCATCAGCCCAGAGCCTGACGCGGGGCTCGAACTCACGGACCGCGAGATTGTGACCTGGCTGAAGTCGGACGCTTAACCGACTGCGCCACCCAGGCGCCCCCACTTGCACGGATATTGACTATGGTATACATTAATAAACTTTTGTCATATACTGTACTTAATGTAACTGGCAATAAAGCAGCAGAAGAAAGGCTCTATATCTTCAAGCAGTCTTACCTAGAATGAAACAAAGCATTCTTAAGCTCACTCCTGTCTGGAAAAGCAAAGGACTGTCCACAGGTGCTTTGAAGTGACGAAAAATACACTAGTGCCAGTTGTGGGCACCTTCCAACATTCTGAAAAATCACTAATTTCTGCCAAACACCACAGCCTGAAATCGAGCATCTGAGCATGGGAGACGATCATCCACAGTCCCACAGTGAGAGACAGAGAGAGAGAGAAGAACCATTTGCTCAGTTGTGATCATGTGACGTTCGGCATCACATACTACTCGTATTATGAGACATCGCTAGTTTATCAAGTTAAAATTCATTAGAAATGCTTGCTCATCTTGCAGAACACTCGCAGAACAAGTTACTCACAATCCAAGGTTTTACTGTATACCACGTCTTCTTTATCCATTTGTCAGTCGATGGTCATTTGGGCTTTTTCCATAATTTGGCTATTGTTGATAGTGCTATAAACATTGGGGTGCATGTGCCCCTTTGAAACAGCATTTTTGTATCCTTTGGATAAATACCTAGTAGTTCAGTGGCTGGGTTGTAGGGTAGTTCTATTTTTAATTTTTTGAGGACCTCCATACTGTTTTCCAGAGTGGCTGCACCAGTTTGCATTCACACCAAAAGTGCAAAAGGGTTCCCCTTTTTTTTCACATCCTTGCCAGTACCTGTTGTTTCTCGTGTTGTTGATTTTAGCCCTTCTGACATATATGAGGTGGTATCTATCAGGTTGGTTGAAGTACAGCAGCCCTTGACACAAGCTCATCTCTGAAGTTTTCAGACCCCAAGCTGCCCTCATCCCCACATCCTCTGCTGGGAAAATAAACAAGCAATCCTCTAGAGAAAAGTATCAGGACACCTGGACTTGTGTGTACACAATATTTGAGGAAAAGAGAGCAGAGGATCCACCAAACCTTCTGGCCAATGAGTTTCCCCTACAAACTAAATGAGACCTGACCATAGGTGGAAACCAACTGCCTCATCCTTCAGGGGCAGAAGGGGTGGTGTGGTAGCACAAAAAAAATGTCCTAGGACAATTTTGTTTTACTCACTCAAGCTCACCAGTCAGGGTCTTGCATACCTTCTCACCCTAAGGCTAAGACTAAAAGACCTGCAGTGGCTTCTTCTCACCTCTTCAACCAGCAGATTGTTAACCCTTTGGGGTAGACAAGAGAGAAAGAAGAAAGGGAAAGTTAGAGGTTCAGGATATGCAGGGGAAGGACCCTAAAGACTGCTTTGCTGGGTGTCTTTGTTCCCTTCTGACTCATATACATGTGTGGGGGTGGGTTGGGCTGGCAATCCAAGCCAGTGCTGCTCTGGGCTTTTTTGCAAATAGTCTCTTTGGTTGACAATGTCTGTACTAACCTCTCTGGCACTGGAATGATGAGATCTGAGATCTTGGCGTGGTCACCAGCATGTGTGTGACTCCCATGTCTGTGTTTTTGACTGTGTTGCTAACTAGTGTGCTTTAATTTATAATCAATACTCTCTAGATGTGCATCCCTATTTGGGCATTTGCTACCCCCTTAAATGCCACTTGACCAATGTCTAACTCATTCATTTGCCCTACTCCCTTCTAAGTCAAGGCCATTTTCAACTTTGCTGTCTCTATCAGTGTCTGGTACATATTATGGACTCACCAAAACATTAGATCCCTTCTCCAGCTCACCCTCCATAACATATCAGTAAACAAGCTATTTTAATGTGTGCATTTCATTTAATAAGCATTTACAGATACCTACCGTGAAGCAGTCACTGGGAAGAATATTGCTTTACAATATGTCTCATACCTATCCCTTCTTCCCTATTCTCATGGTTTTAGAGTCTGAGAATTCATTACCTCACAGAAAGGCTCACTATTAGCAACCTCATGGACACAGTCCCTGCCCTCAAGGAGGTCTATAGTCTGATGGGAGTGACAGAAAAGAAAACAGACAATGACAACATAATGTGACATGTAGTATATTAGGGCAAGTTCAAGGCCTTACCAAAGCACCCAGGAAGGGTACCTAACCAATTCTGACCAGGGAAAAAGTTATACCTTAGCTGGGTGTGAGGAATGAGTAGAAATTAGCCTGTCAGTTCCTTTTACAGCCAGAAAGGAGGAGGACAGAGAGAAGAAACAAAGGTGAATACATCAATCTCCACTCATCATCATTGGAGTGAGAAAATCCAACCATCCCATTCTCAAATGAGGAAGGTTAGACAGAGGGAAACATCAAAATGGAAAAAGGGCTAACTGAATTCATGACTAACCCACCTCACTCACCACATACATGCACATGGTTAGAGCAGCACTTTTCAAAGTAGGCTCTGTGGGCCAGTAGCATGAGCATCCTCTGGGACTTGGAAAAGATGCAGATTCTCAGTTCCCACCCCAGCCCTACTATGTTAAAAACTCTGGGGGTGGAGCCCAGTAGTTTGTGTTTTAATGAGCCCTGCAGATGGTTCTGATGCCTCCAAAGTTTGAGAACCAATGGCTTTCAGTACAACTTACTCATTTCCTGGTGGCTTTCAACTTTTGTCCCCAAGGAAGAATGAGAGAAGAAAGAAACATAGGTTTTCAGATTTTTAATAACTGTAAGATCTCAATGTCAGAATTAGAGAAAAAAATTGTTCATCCCAGTCCTAGAGAAACCAGCCTGTTCTCTCACCCTCTCCTATACCCCTACGGTCTTCCAAAAGCCAGGTTTCATCAAGGAAAGGAGCAGCATCTCTGTTGCGTGACTCTAGCTCTTCATATTCCTCACCTTCACTTCCCACATGAAGGGGCTCATGTCTTGATGGCACTGAATTCTACAAACACTGAGAAGTTTTGCAGGCAGTTTCCATCTTTGCCCCTGGGATCCAGAATACCACCCGAACAAAGCAGGAGCTCTCAGGGAAGGTGGGGAAGTGAATTAACTTTCCTTTCAGGCAGTCTAGGATGAATTGTCATATTCATTTGCTGTGCTCCAGTCACAAAGCAGACAAATAAGAGTCTAGTTCTGGTTGGGACCTCAAAGGCCAGGCCCAATGTTCTGTTTACTACATCAGTGGACTTCAAACATCTTTGCTGATTTCCCTTCAAAAAATTTTGTGAAACTATGTCACATGCACACACTTTTAAACTAGCATTTGAAATTTTTCATAAGTTTAAATAGTTGTAAAGATATGATTTCTGGCATACTGTAAATATTCATAACTTAAAACCACCCCTGCCTGAACATTCCTCGGGAAAGCTTTATCTATGCTCAGCAGTGTGCACACCTGGCTGTGAGGAGCATACACTAAGACCACAAAATCTTTCAGAAACCACCAATGGGGCTCGTTCTATAGCAAGCTCCTGGTGAAGAGTGCCCTGGTGCCCCTGGTGTTCTGTGTGCATGTCCTAGGGCAGAGGACAAGCCAGTCATTCTGGAAGGGCCAATTCTAACTTCATGCAGCTGCACTGGTGTGAGTGGACTGAGCCTTTTTTTTCCCAGGGACTCCATGTGGAGGGTTAAGGAAAGTAGCCTCTTTGCACTCAAAATATCCTATCCCATCAAGACTTTGGCAACATCATCATCATCTCCAAGGAGAAAGACCCCACTGATAGAGGGTGTGCATTTCCAAAAGTGGGATTCCAGGCCTGATTTCAACAATGCTTTGCACAATTATGATGTATTCACTTACCTAAAGCATTGATTTCTAGTTTAGCTGGGGGATAGAAAGAACTATTGTCTCTGCCCAGTGAGTGTTTTCCTTCAGAGGCCAACAGCCAATGAGTAGTGATTTGAGGAGCTCAATAGACTAAGAATCCAAGAGCTATAGGGAGCCTGGGTGGCTCAGTCAGTTAAGCATCTGACTTCAGCTCTGGTCATTATCTCATGACTCTTGAGTTTGACCCCTGTGTTGGGCTCTGTGCTAACAGCTCAGAGCCTGGAGCCTGCTTTGGATTCTGTGTCTCCCTCTCTCTCTGCCCTTCCCTCACTCACACTCTTTTTCTCTCTCAAAAAAATTTTTTTCAAAAGAATCCAAGTCAATAAATTACTTCCTGGTAGCTTTTTCAGGGACTGGATGCTTGATAGGTAATCCCCTTGTGCTTCTGAAAAGCAGGAATTTTAGTAGAAAATGAACATGTGGGCAGACATAAGTACTTTCTCTTTCCCAGGGTTGTAGGCTAAATTTCACTCTTTTTTCTGTAACTATCAACCTTTCCTAACTAGTTGTTCCTCAGATTCCAAGGTCCAATTGAGGCAGGTGCAAAGGACATCCCCATAGACACAAGCTTGCCAGGGACTTTGGAGTACTCTGAATCTGAATTACCCTACAGCCTTCAGTTGCTACCCCATTGCTTACAGTTCAGGGATGCAGTTAAATCAAGATAGGTAATAAGAAAGTCCAGTCCTCTTGCTACAGACACACAAAGGCCAACCATACTTGGTACACTTCTAGCTAGACTCACACTCTAGGAAGAGAAATACATGTCCCAGAGTCACATGGTTCCCAATATGGCTCAGGAAAGTAAGCCAGACTTTCCAATCTGCTGTCAGGTTGGGGAGAGGAGACCTAATTTGAGGGTTACCTTTGCTGGCCTTATCAAGCAGAGAGAGGCAGGAAATACAAAAGTATCTTGGCAAGAGAACCTCAGAGGAAACAATTAGAGATGTATGCCAACCACATTAATAAAGTTGTAAATAGCCTCTATGGGAAGTTATAATTGTAAACGTGGTCTGAGTGGAGCAAACAGACTGACTCTTTGAGCCAAAGAATGACAACAAATAATTTCATTCTGCAACCTCAAAACCCAACACAAGGGACTTCTGCACTCCTGGTCCAAAGCTGCATTTCAGGAATGGGTGATTCTTGTACAGACCCTAGAATTATTAGGCTGACAGACATCATTTAACTATGCACCTCTTCTGTTCCAGTGTAACAGATAAGCTTGTGCCTTATTATTATAGAATAATAAGGGTCCAAACACCAACACTTGAAGTTGACAAGAATACAGCATTCATCTACTTAGCATGGAAACTGAGGACTAGGCTTGACCACCAGAATCCCAAGCTCAACTCCACCCTTCCTGGCTGTGTGATTGGGAGTGCGCTGTATGATATTTAATCCCCCTCAGCTTTAGAATTTTCCTCTTTGATGTGGAGCAAATAATAGTAGCTACCTCACTTCATTGTTTGGAAGAATAACTGAGAGAAGACATGTGTAACTAGTCTGTAAGTGGAGGTATCCCTTCAGGAAAAAGACCAACCTCCTCCCATCCCAGAAGTGGGGTATCACCCTAGGGGTCCCAGCAGGGCGTTCACATCAGAACACAATGGTCTTATGTCAGGACTGACACATAAAGCATCAGTGGTCTAGGCCAATGCAACTCGTCTGTTTTTCCCCCAGTACAGAGGTGGAGACAGGCCTCAGACATGTTCCCAAGGGGTAGAGAGGTGGCTGAGTATGAGCCCAAACTGAACAGCCCTTGTGCATAGGAGTCAGAAATGACACCATGGCTACTGGGGACCAGATGGGATGATGTACAAGAGCCAAGTCATAACACAAAAGGCCAAGGAACCCTCCTTTCCAACCTGGAAAGCCTCTCTTCAGTTGAGTTCTTGAACATGTTTAGTTTTCTTCGGTGCATGGTGGAAATAGAGCTGGGCCAACAAAAAGAATCTTTCCACTGAAGTTGAGACAAGATGCTGGAAATCAGATGATAGTGTAAAGCCAGTAGTCAAGGATACTGGCACTCAAAAGGTTTTTGATTAATTATATTTCAATAGATTACCTAAAATTAAATGGAAATTATCAGCTCTAAGTACAAAGTGGCATTGCTAAATATCCATGTAGACTTGGGAAGATTTCTTCATGGAAACTTGAACATAAAATTGCTGAGGAATTCTTGAGAAATACATTTGTAAGTATTCACATAGTAATTATCATGTAAATGTTGATTTTTGTTTTAAAATTATGATTTTACTATACTGAGAAGATGAGGAAGAGGAGGATGTGTATGTGCAGGGTGGTTGCAAGGGGGAGTAGTGAAACAGAGTTATATTATTAACTTGCAGCGTAGTAAATTGGTAGATAATGTGAAAGCTGAAAGTCAAGGAGCAGCAATATAATAATATAGTAATATATAATACAATAATAGCGATATTTAGTTGTTGTGCCTGAGAAAAGGAAAATGAGGGGAAGTGGTACTGGAGGCTGTGGAATTATTTGACTTATGATATTACACCTGTGTATAACTTAGATTTTTTTTTAACTAAAACAAAAGGGGAATCCCACAGAACAAGTCATAAATACATTACAGGACTAAAGAATGAAACTGAGGACCAAGACCATACCACTGCAGGACAAATAAGCAAAAACTAATGTCCCTTTTTCAGGGGAGCCTAATGACTTCCCTGTGTAAACTTGCTCATTCAGGCCCACCTCACAGGCACCCCTGACCCTCTTTGCTTTCATAGCATGAATCACCTGATAACACTGAATCACTTACTTATTGCTATTTTCCTTCTCTTTCTTCCCCACTAGGATGTCAGCTGTGCAAGAGCAGGCATCTCTTCCGGTTTGGTTCACTGTTAGGTCCTAAACACCAAAAACAGTGACTGGCATAGAGTAGGCACTCAATAAGCATTTGTTGAATTAATATATTAACAAACTATAACACTTGGGTCTCCTGGGTGGCCCAGTCAGTTAAGCATCCGACTTCGACTCGAGTCAAAATAAATCTTGCAGTCCATGAGTTCGAGCCCTGCATTGGGCTCTGTGCTGACAGCTCAGAGCCTGGAGCCTGCTTGGGATTCTGTATCTTCCTCGCTCTCTGCCCCTCCCCCACGCATGCTCTGTCTCTCTCTCAAAAATAAATAATGTTAAAAAAATTTTTTTGAATACTAACCCTTTATCTGATATGTCGTTTGCAAATATCTTCTCCTATTCCATTGGCCGCCTTTTAGTTTTGCTGATTGTTTCCTTTGATGTGCAGAAGCTTTTTATTTGGATGAGGTGCCAATAGTTCATTTTTGCTTTTGTTTCCCTTGCCTCTGGAGACGTGTTGAGTAAGAAGTTGCTGTGGCCAAGGTCAAAGAGGTTTTTGCCTGCTTTTTCCTCGAGGATTTTGATGGCTTCCTGTCTAACTTTGAGGTCTTTCAACCATTTTGAGTTTATTTTTGTGTCTAGTGTAAGAAAGTGGTCCAGGTTCATTCTTCTGCATGTCGCTGTCCAGTTTTCCCAGCACCACTTGCTGAAGAGGATTTTTATTCCATTGATATTCTTTCCTGCTTTGTCAAAGATGAGTTGGCCATATGTTTGTAATCTATAAAGAACTTATCAAACTCAACACCCAAAAAACAAATAATCCAGTGAAGAAATGGGCAAAATACATGAATAGACACTTCTCCAAAGAAGACATCCAGATGGCCAACTGACACATGAAAAGATGCTCAACATCACTCATCATCAGGGAAATACAAATCAAAACCACACCTGTCAGAATGGCTAACATTAACAACTCAGGCAACAACAGATGTTGCCGAGGATGCAGAGAAGGATCTCTTTTGCACTGCTGGTGGGAATGCAAACTGGTGCAGCCACTCTGGAAAACAGTATGAAGGTGCCTCAAAAAATTAAAAATAGAACTACCCTATGACCCAACAATCACACTACTAGGTATTTATCCGAGGGATACAGGTGTGCTGTTTCAAAGGGACACATGCACCTCAATGTTTATAGCAGCACTATCAACAATAGCCAAAGCGTGGAAAGAGCCTAAATGTCCATCGATGGATGAATGGATAAAGAAGATGTGGTATATATATATATATATATATACACACACAATGGAGTATTACTCGGCAATCAAAAAGAATGAAATCTTGCCATTTGCAACTACGTGGATGGAACTGGAGGGTATTATGCTAAGCGAAACTAGTCAGTCAGAGAAAGACAAATAGCATATGACTTCACTCATATGGGGACTTTAAGATACAAAACAGATGAACATAAGGGAAGAAAAGCAAAAACAATATAAAAAAACAGGGAGGGGGAAAAACATAAAAGACTCTTAAATATGGAGAACAAACAGAGGGTTACTGGAGGGGTTGTGGGAGGGGGGATGGGCTAAATGAGTAAGGAGCATTAAGAAATCTACTCTTAAAATCATTGTTGCACTATATGCTAACTAACATGGACGTAAATTTTAAAAATTAATTAAATAAAAAGATGTTTAAATACCCATCATGCCATGGGTATTAAGGTTGTAAGTTCAGGTGCACAATTTTAAATGCCCTCCTTAAAAATTGTACCAATTACATTCTCTTTGATGGTGGTAGCCATTTCCACACATCGTGGCCAGCCATGACTGTTATCATGTTTTAAATCTCTGACTATTGTTTATTGATGAATTTCAGAAGAAGCTAACAAACTGAACTTTAATTTTTCACGTAAATTGTGAGTATTTATGGGTGGTCCTGCTTGGGAGTAAAGAAAGAAACATATAAATTCTGAAATTGTACTGGAAAACAATTGCTTGCTACAATCAAAATGAAATAGTTCATTTCACAAACAAAAAAAAATTAACTATAAAATTCTACTGAAGTACATCATCAAAGAAGACCTAAGTATATAGCATTCTATACCATTTTTAGTATAAAAGATACAATGCTATAGATAGTGGCTCTTGCTATTTTAATGAGTAAACTCATTCCAATCTCGATTTAAAATATCAACATAATGATACTAACGTCAAATGCAAAAATTTACATGGACAATAGGCAGGAATATATGGCCAAAGATATGCAATTAGGTGGAATAAGTCCTAGAAAATATGAATTAAATAATAACTAAATACAACAACACAAATACTTTGGTACTGAAGAGGAAATAGGAGAGTTGATCAATGAAACAGAATTTTAAAAATCCATATGAAAATTTAGTATATGATAAAGGAGAAATTCAATAGACAATAAAGGCAACACTCAATAAATGAAATTTTAGACAATTGTCTTTCCACTTTACACACACACACACACACATATGCACACATACAAAGATGGACCCCTATTTCATGCCTTATATCAAAGTAAATCCCAGGTGGATCAAAGAGTAAATATATAAAAATGACACACTAAAGCTACTAGAAACATAAACAGGTGGATATTTTATCTTCTGAGAGTGTTGAAAATGTGTGTGAGTTCAGAAACCAGAGGAGAACAATAATAAATTGGCTATATAAAATTTGAAATGTATGTGTATACACTTGAAACTAATGTAACATTATATGTCAACTATACTTCAGATAGTTAGATAAATAAATAAATAAATGCAGTTAAAATAAAATCTTAGATTTGAATATTTTAAAGCTGCATATATTTTTATAGTTAAAACATTCTGTGTTTAAGAAATGTATAAGATAAAAAGATTTCCTATACACAAAAAAAGTTATGTATAGCAAAAGACAAATGGGAAAATATATCAATTTGAAGGAGCTAATTTTGTTAACATACATTTTTTATTGTATGTATTCCAGTATAGTTAACATAGAGTGCTATATTACTTTCAGGTGTACAATATAGTGATTCAACACTTCCATACAACACCCACTGCTCATCACAACAAGTGCACTCCTTAATCCCCATCACCTATCTCACCCTTCCCCTCACCCACCTCCCCTCTGGTAACCATCACTCTTCTCCATAGTTGAAAGTCTAGTTTTTGGTTTGCCTCTCTCTCTTTTCTTTCCCCTTTGCTCATTTTTTTTCTTAAATTCCACCTATGAGTGAAATCATATGGTATTTTTCTTTCTCTGATTTATTTATTTTCCTGACATTATACTAGCTAGCTCCATCCACATTGTTGCAAATGGCAAAATTTCATTGTTTTTTGTGGATGAATAATATTCCATTGTATATATATACCACATCTTCTTTATCCACTTATCTATCGATGGACACTTGGGATGCTTCCATAACTTGGCTTTTGTAAATAATGCTGCAATAAATATAAGGGTGCATGTATCTTTTTTAAATTAATGTTTTCGTATTCTTCATGTAAATACCCAGTAGTGGAATTACTGGATCATATTGTAAATCTATTTTTAATTTTTTGAGGAATCTCCATACTGTTTTCCACAGTGGCTGCACCAGTTTTCATTTCCACCAATGGTGCAAGAGGGTTCCTTTTTCTCTGCATCCTTGCCAACATGTTGTTTCTTGTGTTTTTTATTTTAGCCATGCTGACAGGTGTGGAGATGGTATCGCGTTGTGGTTTTGATTTGCATTTCCCTGATGAATGATGTTGAGCATCGTTTCATGTGTCAGTTGGACATCAGGATGTCTTCTTTGGAAAAGTGTCTGTTTATGCCTTTTTCCCATTTCTTCACTGGATTATTTGTTTTTTGGGTGTTGAGTTGTGTAAATTCTTTATAGATTTTGGATACTAACCTTTTATCAGATATGTCATTTGCAAATATCTTCTCCCATTCAGTACTTTGTCTTTTATGTTAACACAGATTTTTAAAGACAAAGCCAACAACCCAATATAAAAATAGGCCATGAATATGAACAAGGAGGTCTTAAGAAAAATACAAAGGTAGGGGCACCTGGGTGGCTCAGTCATTTAAGCGTTTGACTTCAGCTCAGGTCATGATCCCCGAGCCCCGCATTGGGTTCTATGCTGACAGCTCAGAGCCTGGAGCCTGCTTCAGATTCTGTCTCCCTTTCTCTCTGCCCCTCCCTCACTCGTGCTGTCTCTCTCAAAAATAAATAAATGTTAAAAAAAAATAAAAATGCAAAGGTATATAAACAGAGGAGAATGTGCTCAGCATCACTAATAACTTTTTATTTTTTTTTAAATTTTTTTTTCAATGTTTTTATTTATTTTTGGGACAGAGAGAGACAGAGCATGAACGGGGGAGGGGCAGAGAGAGAGGGAGACACAGAATCGGAAACAGGCTCCAGGCTCTGAGCCGTCAGCCCAGAGCCTGACGCGGGGCTCGAACTCCCAGACCGCGAGATCGTGACCTGGCTGAAGTCAGACGCTTAACCGACTGCGCCACCCAGGCGCCCCACTAATAACTTTTTAAAGACAAATTAAACAAAGATATTTTTTGCCCATTAGATTGGCAAAAATTTAAATAATTTGCATCAGTTTGAGTGAGGATATGAGGCTAAAGGTACTGTCATATGCTGTTGAGGATGGTGTATATTGGAGCAGCATTTTTGATTTAAAATGTGCACACCAAGCTTAACTGTGGGGACACAGGGAGGGTCCACGTGGGCAGGGGAACAAGTACTTGAAGGAAAGAAAAAGACAGGCAGCTCTGTCTGCATCTCAGGTGAGGGGCTTGTGTTGGTCTTGCCCTGTGTACTGCAGAGAAAACAAGTCAAGATTGTGGAATGGCCTGAGCTGCAGGGAACCTGAAGATGCTCTAGCTTCTGTCTCAAACCCACGGTCAACGTCTGTCTTGTTTGGAAATTCTTTCCTGGAGAAAGATGTTCATATCTGGAAGACACCATTCTTTAATCTCAAGGCCATCTTACTGATGAACATAAGGGAAGGGAAGCAAAAAGAAGATCAAAACAGAGAGGGAAACAAACCACAAGAGACTCTTAAGTACAGAGAACAAACTGAGGGTTGCTGGAGGGGTATTGGTGGGTGCATGGGTTAGATGGGTGATGGGCATTAAGGAGGGCTTTTGTTGGGATGAGCACTGGATGTTATATGTAAATGGTGAATCATAAAATTCTACTCCTGAAATCAATACTATACTATATGTTAACTAACTTGGATTTAAATTTTAAAAATTAATTTAAAAAGATCTCAAGGCCATCTTAGGACCTTTCGTTCAGTAACTATTGCACCTGATTGCAGAAACTCCTAGAGACACTAGGGGCACAGTTCCTGCTAGGTGGAGACAGAAGAACAATCAATAAATGCTCATTTTAGAATTGAGAGCTCATGGTCTAGAGAAGAATCATGGAAAAAGTAAGTGGAAGAAAGATATATGTTTCCTGGTCAACCTTAAGTGGGTAATTTCCTTATTCTTGAGCTGCTTTTCCATGCCATGACCCTCTCTTCTTGTTTCTCCTGACAGTGACCTAGGATGTGACCTGGCCTGAAGGTGTGGTGGAAACGAGGCAGCTCTCACCACTAGATGATACCATACAGGAAGGTGCCAACAAGGACTCAGACAGACCAAGGTGTCTGTTGACTGATGTGTCTTAGGGTCAATGTCATTCACATGAGCTTGTTGCTTCACCTGAGCTGGCCGACATCTGGATTCCAAACCTCTCCTCCTACCATTCTCATTGCCTGTTCTCCCTTCTGACCTGCTGGTGGAGATTTGAGACAGAGCCCTGAGGATGTTTTACAGCAAGAAGGTTTTGAAGTTATCCCACACCTAGACTGTCACCTGTAAATTTGGCAGCTTTTGGTAGCCGTGTTTGCCGCCATTCAGAAAAGAGATCCAGAAGAAACTTGTCTTTAGAGAGAAAAGAAGAATGAAGCAGATCCACAAGGATGAAAAGTGGAGAGAGGGAGTTCTGATGATGTTCGAGCCTCTGGTTCCAGTTTGCTCCTGAGGCCCAGCCACAGTCCTGTCCTGGATTTCTGGGAGAGAACTGCCCACCCCTTAACTTGATATTCTTATAATAAATTCCCACGGCTTCCTGGGCTAGTTGTAGTTGGTTTCTGCTAGCTTTGACAAGTGAAATCCTAACTGGTGCATCAGTTTGTTCATCTTTCAGAAGGAGATCCACGTCTATGGGAATTAAGGGGGCTCCATCAGACACTATGTTCCAATTATTCAGGCAGGGTGAAGAAAGATGGCAGAAGTTTAGACTCTGTGTGGTTCTATTTTGCCAGCTAAGAGATCTGGTTGAATGTGAAGAGTAGTGAGGGAGGTGAGGCTGGAGGCCAAGACAATGGCAGCACAGTTTCTTTTATGACGTTGATGTGGTGACCAGAAGGCAGATTGGGCACATGTCCCCTCAGAAAGCCACTCCATGGTGGTGCCCAGCTCTTTCCCTGACATTGCCAAATGCAATCACTATTAGTATTAGGTTGGAATAAAGATTCCCATAAGCTTCTTCTCAGAAAGTTGGGCTTACAGAAGTTCTGTTGGGGCCAGATTTGTCTCCTTCCTCCAGCTGCCACATATCCCAACCTTACCTCCAGGCCTGGCCTTTCTCAGTTAGTGGATGTGATCCCCCAAGGTGCTGTGCTGACTCTGCCTTTAAAATGCTCTTGTGAACTCTACACAAGAACTACTGAAAGTGAGATTCACAAAACAGTGATGGTCCATGCAGTAAGTTCAATAATGTCCCTCCAAAATTCATGTCCACTTAGAATCTATGGCCTAAGAAACATAGTCTGCAAGTTGATGATGGTCTGCAAACTGTTCCTGGCCTGTGAAAAGGACGGAGCGCAAGTATATATGCAAACAAGGTGAGTTTATGTGTGTTGAATATAATAATAAAAAATATGGGCTTGTATTTCATATGTCTTTTTTGGTTAATTTCACTAATAAATTCTACTATATCTTACAAAAGTATCAATCCATTTTGGATTGGAAATAGTATTTTAAAAGAAAGAAAAAGAAAGGTCCTTCACAAAAGGAAGAAAGAAAGAAAGAAAGAAAGAAAGAAAGAAAGAAAAACACTACTTTAGGGGTGCCTGGGTGGCTCAGTTGGTTAAGCGTCCGACTTCAGCTCAGGTCGTGATCTTGCAGTTTGTGAGTTCAAGCCCCACATCCAGCTCTGTGGTGGTGGTGCAGAGCCTGCTTGGGATTCTCTCTCTCTCTCTCTCTCTCTCTCTCTTTCTCTGTGTGTGTGTATGTATATGTGTGTCTGTCTCTCTCTGTGCCCCTTCCCCACTTGCTCTGTCTCTGTGCGTGTCTCTCAAAATAAAATAAAATAAAATAAGCACTACTCTAAACAACAGCTAATAAAAGGCTGCTGCTATTTGCTGCTGAACCCTCTCCCCCTTATAATGTGTATTTCATTTGTCATTTCAGGAGATATCTGGAATGAGGATTCCATGCCCTCAAGGTACTATTTTACTCAAAACTTATCATTGTTTTTGTATTTTGTTGTGTCAAAGCTAAAACATCTTTATTAACTATTCTGATACAGAAGTAATACAATTTCTAGATTCTGGGAAGGTGGCAGCAGTGGCAATAACATCATTTTTTAAATTTCACATCCCTCTTCTACCCCCCAAAAAATGAGACAAAGAGAGAGCATAAGATAGCAAAGTCTAAAGTCTGAGAAGTCTACAACAAAACTAGATGACAAAGGACCCCCATGAATTCTAAAATGTGTACTAGCTGAAACCTACTGTTTCAAATGTACTGTTTCAAATGTACCTACTCTCAGATAATTCCAACTATGGAATTCTTTGTGGTCGCCTAAATACAAGGTGAGAAAATAAAGAGAACCTATCAATCTGTGGCTAACCTTTGCAAAACAAGAAGAGACTGTTTAGGAGAAAATAATCAGCCACATCGTTTTGTCACACTCTTTTTTTTTTATTTTATAATAGTATCTTTTATTTAAATATCCTAAAAATATTTTATGAATTTTATACATAGGAATTACGCCTTCTACCTTTGAGATGCAACGTTTGTGTAAACCATTTATCCTGACCTTAACTTTTTCCTCCTTTTTGTGTCTAACTGTAACTATAACTGCTGTACAATAAGTCTTGATTATCTGGGCTGTGATAAGTGAGCTCTGGGACAAAAAATTAAAATTTTATTTACTTAGACTACAGAGAAGTTTGTTATGTTGCAAACTTGGTCGACGAGGGAAAGATGACATTTTTAATAAATTGTAATATATATTTATTGGATATTCATACAGAATAAAATTAGTGTCTGTACCTTGAACCACGGGAATCTGCCCCAAAACCCAAGAGCACATTTTATACACTGTATGTTAGCCAATTTGACAATAAATTATATAAAAAATAAATTAAAAATTCCTAAAAAAAATACACCAAAAGTGAACCCAGATAGACTTTAGATACACATATTAAAAGCAAAAGAAGAATCTTCTTAAGATAAAAACTTAGGGGAATATCATCAAGTTCTTTTGGTGGACAAAAATTTCTTTTTTTTAATTTTATTTTTTAAAATTTACATCCAAATTAGTTAGCATATAGTACAACAATGATTTCAGGAGTAGATTCCTTAATGCTCCTTACCCATTTAGCCCACCCCCCCCCATAACCCCTCCAGTAACCCTCTGTTTGTTCTCCATATTTATGAGTCTCTTATGTTTTTCCCCCTCCCTGTTTTTTTATATTGTTTTTGCTTCTCTTCCCTTATGTTCATCTGTTTTGTATCTTAAAGTCCCCATATGAGTGAAGTCATATGATATTTGTCTTTCTCTGACTGACTAGTTTCGCTTAGCATAATACCCTCCAGTTCCATCCACGTAGTTGCAAATGGCAAGATTTCATTCTTTTTGATTGCCGAGTAATACTCCATTGTATATATATATACCACATCTTCTTTATCCATTCATCCATCAATGGACATTTAGGCTCTTTCCATACTTTGGCTATTGTTGATAGTGCTGCTATAAACATTGGGGTGCATGTGTCCCTTCGAAACAGCACACCTGTATCCCTTGGATAAATACCTAGTAGTGCGATTGTTGGGTAGTAGGGTAGTTCTAATTTCAGTTTTTTGAGGCACCTCCATACTGTTTTCCAGAGTGGCTGCACCAGTTTGCATTCCCATGTTTTGTCATATTCTAACGGAATACATGCATCAGTTCCATGGAGAAGAGCTCTAGTGCCCCAGGTGTGAGGGCACAGGGTGTGGCTTCCTCATGATCTGCAGGCAGGCATGGGACCCACGGACAGTATGGTGAAGAAGGGGACTGGAGTTCACTCTGGGGCCCAGAAGCTAAGAAACCAAAAGAATTCTCAGGCACCCCGTGAGGACTGCATTCCTGCCCACTTGGTACCACAATTTCTAAGAAAATTAAACACAAATATTAGCACTTAAGTTGAGAATTTGGAGAAGTAAAGAAAGGCCAGAGTTCTGAATCAGCTGAGAGATACTACAAAAGTTCCATCAGGTGGGGAAGCAAAACACAATCTTTATACTGGTAAAAGCTGGCTGGTGGGTACAGCCTGTCTATAGGGACTGACTGGGCTTGCTAATTCCCTATACTTCCCTCCCAGTCTAGACTTGAAACAATGCACTGGGGGAAGGTTTGGGGTCTGAAGAGCAGATTCGCATTTCCAGTATCACTGCCTCCCACTTAGCTGGGTGGAAAGAGAGGAGAAAAAGACCAAATTTCCCACACTCAGAACCTTTGTCAAATTAACCACTCAAGGAAGAAGTGTAGACCTATGGATGCCCACCAACAGCATATTTCACTGCATCTGCATGTGGCATCTCCTTCCTTGAGGAAACCACAGGAGAAAAGAGTTATCCTCCGCAACTCACACACACATGACATTTCACAGATTTTTTTTAAATCTCTTTACCCATTGGGCTTAACTATTAATGAAGTCTATGGTGTACCCACAGCCAAAAGTTTACTCCTTACTTTATTTTCTCACTCAAATTATTTCTAGTCACCATTGTGTAATATCTTGTAATATCAGAGGTTTTACAAGATCAAACGGCAACCATAAGATACTCTAATAATAAAAGCCCAACATACAAGATATCCCAGACATAAACCCATAATGAATTTTCTGGGAAGACAAGACAATTCAAAATTGTCCTTGCAAGTTTAAATTTAAAGACATTAGAGAAAAGCCCAAAATAAAAGTATTTCAAACTTATGAGCTCAAGTTGAAACAACTGAAGTCCCAAACCATGCTCTCCAACCTCCCTTCTGCTCACACTCTGAGGTTCTGGATGATTAATGGGGAGTTCTGCAGTCTGGGCCACCATTCACAGGAATGGGTTCTGTTCATTCAGGGTGTCAGAAATTAGATTATTTCAGTGCTAACTCACCCAGGATGTTCCTATTACACAGTCTAAACAGTTAATAGGATCACACAAATATCCACTCTTGGCCCTGTACCTACCAAATTTGGAAGTCAAGCCAATGTCCAGGTCCAGCAGAATGATGCTGTCAGAATTCAGTGCTGTGTTGCCCCAAATCCTATCAGATTCTGTGATGTCTGACTGGAGGGAAATGCAGGAATTGTGGGTAATTTTGAGTGGTGGGGTAGCTGAGCTATCACTGCTTTAGAACATCTAGGAATCTGCAGAGGTAGCAACTCCAGTACTTACGTGTCATTTGAAGTGCCTTTCCTTCAAAGTGTTCAATTCAGGTTTAAACTTACTTTCCATTCCTCCCTGGGTAATCATGGTACTAAAGCAAGCATGCACACTACCTGGTGAAAGAGCAGGTACTGTCAGCCCTGAGCCGAAGTGCTGTGTCCACTGACCCTGCCAAAGATTTGTTGTGGCCTTGACCTCTGTCTCCAGGCCAAGTTGCTCTCTCGGGCTTCCGTTGGTTTCCACTGAGCCAGCTTAGCTCAGAAAGTCTCAGTGATTTTGCTTACCAGGTCCCTCTCTTGCCCTTTACAACACATGCAGGGCAAGATCATGTCAAGGAGGTGTTCCCAAAGCCTGATACATGGCTTTTATCTCCATTAGAAAGAAGAAGAGCTTTTGTATTAGAAACTGTGGCCATAGGGGTGCCTGGGTGGTTCAGTAGGTTGAGTGTCTGACTCTTTATTTTAGTTCAGGTCATGATCCTGGGGTCGTGAGATTGAGCCCCACATCAGGCTGCACACTGGGCATGGAGCCTGCTTGAGATTCTCTGTCTCTCCCTCTGCCCCTCTGCCCCTCTCCCCAACACATTCTCACTCGCTCTCTCTCTCTTTCTCTCTCTCTCTCAAATAAAAAAAAAAGGAACTGTGGGCAAGAAGAGAGACGAGCCAGAGAGGAGGAAGAGGAAGGTAGAGGGGCTGGAAAAGTATCACACACCCATCTTGGAGTGTTGGGAGCCCCTCTGAGAGGAGGATCACAGGCAGAAACCATTGGGATGATGGAGGGAGGTTGATTCTAAGCACAAATAAGGCTTTATGGGGGTCCTGTTTCCTGTTTCATGCTGTGGCAAAATGTTTCTCCTTACTGCTGCCCAGAACCCAGCCCTGTGCTCCCTCCAAGGAATGGAAGATTCTGAGACATGGCAATGGCTTTGGCCTGGGCCCTGGTATTCCTAAAAGGGCAGTGATGGTAAGGAAACTTTTTCTGAGCAAGTCAGTAGGCAATGGAAGTGAACAAAAGGAAGAGCTGTGGTCAGCAGCCCAGAGTAGCTGAAGCATGTAGAGTGCTTAATGAATGCAGGTGAAGCATTCGGGGGACCCCAGAAGTAGGCTGGGCCCTGCTTTGCCAAGATGCAAACCATGGAACAGGTCGGACATTGGGCTATATGTAGCCTGGGACTGGGGAGATGAAGGTATTAGACATAAGGTCAAGTCAGCTGAGTAGTAGTGTTCTCAAGAGCTCACCACTTTTATTCCCCACCTGATTCAGGTAAGCTACTCTGAACACTCAGGGTTTTTACATTAAAAATAGAGGGCCTGATAACCCAGATTGTGCCCCTTTGTAGTCATTACAAAGACTCATGGATTCTCAGCATTGTGGATTGGGGGACTTAAAAAGCCACCAATCTCAGGTTTCATTGCCCAATTTATGTTCCTTCATAGCAAGGCTTGTTCGCTTGATTCAAATCCAGCCAAGCATGTACACTTTCTGCCTCTAAAATCAGCCCAAGGCCCATTCACATACTGTTGATCGCACATTGAGGGCTGCACTTTCAGCAGATCTGAGTTAACCTCATCAAGACCTACACGGTACTTTTTTTGCAAAGAAAACATAGGTCACTGGGTTTGGGTTTGGGTGTAGGTTCAGCTCTATGACATGGAGAAGGCAGTCCCCTTGGTGGGGAATCACGGGGACAGCCTCCTTCCTGACCTCTCCTCTAGGACTTGCAGAGTCCTGCCTTAATGACTATTTAACTCAAGTGACAGAATGTGGCAACTCCTCTAAAGACACTCCCTTCTTAACAGCCATCAGGCAATACTTCTGAGGGCTTGCTCCCTGTGGTCCAGACACACAAGAAAGCCACCTTCTGGGCTCTAGGAAGCTGTGCTACCAGGTCCAGGCCACTTGTCCCTGCCATTTCTCCCCTGAAGAAGCTCTGTTCCTCCTTCTCAAGCCTCCTCACCAACAGCAGGCGATAGCAGAAGAATGTCTGACAGGGCTTCTCCAGAATTTCCACTCCATGCACTGACCTGCCCTTCCCAGGTAACACCAGGGCTGTTCACAGGGCATGGGAGAGCGTCAGGAAGGACACACTAGCTGTAGAGCACAGCAGCTGCTTCCCACTCCATGTGCGGATGTGCTTTGTACCATGAAGTGTGATAAGAAACAGGTAGAGACCACTTTGATGCAGAAGTAATAAAACACTAATTAATTTATCATTTATTTTATGTTTTATTTAGTTTTGTTTACATATTATTTAGTTTTGTTTACAGATCATATTTGTTATCATGTGTTATTATTATTTAATTACAATTAATTACATTATAGTGCATCCATACTGTAAAAGGCAGCAGTTAAAAAGAATGAAGTAAAGCAATGTGCATTCACTGAAAACTTGTCCCAGACATATTATTAGGTGAAAACATTAAGGGCAGTAGGTTTATATACTATTATCCCACTTAGAATTTTTTTTTGAGAGAAGAGAGAGAGCAAGCGGGGAATAGGGGCAGAGGGAGAGAGAGAATCTTAACTCAGCACAGAGTCCCATGTGGGGCTTGATCCCATGATCCCACTATCTGAGCCCAAATCAAGAGTCAGACGCTCAACTGACTGAGCCACCCAAGTATCCCCCATTTAAGCTTTTTTTTAATGTTTATTTATTTTGAAAGAGCAAGTGCATGCACATGCGTGTGAGTGAAGGAGAGGCAGAGAGAGAAGGAGAGGGAAAGAGAGAGAGACAGAGAGAGAGAGAGAGAGAGAGAGAGAGAGAGATAATTGCAAGCAGGCTCCAAGCTGTCAGTGCAGAGCCCAACATGGGGCTGGAACCCATGAACCATGAGATCATGACCTGAACTGAAATCAAGAGTCCAACACCCAAGTCACTGAGCCACCCAGGTGCTCCCCCATTTAAGCTTTTTAATGTGTGAGTGTGGTGAATGTTTATGCATATATGTGTGTGAATGTGTGAATATGTGTATATATGTGTGTGCATGTGTGTGTTAATGTATGCATGCACATATGTATGTGCATTGTGTGTCTGTATGTGTGTGCCTGCATGTAGGTGTTTGTGTTTATGTGTGAGTGTGTAGGTGAGTGTGTATGTGTGTACATGTGTGTCTATGTTTCTTTTGTGTATGTGTGTGTACATGTGTATGAGTGCACATGTGTGTGAAGTGTCTGTTTATACACATAGGATGAAGCAGGAAAGGAAATGAGCCTCACTGCTAAGAGTGGCTCTCTCTGGGAAAGTGGGAGTAGGACTGAAGGAACAGAAATTTTTACACTGACTTCCACTTCTCACTTTTTAAATGTTAGGATTATGTATGACTTTTACTTTCATTTGTGTGTTTTTCAGTATTTTCAAGGTTTAAGGCCCAAATAAAGCAACCCAATATTTCTGCAGCACTGCCTTGGGGGAAAAGAGTGGAAATGATTTGGTGTGACAAAGCTAAAGCCAAGGGTCCTAGCCCAAGGAAGATTAACATGAACCAGGAAATGCACTCTCACCCACAGTTATCAAGGGACAGATGGGCTCCAGGGAGGCTGAGAGCAGGGAGGCAGCAGAGCAAGGAAGCCAGGCTGGACTGTGTGCTTTTCCAGGGCAGGGGACTGCGGGTGGGAACTTACTGTCATTTCTAGTCAGGGTTGATGGTGGGGGTAGGAGCGGGGCATGGGTCATCCAGGGAAAAAGACTTCATGACCATGTACTCTGAAGTGCAGAGTGGTCAAGTTGCCCTTTAGGGACCCATCCAACTCTAAGACTCCACATGCCATTTAGGTCAATAAAAACCAAAATAATAGTGTAACATGCAAGTGGCTGCCATACTGGAATCAACCATTGTCTAAGCCAAGCAAAGCTATCATCAGAATGGTTTTTCGGGTTTCACTGAACCCACTTTGAATCTCAGTGGCCCCAGTAGACATGGTACATACCTAAGTGACCATCTGTCCTTTAGGTGACAACTCCACTCCCTGGGGACCCTTAACTCCCACTGATTCTAGATTTGTTATATCTCTAGAATCTTTAGAAATCTTGTTCTGTCTTCTGCTGTGATGGAAGGAGGCACAGGAAGAAATCTAAGGCTAAACACAAGGTTTCTTACTTGTATTTGGCTCCTGCCAAGTGAAGAAAAAAGCAAACATGTTCCCCAAAGTCCAGGAGGCTGCTGGGTCTTATCCCCTCTCTCCTGCACTCTGGACGCAGACCAGCCAAAGCTATTGTCTTCCCCCCACCCCCGCCAAGCACTCAAACTCCCATTGTCCTGAGAGTTGTCATTCTCACCACAACTCTCTCCTAGCTCTTTCTGTTTCACTGCCACCCTGTACAGGACCCACACTTTGCCCTCTGTTCCTCTCACTCTACACCCTCCCTGGGTGATCATGGCCTCAGCCATCCCCAATACTTCACTGAACCCTTCCTTCAAGCCTATGTTAAGCACCTACTCAGTGCCTAACCCTGTATTAACTGTGAAGAATGCAGAAATGACCAACAAGCATTTATTCAAGAAATATGTATTGATACTCCCAATATGTGTGACCAACTGTTTTAGAGGCTGAATAAGACACCATGGAGCTTACTACCATGGAGCTCATAGGTTGCTGGGTTAGACAGAGAGATCATAAAAAAATCACAGAAGTCAGTGATAAATAACATAGTTGTGGAAGCCCAGAGTGGGAACCTAAGTGAAGTACTAACTCAGTCCAAGGGTCAAGGGAGGTATGTGGAAGGAGGTGA
Organism: Prionailurus viverrinus; assembly: GCF_022837055.1. NCBI lineage: Eukaryota > Metazoa > Chordata > Mammalia > Carnivora > Felidae > Prionailurus > Prionailurus viverrinus. The sequence goes on from NW_025927612.1 coordinate 1,711,502, forward strand.
CACATAAGCCAGGGCCTCCCTGGGACCGAGGACCACTGAAAGAGAAGAGGCAACAACTACTGCTGGTTCCACTCCTTCCTCTCCTGGTATTCCCAGGAATCCTGTGACTTTGGGGGAGGTAGTAAAGGAGGGGCAATACAGCCTATGCACACAGTCAAAAGTGTCTTTATTTTTTTTTTAATTAAAATGTTTTTTTTAACATTTATTTATTTTTGAGAGACAGAGACAGAGCCCAAGTGGGGGACGGGCAGAGAGAGAGTGAGACACAAAATCCAAAGCAGGCCCCAGGCTCTGAGCTGTCAGCACAGAGTCCGACACAGGGCTTGAACCCACACACTGTGAGATCACTACCTGAGCCGAAGTTGGATGCCTAACCAACTGAGACACCCATGCACCCCCAAAACTGTCTTTAAAATCAACTCTCCGGACCTTACATCCTACAAGAATTCCCTACACAATCAATGACCCTGCAGGGCCCGCCTCTGTTTAAACCTATTTAATAACATCAAGCTCAGCCCCTTCATCCCCACTCAAAGACAACTGTTCAAAATGTAAAAGAAAGACTATCTTTAAGGTCTATGAAAAACAAGTCCATATATAGACTTTACTCATTCCAGTTCATTTTTTATAACTCAACAGGTGAACTAAAGTGACCTCACAGTGAACAGTTCATTCTCAGTGAGCAGAGGGCAGAATTCAAAAAAAGGTAACAGAATGAAGACAAGGGCCAAGCCCAGCAAAGGGAGGTGGAGGTTCTGCAGAGCCAGCTACACTCCCATCTCTAGAAAGAGCCCTAGGGTCTCCCACAACTTGGAGAATTGCTAGAAAACTGCCTTTTTCAAGCCAGGAATTCTACAAAGGAGAATGTAACATGGCCCAGTTTCAGAAAAACCACACCTTAAGATCTGAGTTTATTATCTTGGGTTTTGGGGACCTGGGTGAACTGCAAATCTTCTTTTTTGGACTCTTTCTAATCATGCATCTTGTCACCCTAGCAGGGCACACAACTATTGTGCTCATCACCCTCGTTGACTCCTGCCTCCAGACCCCCATGTATTTCTTCCTTCGCAATCTGTCCACCATTGAAATTTGCTATATATTGGTGATTGTCCCTAACATGCTGGCCAATTTCCTGTCCAGGAGCCAGCGGATGTCCTTCCTGGGCTGTGCCTTGCAAATGCACCTCTTCATCGCCCTCGGTGGCGCAGAGTGTTTCCTCCTGGCCATGATGGCCTATGATCGTTTTGTGGCCATCTGCAACCCCCTGCGCTACACAATCATCATCACCCGGGCCGTCTGTCTGCAGATGCTGACTCTGGCATGCATCAGCGGCTTTGCACTCTCACTCGCCCTTACTACACTGATATTCCTACTGCCCTTTTGTCAGTCCCATGAGATCAATCATTTTTTCTGTGACATCCCTGCTGTGCTATTTCTGGCCTGCTCAGACACAAGAGCCAATGAGGTTGCAGTCTTCTTTGTCTGCATGCTCATCCTGTTGATTCCCTTCTTGCTGATTCTGCTCTCCTATGCATTCATTATTGCTGCCATCCTCAGAATCCACTCAGCTGAGGGAAGGAGCAAAGCCTTCTCCACCTGTGCTGGGCACCTGCTGGTCTCTGTTCTGCACTATGGCTGCGCAATATTCATCTACATTCGCCCCAAGTCATGCTACACCCCAGAACAGGACAAAGTTGTGTCCTTAATCTACACCAATGTAACTCCGATGCTCTACCCTATGATCTATAGCCTGAGGAACAAGGAAGTTAAGGGTGCCCTCAGGAGACTTCTGAAGAGCTATAACCAGATGAAGCACCAACCCAATGCGAGGTGAAGGGAAAGATGGGGTCTGCCAGAACTAACTTGGACCCCTTTCAAGAATCCAGATTGTCATCCCACAGCACACCTTGTGGCTCCACTCCTCTCTCTGAGGGCTGCTTCATGGTTCTGTGCACCTGGACCTTACTGCCCCCTTTCTTGTGTTCAGAGAGATAGAATGAATCCTAAGGCTTTCCAAAATGTGGAAGTTCTGGGGTATTTGTGGATGTTTCACTGTTCCTTCATGGACAATTGCATCTATCATCTGGAGCACTGTAAGAGACAAAGACACTGATGGAAAGAAGGTCATGACCTGACCCAAACAAAACATTAAGGCAACCACTTCTCTGGCCAAAGAGCTAGCAGTAACAAAAACACAAGGAGCTCCCAACTCCAAACTACGTAAAGTAAAACAGTAGAAAGGCAGAGCCACCCTGAAGTTGAATCCCACATCAGAAAATAACCTGGAGATCACCTGGATCAGCAGCACCACCAGAGGCCTGTAATGTGCCCCATCTTCATGACATTTAGCACCCTCACTAAGGCATTTTACAATCTGCCCCCCTTTTGGCCTCTGGGCCAGCTGACTCCTTCTCACCCTTCAATGCCACTTATTCCTGGCAGCCTGTGCACACTGCCTCTCCTCTAACCCAACCTGCCAGGCTTAGGTAGGTGCCCCTCCTCTTTGGCCCCGCATGCTTACTCATCACGTAGTACTGAAGTGGTTTGTCTGCCTTCCTGACCAGTCTTAGACTCCTTGAAGGCAAGAATTATGATTAATTTCTGTCACTCCAAAACCTGGTACATCATAGGTGTTCAACAAGAAGTAATTGAACTGTGAACCCCCATGAGCTTTGGTATAGGAATATCTTCAGACCCCAGATGCTAACAGAATTAAAGCCTTCAACATTTTGCTGAGCTGAGGCCTCTGTGATTCAGGGACTCAGGTCAGGTGTAATAATCCCCAAAAAAGTGTTTACTGGTGCTACTTCCACACCACACGCTGAGATAAATGCCATAGATCCCTGTGTTCCCCTCCATCACAACACTTAGGAATAATTCTTGAATGAATGAATGAATGAATGAATGAGCACCTTGTATGTACCAGGCACTGGGCATGGGACTTGGGGTACAGAAAAGCATAAGACATTGTCTATGCCCTCAAGGAGCTCACAAATTAGCCTGTGGGATTAGGCACCAAAACAACTTGTTTTAATGCAGTGGTTACAAACCATTCATAGGAAGAAGTGACTAGTCCCACCATGAAATCTATGAACACCCACATGCTGTTAAAAAGGTCAGGAAGGAGGGGGCCTAGGACCCTGATGACCCTTCATTGGACAACTAAACCAACATCATCACCACCTCCCTCTAGACTTCATGTTCAGTCAACAATACATTTCCTTATACTTTAAGCCCATAAAGCATTCTTAACTGATGCACAGAAAAGCATCATGAGCATCAGTTATTTCCACCCTTGCCTGCTCTCCTCAGTTAACAGCTCTGACCACTTTGCTTACCATGCCTAGGTGATTACCCCATCTTCTACCACAAAAAGACCCTCAGAGCCACCAGAGGGGCACTCCTCAATGAGAGCAACAGAACTTGAAGGGCAGGAACCATGTGGATCATGTTTCTAGTGCCTGGACCAACTTGCTCTTTGGTCAGTGTGACTGGAAGTCACTGAGGGAAGATGTTGACAACACAGAAGAATCCACTAAAGGCTCTTCCCAGGAGCTTACAGACCAGCAAATTCCTGGGGATAGATAGTCCAGGGCTATCAGTGCTATGCTGAGAGAGGAGTCCATGTTGCTACCAAATGAAGCGATACTATTCCACACCTCCTGAGATTGTGGTGAGGATTGCAAGGGACAGGCATGAAAAGCGATGCTTAGACCAGCCCCTGGGCTACAGAGTGCCAAATTCATGGTAGCAAGGATTAGCCACATCTTAAGCAGTACTGGGCCCCTCCACATTACCACAATGCTAAATGAAACCCATGTGGCTCCTGAGAGGGAGGGGGAGACACTGTAGCTGATGTCACCCGCTCCAATCCCACCTGGGCCCTGGACCTCAGGGACCTGCAATGCCCTTATAAAAAGGTGTGTGGTCACCCCTTTATTTGGACAAGTTTGGGTGGGTGCTTCTTCTTCTATCACTTCAAGAAACATTAACTCCCACATCTCTCTCCCCAAAAATCTTTCCTTACTCTCAAAATAAACTAGTGAAATGTTGACAAGTGTTAGAGCTGGGTGAAAGGAAGGTGGGTTTTTTTTTTAATACTATTCTCTCTCCTGTGTGTAATGTGTAACTTCCATAATAAAGAGTTTTAAAAGGTAAAGGAACTGATGAGTCTCCATTGCCCAAGCAGTCCCCTTGCTTTGAATGCTCTCTCACATCTTTGCCATGTATCTAACTTCCATTCTTCCTTGAAGGCACAGCTCAAATACCATTTAGTCCACGACCCATTTTGATTACTGCCTTGGTCCTGTTTCCATTGAAGGCAAGTGTAATGATAATGTCCCTGACAGCAGTACAGCCTCATGTTCCCGTCCACCATGGCCTTGTTATGTGTGAAAGAAAGAAGTGACTGCACCAACCCAGGCAGCTGTGTGCATGCACACAATACACACACACACACACTCACACGCACACGCACACGCACATGCAGCCTGGAGGCAGAGGGGCAAAGACAGGAAGTCCCACCACTCCAGGCAGCACACAGTATCCTAGGGAGGAGGGACACATCTGAGACCACAGGGTGTGGGGCAGGGAGTGGTCAGGGGCGAAATGACCCTACGCACCTCAGTGGTCTGGGGGGGGTGGTGTTCCCAGAGGGAAGGAGCCATGGAATCTGTATGGTGAGCGACAATGCACACTTGGCCTAAGGTGGCCTGGGAAGGGTGGCTATGATACACTTACAGGGATTGATGGGGGGGGGGGGCATAAGATGAGAGCATGAGTGGCTGTGGGAACACCTGTCATCAAGACAGGAAAAGGAGACAGAAGACTTTGGAGAGCAGGGGAAATATAGTGAGGTTGGTTGGAGGCTAGTTGGGTTACAGGCACCTACAGGAGTTTATGTGCCTAGTTTATGTGGCTATACTAACTTGAAGCTCAAGAATTCAAGAAAAATGTTGAGTATCTGGCAACTGGCAAAGAGATCAATGTTGATTTAATCACCACTTTCTTTGAATGTGTACGCCCTGGCCCTGCCACCTCTTACCCATAGTCATCACAGATTGTGCCTACTGTCTTTTTAAATATATTTACTACATTCCAAGCAAGTCTTCTATGATTCAGAAACATGAATGCTGTGACTGCTACACAGCAGAGGTGGCCAGGCCAGCACCGGCACTAGAGAGAAGAGGGCTGTGAAGTGCTGAGCCTTCCTGAGTATCTGGCTGTGCGTGCATGGTTTTTGTATTCACAGACATATGGGATTGTATATGGGAGTGCCTGGAAGAGGTAGAAAAGCAACATATTTCTTCATGTAATATTGATTAAATGCTGATGAACCAAGCTACCACTTGTGCCCTGGAGAATAACTTTCCAGGTAGGATGAGCATTATGTGTGCAATTTACAAAGGATGCTTTTTGGAATGGCTCAAAGTCTGTGTGCACTGGCCCCGAGGTGGTTAGCCTGGGCCTGAGATCTGGTGACTTCAGGGACTTCATCACAACCCTCCTAATTGCATCAAGAAAAGGTGCCAATTAGAAGCACTTTCAAAGGAAAGATTGGCCTCCAAAGAATTGAACAAAACTACTAAAACTTCAACAAAGTAGTTCACTTGGGAACTAATTAGAAGTTTTGCTGAACAACAATTACTGAGTAACTTTCTTAATTTGTGTTCTGCTTACCAAGGTAATCCATGCTCACTGTAGAAAATAAAGAAAATATGGGCAAGTTTGGAGAAGAAAATAACAATCAATCATTTCACGTACTAAAAACAACCACAATGAAAATGTTGGTGTCTTTCAGAATGAGATGAGCTCATTCATATTTCATGCTTAGAACACAGACTAATCACCCAATAATTGTGGCTGTTATTATTATTCCATTGTTGGTAGGCTTAGAGAAGTCTTCCCCATTCAGAAAGGGAATAAAGCTCATCTAAACTTTCTTCTGCTATTTCTCATTCATCTTATTGTGTGTATAATACACAAATGCTTTCTCCTTATAAGCAATTGGTATAATACAGAAAAACACAGTGCAAGCGTGGGTGTGGTCACACACTTCCATTTACCAGCACTGTCTCACTTATATTCAAATTATTTCTTGAATTCATCAACTTTTCCCCCTTTCCACTGCTGAAATACTAGTTCAAGCCATCATCATCTCTCTCCTGAAAGCTATTGACACTAAAGTTACTGGTTTCTGAATTCACCACAGTCCCCCTCAAATACAGTTTCCAGATTGATCTTAAAACATAAATTAGATAATTTTACTGCCTTTCTTGGTGCCTTCCTATGCCTTCCATTGCACTTGAAGCTAAAATCCATATTCATTACTGTGGCCCACCTCTTTCTCATCTAGGAACTGTTCTCTCACTGAGCTCCAGCTATCCTGATTTATTCATGCATTTATTCCACAAATATTAACCGAATGTCCACTATTGCTAAGCACTAGGCCTGCAGTGGTGAACAATCCAGGCAGAAATTTCTGCCTCATGGAGCTTACAGTCCTGCAAAAGTAGCAGACAATACATACGGTGAATAAATAGTATGTTAGATGGCAATGATTACTAAGGGAAAAGGAGCATGGAAGAGAGACAGGAGATAGGGGTGGGGGTTCATTTTAGTGACAGTAGCCAGGAACATCCTTGTTGAGGAGTAGACACTTGAGCAAAGACTTGAAAGAAGTGAAGGAGCAAACCTCATGGAAATGTGGGTAAGATAATATGAACAGACCTATAATAAGAGATTGAACCAATAATAAAAAAAAATACCCATCAAATAAAAATACGTGACCAGGTAGCCTCACTGGAGAATTCTACCAAACACTTAAAGAATAATGAACATTGATCCTCCTCAAACTCAAAAAACAGAAGAGGAGGGAACGGCTCTTAACTCATTCTATGAGGCTGACATTACCCTGATACCAAAGCTAAGTAGAGACACCACGAAAAAAACAAACAAACAAACTACAAGTCAATATCCCTTATGAATACAGATGCAAAAACCCTCAGCACAATACTAGCAAACTGAATCCAGCAACATATTAAAAGAATTACACAGACAGAATCACCAAGTAAGATTTGTTCTAGGAATGCAAGGGTGGTTCCATATGTGAAATCTACCAGGGAATCAATAAAACAAAGGGGAAAAAATCCCAATCATCTTAATTGGCGTAGACAAAGTTTTTGACAAAATCTAACAACGTTTCATAATGAAGACATTTACAAAAAAAAAAAACAAAACCCTAAGAATATAAGGGAACTTCCAAGACATGATAAAGGGGATTTATGAAAAACCCACAGCTAACATCATAGTCAGTGGTGAAAGACTGAAAGCTTTTACTCTAAGATCAGGTACAAGAAAGGATGCCGACTTTCAACAGTGATTTTCAACGTTGTACTACAAGTTCCATCCAGAGCAGTCAGGCAAGAAAAAGAGATAAAAGGCATCAAAAAAGTAAAACTATCTCTATTTGCAGAGGGCCCGATCTTATACATAGAAAACCTCAAGGAATCCACAAAAAACTGCTAGAGCTAATAAATGAATTATGGAAAGTTTCAGGTTACAAGACCAACATGCAGAGATCAGTTGTTTTTCGGTACACCAGCAATGAACAATCTGAAGATGAAAATAGGAAAATAATTCCCCCGCCAATAGTATCAAAAGGGATAAAATACTTAGAAATAAATTTAACCAAGAAAGGGAAAGTAAGAATTATACGTGAAAACTATAAAACATTGCTGAAAGAAATTAAAGAAGACCTAAATAAATGAAAGACATCCCATTTAGGTTGTTGATTCATTTTGAGTCAATTTTTGCATATGGTGTCTGGCAGGGGTCCAACTTCATTCTTTTACACGTGGATACCCAGTTGTCCCAGCACCACTTGTTGAAGAGACTACTCTTTCCGCACTGAATGGTCTTGGCAGATGGCAGTACTACCCAAAGTGATCTAAAGATGCAAGGCAGTACCTATAAAAATTGCAATGGCTTTCTTTCTTTTTCTTTCTTTCTTTCTCTTTCTTTCTTTCTTTTTCTTTCTCAGAAAGGGAAATGTCGATCTTTGCATTCACATGGAATTGCAAAGGGACATGATGAATCAAAACAATTTTGAAAAAAAGGAATAAAATGGGAGGACACACACTTGCTGATTCCAAAACTTATTACAAAGCAACGGCAATCAAAGCAGTGTGGTATTGGCATATGGGGACACATATAGACCAAAGGAATAAAACTGAGAGTCCACATGGTGCCGGGAGGAGCATCAGAAGCTTCATCTATATGCTTGCGCCTCCTACTCCAAATGCTCTGCGAAGGGCAAGACATGGCAGAGGCAGACACAGCTCATTTCCCCCTAAATAGAAAACCACCTAAGGCTCTAAATTCATCCAGGAGCCCTTTGTCCATTTCCTTATTTTGTTCTGAGCATCGCATTCTACTCAAGGGGAATATCCCGCCCTTTCCACGGGAGATGCCACAAAGAAACGGGGAGAAATGAGTAGATGATAAGGTTGTTCAGATGGAGAAAAATACAGAATGGATATTCTGGGGTATGTGGCTAACAGAGACCTGAGGTAAGAAAAGAAAATGGGGCTGTAAAGGCTGAAAAAGTGAGAAAAAGAGGAACAGAAAGAAGACGAAGATGATAAAGGAAAGGACAAGGAGTCAAGGATGGCAATAATGGTTATTTTGTTGAAAAGGCTGGTTTTAATAGCGATTTTTTTGGTCTCTAAGGCAGTTAACCCCCCATTACCAATCTCATAACTTTTAAAGTAAAAAAAAAAAAGGAAATTCAAGACACCAGAAGATTTGCTTTTAATGTTTATGCTCTTCTTGTATACGCAACACCCTACTCTATGTGCCTTTACATAGTCTCGTCCTTTTGTGGCATTTTAAGCAGTTACTAAGCTTGCCTGGCACAGTGTGTGTGTGTGGGGGGGGGGGGGGTAGGGGGTGACACTGACTGGCCTGGAAAGGTACAGGAGGTTCTTGTTGGTCTTGGGATGGCAGGAGCTCTGGTTCAGGTGCATTTGATGTAGGCTCAATAAAGTAAACATTGTTCTGTTACAATCCTACAATTGACATTCATGAATTTTTTTCTGTAAATATTCTTTTTCTTTTTTTAAGTCTTATTTATTTTGAGAGAGAGAGAGAGAGAGAGAGCGAGTGAGCAGAGGAGAGGCAGAGAGAGGGAGAGAGAATCCTAAGCAGGCTCTGTACTGTCAGCGCAGAGCCCAACTCAGGGCTCGATCTCACGAACCGTGAGATCACGACCTGAGCCGGAACCAAGTCAGACGCTTAACTCATCGAACCACCCAGGTTCCCCTGTCATATTCTTTTCAAAGGGGAGTGTGGTGCAGGTATGGGCATATTCAGACACAACAATGGGCTTGAGAGAAAGTCTAGAAAATGTCTCTAACACATATGGGCAATAATTACATAGTGAAGTTGATGTTGAAGATCAGTAGGGAAAGGATGACTTGTTTAACGACGAAGGTGAATAACTGATTGTCAGAAAGCCGTTGTACCACCCCCACAACCCTCCCAGCTGGCCGCCATTGTACCTCAGCCCTGTCCCTTCCAGGGGGTGTGTTTCAGACCTGGAAGCATTTGATGGAGGATTGATAGCAAGGCAGGCCGGGGAAGAAGTATATGAATGGACTTCCAAGAATGGGTCCACATCGTGAGGAAACATTCATTCCTTGTGCATGTTCACCAAGGTGTACCCAGTACAGAGGGGGCTTTTGGTAATCAGGTAGATAAGACGACCCCTTCTGTGCATGGCAGTCAGCCTCTTTCCCCAGGGACCCCGGTTCTCTTTTTTAACGCTTATTTATTTTTGAGAGACAGAGTGTGCGAGCGGGAGAGGGTCAGAAAGAGGGAGACAGAGGATCTGAAGCCAACTCCATGCAGTGAGCACAGAGCCCGACGTGCAGCTTGGACCCACAAGCCGCACTGTGAGATCATGACCCGAGCTGAAATCAAGAGATGGCCGCTCAACCGACTGAGCCAACCGTGCACTCCCTCCCCCCATTGCCCCGATTCCGACTCAGTGGGCTCATGATAAAAGGGGCCATGGGGACAGAAATGGCCGTTATTCACGGGCTGAACAACATGGCCTTCACCTCGGCAAGACTGATCTGGGTATTATTACTGCTCCATGCCCCATCTACCAAAAACAGAGGCCCATATATGGTGTCATTCTTGAGAGAGATCACCCAGGTGATCTGCTGAAGTGTTGACTACATCGGCCCCCCTCCCTCATGCAGGGGGCAACAAGTTTTCCTTCCTGGAATAGTCTGTCTACATACATACCTGCCCTCCCTGCTGACATGGTTTCGCCAGCAATGCTGTCCTTGGACATACCAAAGTCTCATTCACCGTCACGGTCTCCACAAAAAGGCTGCACTAAACTGACTTTGCAGCATTTCCCTGGCCACTTGGGGCTCCTTGTGCTCTTGCACCAACAAGCCAGAGGGGTTATTGCATTGGCCGGGGAGAGGTATCCTGGTGATCCAGAGGAGAGAGAGCCGCTGCCCTACATTGGGGCTGGGGAGAAGTGTGCCGGAGACCCACAGAATTTGGGGGGCGGGGGCATCTCCTGGTACCACTACGTGGGAAGGTAAAATTCAGCGGAAGATGGCAGTGAGTCCTTATGGCCCAGGAAGGGCTCAGCCCCCTTGGGAAAGAAGGCTTGGGTCACCCCATCCTCATGAGCTGGGATGTTGGCCGAGGGCAAAGGGCACGGGGAGGGAAAGGACGGCAGATAAAAGAAACGAAAAGTGCCAATGCGAGCCTCACGTCTAATGTAGAAGTGAGGACTGTAACCCTTAGGCCTGTTTGATTTGTCACTTTACCCATCTTTTCATTTGGATTAGCTAATTTCCTCCTTGCCCCATGTTCCCTCTACTATTTTATTCCAGCTAAATTGGTGGAGGTGAACTTAATAATTTAGCCCACGGATTACAGGCTATCCACACGATTTTACGGATGGAGTAAAGATGCAATTAGCACCATCCAGAGATGGACAGGCTTTGAGTCTCTGCAGCCGTGGAGAGAGAGCATGCGCTCACGTTTTGAAGGACAGTGGCAACACGGCAGGAGGAGACCGTGGCTGCTATCACGCTTGCGGGAAAACTGACATACCGGGTTGACGTATACAAAGCACTTGAGAGAGAGCCTGGAACACAGGAAGCGTGAGCTACTGTGACGTCTTACGAGACGAGTGTTTTTGGTGCCAAGTAGCCATGGGGAAGATCTGTGCTGGATTCTGCAGCTTGACTCCACGTCCTCTATTCCAACCTTCCTCTAGTGAGCCACCTTGCCCTGCACGAGTGTTCTTACAGGTGTCTCTGTACCCTGCTAGAAGAGAAACTGGGGCAGGGATGCCCGACACAGGCAAGGGGCAGCTGGCTGCCACCTGGGCGTGTCCCCTCAGGACTGAAGTCAGCTGCGCAGGAGTTTGGAGTTTTCCCACCACCTGCCACGGGTGGGGGTCCGGGGCCCCTCCCACAGGCACTGACCACACCCCACACTCTGTCCTAGGGAAACGGGGCAGGGGCTAGGGACAGACCTCTCTCTCCTCCCCCTGCCGTGACCTCGGGACCTGGAGGCTCAGCGTTCCTTCCATCCACCCCGCTGTGGGCCGGCCCAGAGACTTCTGGCCCAGAGACTCCTAGCGTGATGCTACATCCTAGTAGTGGGTGGGAGAAGGGGCACTTGGGAGGAAACGCCTTGATCCGGTGGGTGAGAGGGAGGGAGGGAGGGAGGGAAGGACGGGGTCGTGCAGGGAAGAGGGGGTGCAGGGGACTGACCTCAGCCACGGTCCCCTTGGCCCTGAGGAGGCAGCCCAGGAGGTGGAGGGGCACACACAGCATGGAGGAGAGCGCGAAGCCCCAGCCCATGGCCTCGCCCCACCACGGGTACACGTAGGTGTTGTTGTAGACGAGCGGCTTGTAGTACACCATGTTGAAGATAAAGATGCCCTGTGGGTGAGAACCCCCCGCCGCGCGCTCGGCACCCCTCCCCCGGCTCGGGCCTCCCCCGGCCCTTACCATGCAGACCAGCGGGGTGAAGAAGGACCAGCACCATCTCATCCAGGGGCAAGGGCGGTACCCGATCATGCAGGCGACGTCGTCCATGAAGCGGTCGGCTCCTGGGGCGAGCGAGGCGGGAGGGCTGGAGCCGGACGCCCCACCACCCCTGCTCCGGCCCGCACCCCCAGCTCGCCCCGGGGCCCGGACCTACCGTACACCCAGGCGACCACCACGCACTCCCAGAAGGCCTGCCACAGCAGGGTCGTGCCGCTGGCCGAGTAGTAGTCAAACAGCTGGAAGACGTACATCCCGCCCTGGGGACGGAGCCGGGTCAGGGAAGGTGGCAGGCAGCGGGAGGCCTGGGGCGGCCCCCACCCCGCCCCCACTCACATCAGTCACCATGGAGAGGTCGATGACAAAGCAGAGGGCGCAGCAGAGGGCCACGGAGATCTCCCTTTGGAAACGGAAGTAGTAGGAGGCCGGGAGGAGGTCGAGCAGGCCGGTGATGAAGCCTTCCACACCTACAAACTGTGGCTGGGCGCTCAGGCCACGCCCCTGCGGCCACCTGCCAGCCGTCCCCCCTGGCCCCGGGGCCTCCCCCACCCTCCCGGCACCCTCCGTCCTGTCCCCCCCGCCCCCCCCGCAAACCTGGCTGTCCAGGCCGAGCAGCAACAGCATGAAGAAAAACAGGGCAGCCCAGAGGGGGGCCACAGGCATCAGCGTGACGGCCCGGGGGTAGGCGATGAAGGCCAGGCCGGGCCCTGAAGGGGAAGCGGCAGGGTCTCGACACCTGTGTCCCGTGCCCGCGTTCCGTTCCGTCCGGCCTCGTCGCCCGCCGCCCTCCCCTTCTCCCCTTCCCTGAGCTTCCAAACTGAGGCATGACGCCGGGGCGTGCGGTGGCTGGGGGCCTTTCCCCTTGAGTCAAGGTGTTGCCGGGGGGGGGGGGGGCCCGAGCCCGCGAGAGCGGGGTGTCTGGCTCAGGCTCCGGGTCTTGCCGGCCGGCTGCCCTTGTGGTCACCGGTCACCGTTCACCCCGGAAAGCCCCTCCTCTCCCTCTGCAACACTCGGCCGAATGTGAGGGGCTCAGCCCAGGGCCCCGGGGAGGGATGCACGGACGGACGGACGGACGAGAGCTCGAGGCCCCCCGTGGCCCGGCCCGCGAGGCTCCGGCTCGGGGCCGACGGGAACAGCTGTGCCTCGCAGCTGCTCGGCCAGGCCTCCCTCGGCCCCGAGTAACGGGACAAGCGAAGTGAATCTGTCTCTCGTTTCCCAGAATATCTGTGTGCACGTGTGTTCTCAGATGGGGTCTGTTAGGACGGAAGGCCGGGCAGAGGGGTCGGGGTCCTCACCTGATTCCGCCACCTTGGAGATGTGCACGCCCTGCTCTGCGGCCATGAAGCCCAGGATGGAGAAGACCACGAAGCCAGCGAAAAAGCTGGTCCCGCTGTTGATGAGGGCCAGGATGATGGCGTCCCTGGGGGCAGAGGGGCCGCGGGGACTGGTCAGGCCGCCCGCTGCCCGCGGACGCGCGGCGGGGGCGGGGGGCGGCCTGCGGCACCTACTTGTAGCAGTTGTTGTTGAAGCGGTTGTAGCTGCCCAGCGCCGTGAGGGCGCCCAGGCCGATGGCGTAAGAAAAGAAAATCTGGGTCCCGGCATCTATCCACACCTGGAGATAGACCAGGGCGGGGAGGAGGTAAGGGGCCTAGCCAGCCTGGCCCACCCCTCGTCCCGTCCAGCCCACCTCCCCCTCACCTGTGGGGACCCCAGCTTCGACCAGTCAGGCTTGACGTAGTAAATGATGCCATCCAGGGCGCCAGATAGCAACACCCCCCCACACAAACAGCACGATAAGGACCACGCAGGGGAAGGTAGCCGTGAAGTACACAATCTGGGGTGGGAGTGGGGGGGGACGGGGGGGGGGACCTGCTCAGAAGAGGCCCTGTGGCCCCAACTCCCCACTTAGGGGCCCCCAGCCTCAGCAGGGGGACAGGCGGGCCACACTCCCCCCACTGTGGTACGGTCCGCTCCGAGGTCAAGCGGGAGGCCAGCCTGCAGCCCCCCCTTCTACTCCTCAGAGCCTGGGCTCCTCCCGAAGGAAGCGGGGTGCTCAGCTGGCCATCGGCCACCCCCGCAAGGACAGGTCAGCTATAGAGAGGGAGGGCGGAGGCAGGACCTTCCCCGGGTGGGGAGCAGGACATCAGCCTGGAGGCAGGTCCCATGCCTCCTGTGGTTCTCTGCACAGAGGCAGGGTCCTGGGCAGGATGGAGTGGACTGGGCAGGCCAGAGACAGAGGCGACAGCGAGGTGACAGGGAAGACCTCTGCCTCCGTCCCACCCTCAGCAGAGCAGGACAGGTAGGCAAGGGAGGGCCACGGGCCGGGTCCCCCCAGGCTGGCTGCAAAGCAGAGAGTGAGGAAGTAGTGAGTGAGGAAGAGAGGGAAACTGGGGCGGGGATGCCCGACACGGGCAAGTTCAGCTGGCGGTCGCCTGGGCCTGTCCCCTCAGGACGGAAGGCGGCTGGGCTGGAGTTTGGAGGTTGCGGAGGACTACCCAGGCACGCGTGGGAAATCCACCGGGCTGGGTTCAAGGACCTGCCCCTGCCTCAGGCCCTGGCCCGGTCACCTCGCATGGCGGGGTGCCCCTGCCCCCCACCGGCCATGCTGCCCCCACCCCTGCCATCATCACCCACCCCGACCCGCCCGCCTCCAGCTGTAGCTTTCCTGTTGACTTGACCCCCTTGCAGACACAGAAGTAGGCCAGCACCCAGCAGGCCGGCAGACACAGGGTCACCTCCCAGTTGAGGGCCCCTGGCACGTCCAGCACTACCCCCCCCCCCCCCCGAGAGCCGCAAGACTTTGTTCCTGGGGGGGGTCAGCCCGTCAGGGCTGCCGCAGCTGAGGGCACAGCGAGCGGGGAGCTGTCGCCGGGGCGGTGCTCCCCCATGCCGCTGCCCTCGGGTCCAGCTGGGCCCCCCTGGGCCCCCAGGCCCCCGGCCCAAGCCCGCAGCCATTGCGGTGTGGGAGGCGGGAGCCCGGGAGCCCCCGGCCAGAGGCCGGTCGCGCCCTCGGCGGTGTACCCTCCCCCAGGCTGGCAGGCACTAGGGGACTGACGGCGCCCGGGACCGAGAAATGGTGAGGGAGCCAGGCCCGTCCCTTCCAGCTCCCCTAGGGGCCGCGCGGGGCGTGCTCCCTGAGGACAGGCAGGGCCTGGGAGTGGCCCCTGCTCGGCATCCCGCGTCGGCCCCCCCGGCCCCCGGGGACGGGTCCCGGCACACGCAGACCCGAGTCGTACGGGGAGCCCACAGACAGGGACAGGCACGGTGCTGCCCAGAAGCGCCTGAGCGCGGCCCACGCCTCGATGCCCGGGACCCGGGCGGGCGGCGGTCAGGGGGCTGCTCACAAGTGCGCCGGGCTGGCGCCTGCGCAGACACACGCTTGGGGGGGGGGGCGGGCCAGGCCGGAAACAGTCACGTGCCAGTGGCCTCACCAGAATGCTCTCGGGGACGAAGGAGCCCGACAGTGACGTCACGCGTCGAGGGGCGCAGCTTCCGGAACCAGCCTCCATCTCCTCGGGGTCAGCGTCGACCGGATCCAGGCTCTGGGCCAACACAGCGAGGCCGGCTCGGTGGGAACCAGCTCCGAGGCGTCTGTGTGCGCAGGCGCCCTGGCCATCCCCGACAGCCTTGCGCGCCGAGGGGCCGGGCTTCGCGAGGCCTGCCAGGGGTCTCAGCGGTCCGCCGACAGTGGGCGCAGCGTAGCGGTGGGCTCTGAGGAGGCCGGTGCGGCGGCCATGAGGGCCCCGGACGACGAAGCGGCCTCTCCGGCCCCGGACGACGGCGCGGAGGAAGTGGCGGTCACGCAGGCCCCTGACGATGACGGCGCGGACGGCGCGGCGGTCACGAGGGCTCCCGAGGGTGGCGCGGAGGACGCGGGGGCAGGCCCACAGGCCTCCGACGGAGGCACGGACGGCCACGACCCCCAGCTTAGCCCCCGAGGTCCCGGTTGCCAGGGCAACTGCAGCCGCCACGATGGCGAGGGTGGCCCTGGCAGCAAGGGAGCAGTGGTCGAGGGGGCCTGCGCCCCTCCCCTGGCCGAACGGGCCCCGAGGGCCCTGGCCCCCGGTGGAGACACAGCGCCGGTGGCGGCGGGGACCTCCTCAGGACTGCTGGAGTTGTATCCTTTCCGTGGAGCCTGTCTGGGCAGGGGCCGTGGCGGGGTGGCTGGGGAGCAGGGCGGCAGCCCGGGGACGGGACGGACGGGGGCGGGGGTGGGCAGCCTGGCGGGACAGGGACGGCCGGTGCCCGCGGGCCCCCAGGGTGGGGGAAGCGGCTCAGGGTGGGCAGAGGTGGCGGGAGGGAGCGCGAGTGTCCCGGGGGTAGAAGCGGGCCTCTGAGTGGTCAGGAGGCTTCAGGCCATGGGAACTCCAGGAGCCCGTTGTGCCTTAACCGGGTGCCTCCCAGCAGGCTCACTGTGTCTTTCCGGTCGCCCCTGGAGGCAGAGATAGCCCGCAGGGCCCTGACTACACACGTCCAACGCCACCGAGGGTTGGCTCAGAAGGAGCTTTGCGTGAGGGGCAGCGCCCTGGCCGTGTGAGTCCTCCAACAAGAGTAGGCGCGGGACGGGTGGGCGGTGGCGGCGGGTGCCGTGGTCGCATCTCTGCCTTCCAGTGGCGTCGTGGAGGCCCCGACGCACGCGTTAGGTGGAAGGCGGGGGGTGGGGGGTTGTGTGGGGGAAGGGGCTGGTGCCCTGCACCTCCACAGCAGGTCTCCCCTTTAACCGGATTTCCCTCTTCCCTCACTTCTAGGAGATGGACTACTGAAGACCCCATCTGCTTCCGAGTGTCCGTCAACTCCTTCCTGGACCGGCTTCCCCTGGTGATACGAAACATTCGCGCCTTGGGGTCCCGGCCTCCGCCACGCCTAGGCCCGGGAAAGGGGGCCGAGGCCTAACCTGGTAGCCCTCACTGGGCAAGGCACGGGGCGTTGACACTTGGCGTCCTCGCCACTTTATTATCGGGGGGTCTAACGTTCTGCAGGTCCGGGCCTCGGTGGCTCTTGGCCCACTTCAGTTCCTTCCCTGCGCCCGGAGGGACGGGCGCTTACGTGTTTGTTACTGCACAACATGAAACTGAGCTACTCTTTTGTGTCCGAGTTTCTTCTCAGTTCCTGCGCCTCCACATTTTCTTACCTTTGTTCTGGTGTTGGAAGGGAGGTTCTGGGAATCGTAGTCCAGCAGCCCAAGCTTATCGAAGACGACTCAGGGAGAGGAAAATCAGGTCCTATATTCAGCGGTAAATACCGCTGACGTTTTGGAATACGTTCCTAGTTGTATTTACCCGTTAAATGGATAACAACGTATAACGTATGCATTTTCCAGTTTAGCGTTAACTTTTCTCCGGATCCTTTTTGTTTTGTTTTGTTTTGTTTTGTTTTGTTTTTGTTTTTCCCCGTTGAACGTACTAGCTTTCCCACTCCCTAAAAACTCTTCAAAAACTGTTATCCAGGAGACACACAAACGTATTATTACATAATGGTGAGCAGTCGGGTCGTTCTCAGCTTTGCCCCTATTATGGGTCGTGTGAGTCAATGGGATTCTTGAACAGAAGTCTTTGCGCGAACAGTTACTTCCTTCAGATCGTTTCCGAGAGGTAGAATTCCCGCGTTCTATAGCTTCTCGGCACACAAGTGCTCTCCAGAAAAGGCGCCCCGCCGCAAGAAGTCTGGTCTCCCCGCATCACCAACCAGTAGGGTGGCTTCCTACCGAAGTAGAAGACTCCTTTTGTACCAGGGAAATAAGCACGGAAACACTAGAATAGGAATTTTGGGGCTTACTGGCCTTGTTTCCGATGAGCAAGGGAGTGGTGCCACAAGTGGCTACGGGTTTGGGGGCGAGGTGGGGGGTGGTTAGCTCCCTCTGAGTAGCTTGTGTCTTGGAACCTCGCTAAACAGGAGTGCTAGCCTCACGAGGGTTCCCTCGGAGTTTCTACATGCATGGTCATGATCTCTGTAAGCAAACACGGTTTTGGTTCCTTCCTTTCCGGCCTTGCCGGGGCTACGGGGGCGGGGGGAGGGAACAGGCCGACACTGGACAGATGGGAAGCAAGAGCAGGAAGGCACATGGCAGAGAACCAAATCCTGGATCCAGCCATGCCTGAAGACAGAACTACCCGCCCCCTGCCCCCGCCACGATCGTTCAGTTACACACACCCAGAAACTCTCCCTTTGGTTAAGCCAACATGAATCCTTTTTTTTCTTTTCTTTCTTTCTTTCTTTCTTTCTTTCTTTCCTTCTCTTTCTCTTTTGTTCGAATGGTTTTATTTAGTGTTTGAGAGCAAGACAGAGACAGCGTGAGCGGGGAAGCGGCAGAGAGACAGAGAGGGAGACACAGAATCTGAGGCAGACTGCAGGCTCTGAGCTGTCGGCACAGAGCTCGACGCAGGGCTCAAACCCACGAACTGTGAGATCGTGACCTGAGCCGAAGTCAGACCCTCAACCGACTGAGCCACCCAGGCACCCCCGTCGTGAATCCTTTTTATTGCTTTTCTTTTTGTCTTTCTTCACTTGCAATAGAAAAGTCTTGTCCTTTATTGACTTGCGGAACCGTAGGTTTTCTTGTCACTTCACCTGAGAACGTGGCTCTCCCTTCTTTTAACAGAGAAACTGGGCTCTTTAAGTTTACAAAGGCATTGGCTCCTAGCTGGTAGGCCTTCAAGCCGTATGGTGGTAGAGTCTTCTGTGGGTAAGAGTCCAGAGAGGGAGGGGAGGGACTGCAAGGGGCAGCTGGAGGAAAGGGACAAAGAGAAGGGGCACTGGGACCCACCCTTTCCGGATAGGGCTCCCAAGACTGGCCCGGAATTGTGGGGCCAGATCGTCAAGAGACCGGAACTTAGTGTGAGCCTCCCTCCCTCTCCCAGCAAAGCCCAGAGTTAGGCCACCGCCCTGGCCCCACAGACGGACTGCTGAAGGTGCCGGGCGGCCTTAACACGTCAGCCAGGTCACAAAACAAATCGATTCCAACGCGTCCCCGGGCTCCCCTCCCAGAGACGAGCCAGAGCCCTGCCCCGCGGCCCGCCGCGTCAGATGTGATCCGGCCCGCATCTTCCACGGCCTCCTTCCCTCCCCTCTCCACCTTGCTCACTCGGATCCAGCCACACTGGCCTCCTCCCTTCTCTGAAACACACCAGGCCCACGCCTGCCTCAGGACCCTTGCACTGCCTCTTCCCTGCCTGGACCTCTCGTCCCCCGGGGTTCCATCTGGCCCACTCAAATAGCATTCCTGGCCGCTCTCCTTAAGGTTGCGTCCCACGCTCTCCCCACCTGCATTACTTTCACAGGTGTCGGGGGGGGGCGGTAAGAAGCAGGTGCGCCCGTCAGCATGGAGGTGCACCTGCGGCAGTAAAGCGTCGTGGGACACGAAGGAGCTTGGGTGCTGTCGATGACCCTAGGGAGTCTTGAACGGAGCGGGACGGGATGCAGCTTACGTCTTATCAGGTTCCCAGTGCCTGCTGCGCTGGGAAGGGGACGAGGGCAGGCAGGACAGAAGTGGGGAGACTGGCACGCAGGCGAGAGACCCCCAGGCTGCGGCCAGTGGAGGTGGGGAGAAGGGAACGGGTTCCGACTGGATCTTGACGGGAGAGCCACCGGGGTTTGCTGGCACGGATCGGACGTGGCCCTGGACCTCGTCAGATGCGCGGGACCCCTGCAACGGGTCACCCTTCCTCCCATAAAGGGAGCCCAGCTCCTCCAGAGTCCAACAGCCTCCCCACCTGCTTCCCTGCTCGCCGACCACCCACCTGCCACACACTGCCACCGTTTTCCCGACGTTTAATTCAGAAACAAGGCTCCAGGAACAACGACAAAGAAGCTCATGCCAAAACAGAGGGGACAGCTGGGTTTCCGGGACCACGCGCCAGGGCCAGATTCCTCGGAGGGGGAAGAGGGAACAGAGGGGTAAGGCACTGCCGCCTCGGCCACTCGGGGCGGGCGCAGGACAGGGCAGCGGGGGTGAGGGGTCCGGGCTCAGCGGGCACCACGCCGAGGAAGCTGGGCGCTCGGGCCTGGAGAAGGAGACTTTCCAGAGCCCCCAGGCCCACGTGGGGCCCTGGCACGAACCCGCTCATAGCTCCCCAGGTGCTGGGGACAGGGCGCCCGAGAAAGGTACGGTCCGACCCCCGAGAAGTCCGGAGGGGATGCCGGGACCCAGCCGCGGGGAGACCCCTGGGCGCAGCCACAGTCTGGGGATGGCTTCGCCGCATCACCCTGGGCGCCCCCCTCCTCGCCATCAAGTGCTGCTGGTGTCGGGGGCCTCTGCTCGGACCCGGCGGGGCCCGCCACGGCCAGGGGCAGGTGCCAGAGGCGAGGCCGAGGCTGACCGTGCCACCAGGGAGCCAGGACGACCCAAGGACAGAAGGGGCGTGAGGTTGTCCACATCCCAGAGAAGGGGCACGTGGTGACAGACGGACACGGTGAGGTGCAGATAAATTAAATAAGTAGGTGGTTGGGGGTATAAACAGGAAGAGGGGGCAGGGGCTGGCACGACCCGGGGGCACGAGGGTAGGAGGGCGGGGATATTGCTGCTGCCAGGGTCAGGACCCTTGGTCCTGTCACCACCGCCCCCACGCAGGGCCCAAAGAAAGGCACCGGAATCTGCACCCAACCTCCAGTTCCCACCTGACCCCCACTCTGCACCCAACCTCCCATCCCCGACCTCCCTGTCCTGTCCTGACCCCTACTCCTCCCCTGACCTCCTCATCCACTCCTGACCCCCAACCCTACCGAGCACCCGATCTCCCTGACTCCTCCTGACCCCCACCCCCCACCCAACTTCCTGGTCCCCTCCTGACTCCCACCCCGCAGCTGACATTCCTGTGTCCTCCTGACACACACCCCACCCCGCACCCGAGTTCCTTATCCCCTCCAGACCTCCAGCCCACACCCCTTGCCAAATCTTCCCATCTCCTCCTGACCCCCACCCTGCACCCCGTACCACATCTCCTCATCGCCTCCTGACTCCACCTCGCACCTGGTCTCCCCGTCCCCTCCGGAACCACACCTCACATCCCATCTCCCTGTCCCCTCCCAACTCCCACCCTGCACCTGACTTCCTCGACCCCTCCTGACCCTCACCCCACACCCGACCCTGTCTTTGCAGGTCTCCAGGATCTGGCTGTCAAACACAGTGAGCATTCTAGGGCCTCATCGCCCTTGACCATCAGCAGCACCCCGGGGAGAGGATCACTCTCTCTTCCCTCCTGACCACCTCCTTCCTGCCCCCAGTGTGTGTGGGGGTGTGTGTGTGGGGGGGGGGTGGGTGTGTGTGGGGGTGGGTGGGTAGGTGTGTGTGCGGGCGCGCACGTCTGACTCCTGTTCCAGGAGGCCACCCTGCAGTCTTAGGGTCCCTCCCTCCCCTCCTCAGTCTCTGCTGCCGGCTCCCTCTTTGCTCTGCCACCTCGCAGTGTCCCAGGACCCCAGGGCTCGGTGCGTGGGCCACTTGTCCCCCTATACCGGCTCTCGGCTGCCCGTGGCGAGCTCGTGCAGGCTCGGGGCTCTCTGGGCCGTGTCCTGGGTCCCAGATTTGTATCTTCATCGCAGACATTGCCCACACTGCAGACTCCTGTATCCAGCTGCCAAGTAGACATCTCTATTCACATTTGAGTAAGATAACTCAAATTTAACACGCAAAAAATGATGTCCACTCTTGCACTCTTGTTATGTTTAACCATAGCAATAATAGTACTGAGTGAAATAGCCTAAGAGAAGCTACAGAAACCTGTAAAGAAGACTTAAGTATGCATTGGTCCACTGTTGTTAATAAATACTTGTTTTTTTTTAAAACTTGTTTAGAATATCAAAGTTTTGTTATAATTGGAAAATACCTATCCTTGCCATTTCTTCATTTTATCTTTGCTCCTGGTCTTTTGGTATAGAGTGGCTTAACATTTTTTTGTTTATGTGATCCATTGTTTCAGTATAATTTGCGGTTTGCATTTCCTATGAAAGGCCCTCCTCAGTATAAAATTACAAAAATATTCACTGAGAACATCTTCTAGTACTTTAAAACTTTAACATCCTGGGAGGTAATTTTCGTGAGAAAGAACATTGGTATGTAAGTTTGTTTTCTTTCCAAAAAGTTTTAGTCAAGGTGTCCCAAACCACTTAGCGAATAATCTGTATTTCTCCCTTGAGGTGAAATGTCATCTTCAGCAAATTCTAAACCCCCCTTCAGTTTAATCTTGCACTTTTGCTGTTCCAGCTAATTTAGGTTGGGTGGTACAGGATGGCCTGTCTAGGGCAATGATCTGAAGGACATGGTCTGGAACATTGGGAGTGAAGGGAGGAAAGAGAGAGGAGGGGAGAGGAGAAGGAGGAGGAGGAGGAGGGGGAGAGTGAGTAGAAGAGAAGGGAGGGAGGAAGAGAGGAAAAAGGACAGAGGAGACATAGAGAAACTCTCCCAAGCAGAGGAAATTGGTTTCTTCTGGAATGCCAGGAGGCAAGCTCACAGAAGTGTCAGTCAGCCGGGTGACATTTCAGAGGGATTTGCGGTTCTCCAAGTCTTCCCAACAATGTCAGATATCCTCGCGACAACTGCGAGGAAGCCACTCTTTGGTGCTCTTGCATTAAGGACAGAGACGCGGGGAGGTTGGAGACCCAGCTACCATTGCAATGGCAATGTAACAACAACTCTCAGGACCTTTTCTGAGGTGGGTTTTCTTGACGTCTCCACGCTTTGGCTGCCTGCGCTAAGGGACCCCACCAGCAAGGTCAGAGAGAGGCCGGAAGGTTCCTTCTGGGTCTGGACGCAATCATGTCAAGATTGGAGTAGTGGTTCCCAGGCTCTGGGTTACCCGAGACCATCAGACGTGACCGTGTACCACGTGGTCACCTTTAAAAATGGTTTCCCGGCAGCGTGTACCCAAACTCTACCTAGAGTTTGCCTTCGGAGAACACATGGTCCAGCTTGCGCACTGGTGACAGTTGGGTTCTCTGCTTCCTTGTCCTGCGATGTGAATGGGAGTCTGTTGGCCTCCCCCAGCTTCACCCAGTAAGTCATTGCGGATCACCCAAATCACCCGGCATTTCCTGAGTCTGTTGCTTGAAACCCACTGACCGTTCTCATCTGTATGAGTTGGAGTACTTTGGTTCTAAGAGACAAAACGCAGCTCTAAGTGGGAAGGGAAGTGCTCATTGGTGATATGCCCACGTATACACAGAGGGTCCTGCTGGAGTGTGCAGCACACCACTGATCAGCGCAAGTGTGTGAGCAAACCATGTGAAGCCAGAGAAAGAACCATCTTAAAGGAGGAAAGGTAATTGTGCCGACCCCTCAAGCAGGACAGAGACTGGTGGCTATCCCCACTGGCAGGGAGGACAGACCTCGTAATTCTGGAGGCCTTGGGCAGGGCACTCAGAAGGGTCTTGCCTCAGTAGTGTAGCGGGAAAAACGAATCCTCCACTGAGCTGTTCTGGTCCCACGCAGCAAATCTTCAAAGCCAAGACTCAAAAGGATCAATCTTTTCCCACTCACTTAACAGCATCCCTGAGCAAAGCTCATGACTATGTTTAGGAATACAAAGACATCCAAGGACACCTGGGTGGCTCAGTTGGTTGAGCGTCTGACTCTCGATTTTGGCTCAGGTCATGGCTCCAGGGTCGTGGGTTCGAGCCCGGGGTCGGGTTCTGTGCTGAGCGTGGAGCCTGCTCAAGATTCTCTCTCTCACCCTCTGCCCCTCTCCCCCGCTCTCTCTGTCTCCAAAATAAAAAGAGAAAATTCTAACCTTTAAAACAGGAATACAAAGACATCCAGAACCCAAGGAAAAATCACACTGTCTGGCATCCAGCCCAACATTACCAGGCATGCAGAGAAGCAGGAGGATCCAACCCGTGATGAGAAGACAAATCAAGCAATAACAGCCATCCAGATTGGCAAGAAAGAAGAAAAACCGCCCTCATTCTCAGACATGATTACGTATATAGAAAATCTAGTGGCGTCTACAAAAGAGCTGTCAGACTAATCAGGGACCTTAGCAAGTTTTCAGGATTCAGCATATTTTAGAGAGAGCTGCTTTAAGAACATGTACACATTAAAAATAAGAGGCTTAGGGGCACCTGGCTGGCTCAGTCCATAGAACATGTGACTTTTGATCTCGGGGTCATGAGTTAGAGCCCCACATTGGCCATAGAGCTTATTAAAAAAGAATAAAGTAAAAGGCTTCATTCTCCCTGTTGAAAATATGGGAAGAGATGGTCCCCTCCCCTTCCTTAAAGCATTTACTTTACACGACTTGTAAGTTCTTTCTTTGTTTCTTTGAAAATAGGTAGTATTTTTAAAGGGTAGAGGCGCCTGGGTGGCTCAGTGCTTGAGTATCCGACTTGAGCTCAGGTCATGATCTCATGGCTCATGACTGAGCCCTGCATCGGGCTCTGTGCTGTCAGCACAAAGCACGCTTCAGATCCTCTGTCTCCCTTTCTCTCTGCCCCTCCCCCACTCCTTCTCTGAATGAATGAATAAATAAATAAATAAATAAATAAATAAATAAATTTAAGGAAAAAAAGGCTAAAAGAGCCCCTTGCCATCTTTATAACCCAGGAATGTGTTCTTCAAGGACCTGGGAAACATCTCTTTGGAATGTAAACATCAAGCAAGATTGTGTCCCGATCTTCAGTTTCTGTGGGAGGGTAGAAGCCTAACTTCAGTAGGCACCTTGCTCCAAGTTGCAAAACTAGCTCCTGTCATAAAGATATGAAAAAGCTCATTTTTTCCTTGGATAAAGCCGATTAATTGTATTAGTCTGCTCAAGCTGCTATAGCAAAGTACCTCACACTGGGTGGCTTACACAGCAGAAATTTATTTTCTCACAGTTCTGGATGCTAGAAGTCCATGATCAAGGTGCCAGCAAATTCAGCTTCTGGTGAGAATTTGCTTCCTTGCTTGTAGAGGTCCACCTTCTCCTCTGTCCTCACATGGCCTCTCCTCAGTGCAGGTGAGGAGAGAGCGGGGGAGTAGGGGCGGGGAGGGAGGGAGAGGAAGAGGGGGGTGCTCTCTGGTGTCTCTCTTATAAGGACACCACTCTTATTGGACCAGAGCCCCATTCTTATGACCTCATTTAAACTTACTTCCTCAAAGGTCCCATCTCCAAATACAGCCACACTGGGGTTTAGGGCTTCAGCATATTAATGTGGGGGAGGGAACACAAACGCACCGTCTGAAACAGCCACGACCTAATACACACGGCCACCCCAGTTCCCAGGGAAATTCAGGATGGACTATGTGGGGGGCCTGGTGGCGTCACGTCCTCTTACTTGAGGTCTACTTATGGTGGATGTTGAGAACACGTGATGAGCTCTACCCGCTTACCTATACAAAAGGGTGAAAGCTCCCTGTCTTTGGAATCTCTTAGCAGATTGCCTGTGATGTGCATCACATTCTGGTGCAATGCCTACTCAATGAGAAAACTGTTTTGCTTCCACAATTGTGGAGACTTTTTCTGGGTTGGCAGATGATTTGGCTCTATTTTTTTTCTCAGCTAGGAAAAATGCCTGAGAAGAGCCCTCTTCATAGTCGAGGGAAGAGGGCAGGGGGAAGAGGGAAACAGGTACCCCCATTGTGCCCTCCATTTCAAAGAGGGCCAAATGAAGATTTCAAGGTACAAAAGGACCTGGGAGTATAGAGAAGCCACTGCAAAGCCAGGATTGGGATTCTTATCAACCTTATGTTCTCCTCAATTCTTTCTAATTTTTTTTTAAATGTTTATTTATTTTTGAGAGAGAGAGACAGAGAGACAGAGAGACAGAGCGTGAGCAGGGGAGGGGCAGAGAGGCAGAGGGAGACATAGAATCTGAAGCAGGCTCCAGCCTCTGAGCTGTCAGCACAGAGCCCGACAAGGCGCTGGAACTCACTAACTGTGAGATCGTGACCTGAGCCAAAGTCAGCCGCTGAACAGACTGAGTCACCCAGGCGCCCCATGTTCTCCTCAATTCTTACCTACTTTGCCTGCATTTGCCCATTTCTGCATTTTTCATTAGTCACATGGATGTTCCCTGGAGCCGTAAGAAGGAAAAACACTCTCCCAGTCTCCTGGTGGCTCCACTCAACCGTGCTGAGGTTGGAGGGATAGTGTGGCTCAGACAGTAGGTGCTTGAATCAAACAGACCCGGCCTCTGTCAGCCTCCATTCTTCACCTAGAACCGGTGTAGAGACGACAGTACCCAGCTCACCAGGCTGTCCTGAGAATTACACATGACGATGTGGGTCGGGAGCATAGCATAGCGCCTGCACACAGAAGATTTTGATTTCATTCTATTTTCCCAGGGTGGTCACCACAATCACAGCAGGCACTAGTGGCAGAATTCTGGCTACCAGAGTGGCTCGCCTAATTGGCAAGTGAGGAATTTCCACCTCAGTGTTGGAGCACGTGGAAGCGTCATGAAGAGTGAAAACTACGCTCTCTCGAGTTATGTCGAATGGCGTGACTATCCCCTGCCTGCTGTGGCCCACATCGACAACGTCCGCCAGCCAGAAGGCCTTGAAAGAGAAGAGGCCTTCCTGCAGCATCCTCTCCACTGATGAAAAAGCTGAATCGTGCCACATTCAGTTCAACGAGAGCTTGGCTGAAACGAACAGGAGCACAAACAAGCAGAAGATGGTTGTAGGCACCACCATGTTCTCCATCAGCCACTGCTCTCGTTCTGATCTGGGAGAAGCACTGCGTGTACGGCCCCATCCCGCAACCTCTGAAGAGGAGTGGGTGGCCAAGCAGACTGAGAGGAGGCTCAACTTGGAAGGCCAGCCCAATCCAGGGCTTCTCAGTCAAGCGGGACTACGACAAAAACGAGTGGAAGAAACAGTAGCCCGCCACCCGGCCATCTGAGCCTCGCCTTGTCCTGCAACCTCCACGCAGCTCGGTGTACTTGCTGGGAACTGTTGTGTCGCAGCACCGATGCTAACAGGTGAGCAGCTTACGTGACAAAAAATATTTCCCCCAAACTATGCTACACTGCCTCTCTCTCTGCCTCACTCACCCCGACCGACCAATTGTCCCAGCACTTGTCTTCTCTGATTTGAAACAAGGCCAGGAAAGCACAACGTTCTTATTCTAGTGTTTCTAAGTTCTTTGCTCATGCAAATTGAGGTTTTTTTTTTAATATATGAAATTTATTGTCAAATTGGTTTCCATGCAACACCCAGTGCTCATCCCAAAAGATGCCCTCTTCAATACCCATCACCTACCTTCCTCTCCCTCCCACCCCCATCAACCCTCAGTTTGTTCTCAGTTTTGAAGAGTCTCTTATGCTTTGGCTCTCTCCCACCCTAACCTCTTTTTTTTTCCTTCCCCTCCCCCATGGGTTTCTGTTAAGTTTCTCAGGATCCACCTAAGAGTGAAAACATACGGTATCTGTCTTCCTCTGCATGGCTTATTTCACTTAGCATCACACTCTCCAGTTCCATCCACGTTGCTACAAAGGGCCATATTTCGTTCTTTCTCATTGCCACGTAGTACTCCATTGTGTATACAAACCACAATATCTTTATCCATTCATCAGTTGATGGGACATCTAGGCTCTTTCCATAATTTGGCTATCGTTGAGAGTGCTGCCATAAACATTGGGGTACAAGGGCCCCTATGCATCAGTACTCCCCTATCCCTTGGGTAAATTCTTAGCAGTGCTACTGCTGGGTCATAGGGTAGGTCTATTTTTAATTTTCTGAGGAACCTCCACACTGTTTTCCAGAGTGGCTGCACCCAAACTGAGTTTCTTCTTGTGGCAGAAAACAGATCCAGCCACGACAGGGATGCGGGGAAACCACCATTCTGCTGGTGCCAGAATTCTGGCACATTTTCTCGAGAGCCACTCTGTATGCTAGATCTGCCTCTTGGAATCCATCTTAAGAAAACAGCCATTCACGCAGAGACTTATACACAAGAATCCCACCGAAACATTATGTGTAATAGGAAAAAAGTTGCGAAGAACTAAAGTGCTGAACAAATGCATCATAATACATCTTGTACGTATCCATGCAATAAGATATTTTTGAAGAAGTTTTAGACAGAGGGAAAGCCCAAAAATGTTTCAGGAATTAAAAACTGATGCTAAACTTGAAAAAGCTTACTCCTTGCTATGATTGTTATACATTTAACGTATTCCTACAACCCTAAAGCTACGAGAGTATTCTGAAATCCTGACAGTAGTCAATGTTGAATGACAGGACCCAAGCAATCTTAATTTCCTTTCATTTCGTCAATTGTATTCGATCGCCTTGTACTAGAGTACTAGAACCAGAACCTCCCCTCCAACCTGAGGACACACGGAAGAAAATCTGGGTGCTGAAAAGAAACTCAGATACGGAACATTAACTCGGTTTTATTATCTGTATTCTTTAAGCAGCAACCAAAACAAGTGGGCACAGAGCACCCAAGGGCCAGTACAGGCAAATAACCAAGCCCCAGAAATAAAGTGGCAACTACTGCAAAGGTCACGCCCCTGGGGAAGGGCACATGGCCTTCCACTGGATACTGTCATGGACTCAGCCCCCTTTTCCAGGCCGAGGCCTAGAAAAAATCGCGGGCACCAAGTGCTGCATGGTCTGCACCACCATGGAAAGCTGGTTGAGCAAGGAGGCGGTGGAAATCTGCAGGAGGACAGGGTCTTCAGCAGTTAGTCGGCTAAAAGTAAGGGGAAAAGGAAATCACTTTAGATTTGAGAACTCCTGGCCCTCCTCACTCCAATCTCCCCCCTCAAGGTTACTCCTCCGTGTCTCCCTTAGAGCAACCCCTGAGGCTGCCACAGACCCGGGGCCCCATGTGCCTCCTTAGACCAAGCCCTTGGTGTCTGCACATCTCCAACCGAAGTGTCCGTCGGGCAGAGGTTACCTCAGCTCCCCACGGCCTCCCGCCAGCCCCTTCTAGAACTTACATAAACAAGTCACTGCCAATCACTGTGAGCTCCGTGTGAACCGCTTCGTGGTAGCATTCGGCACTCGAGGTCAGGTACTGGTAGGTCAGCTCCGCATCCACGTAACACAGGAAAGGCACCGTGAAGGCACTGGTGGACATTCGGTTAAGGCATATCTGGGTGGACCTCATGGAGGAGGCTTCCTTGCCCATCGGAGGCCCGCCTTCCCCCAGACCGCCCTTAGGGCCACCCAAGACCACCTCGGCCGCCCCTTCAGGAAACGTGCATCACGGCACCCCCAGCTGCTTCCTCCAGCCTCCCTCGGCCCCCCCCCCCACTTCCCTTCTGTGCCCCCGCAAGTCCCCAAAACCTCTCCCGCCCATCCACCGGGGCCCCCACCTGCCTCCCCTCCCGGCCATTCCCCACTGCCCCCCCCCCCCCCGACCTCGGGAGCTCCTTGGAAAGGATACAATTCCAAAACTTGCTTTTCTGAGGCTTCCCCGGAGGCCGAGGCCGAGGCCGAAGCCTCTCCCCCCTGCCTTGGGGCGGGCGATGCCCCCTCGACCTGGGGAGCTTCCCCAGCCACGGTGCCCGACGTCGCGGTGCCGTCCCGGCCTCCGGGATTTCCGGGGCCACTGGACGAGCCAGCACTACCCGTCGCACCACCGGTGCCGTCGTCCAGGATCTGCGCGCCGTCCGCGCCGTCCGCACCGTCGCCCGGGGCCTGCATGGCCCCCACACCCGCCCGCTCAGAGGCCGCCGCCAAACCGCACGCCCCGCCGACCGCTGAGGCGCTGGGACTGCTTCACGAAGCTCCGCCCCTCCATGCGCAAGGCTGCTGGGGATGCCCAGGGCGCCTGCGCAGACAGACCTCTGGTGAGGTTTCTGGCATGTGATTGGTTCCCGCCAAGCTGGCCCGGCTGCCCACGGGCCGCCAGGGAGACCCCGTCGGCAGCGCTGGAGAGACAGGGCTCCCTGACGAAGCCCCGCCCCCAGTACGCGACGCAACTCAGTCTCCCTTGCGCGCCTGTGCAAACAGGCCCCTCCTATTCTGGACGGAGGGTTAGAGTAGGAGCGTGGGGGTGGCGGAAGGTGGAGGGGGACAGACAAAGGGGGACAGAAAAAGGGGCAAATGTGGCGCGGGTAATGCGGTCAAGACGTGGCTGCCTTAGCTTTGTGGGGACGCTGGCCACCATGGTTAGGACTTGGAGAAGTGTGCACTGAGGGAAAGAATCTGCCGGTATCCCTGTGGTCCCTCGGTGCGTCTCAATTGCCCCATCGACACATGGCGGGTGGAGGGTGGCAAGCTGAGGGAAGTTGGATCGTTTCACAAAGTGTCTGCCACTCTCAAACTTTCCCGTTTCTGAGAATAACGGCATTCCTCGCTTGCAAGAGCTATTGATATGTTCTGGATAGAAGTCCCTTATCAAACACATGATTTTTTTTTTTTTCAATTTGTTTTTTCAACGTTTATTTATTTTTGGGACAGAGAGAGACAGAGCATGAACGGGGGAGGGGCAGAGAGAGAGGGAGACACAGAATCGGAAACAGGCTCCAGGCTCCGAGCCATCAGCCCAGAGCCCGACGTGGGGCTCGAACTCACGGACCGCGAGATCGTGACCTGGCCGAAGTCGGACGCTTAACCGACTGCGCCACCCAGGCGCCCCTCAAACACATGATTTTAAATTAAAATACATTCGCCCATTTTATGGGTTGTCTTCTCACTTTCTTGATTGGTACTGTTTGCAGAACAAAACTTTTAAATTTTGACATAGTCGGTTATCGATGGTTTCTTTGTCACTAACGTTTTTGGCCCCCATTCTATAGAGAGAAAGGCAGATACTCTGTGCAATACACAGTCCCACTGGGCAGTCACCTGTGTCAAAGAGTGGTGACTATGTGCATGCTGAGGTCACGCTCCTAAAAGCGGCTCATTCACTGGGTTCGATGGCTAATTCTATGTATCAGCTTGCCTGGGCATAGGGTACCCTGACAGAACGTTATTTCTGGGTGTGTCTGCAAGGATACTTCCGGATGGGATGAGCGTTTGAATCTGTGGACTCAGTAAAGTAGACCCCCAATGTTGAGCAGGCATCGTCCAATCCATTGAGAGCCTGAATGAAACAAAAAGTGGAGGAATGAAGGAGGAATTTGGTCTCTCCCCCAGGCCTTTCCTCTGCCTCACTGTTGAGCTGTGACATCACATCTCACCTTGTCCTGCCCCCTGGGACTGGCATTTACACTGTTACCAGCTCCCTTGGTTCTCAGACCTTCAGACTCAGGCTGAATTACACCATCAGCTTTGCCGGGTCTCCCGCTCAGCTTGCAGGCAGCAGGTCATGGGACCACTCAGCTTCCATTCTCATCTATCCTATCTATCTATCTATCTATCTATCTATCATCTAATCTGAATGAATGAATTATCTGTTGGTTTGGCTTCTCTGGAATACCCTGACTAATACAGATTTGGTACCAGGAGTGGTTCTAGAGGAACAGAATTTTAAGGATGGGTTCTCGGAATTGGTTCTGAGGTTTCTGGAATTGGCTCCAATCTGATTAGATTTAAAGATGCTCGTGACTGTTTCTGGTAGCAAAGAGAACACTGGTAGCCTGTGACGTAAGCTGATAGAGATATGCAAAATATATGCACTGGCTACTCCTAATCAACTACTTATAAGAAACAAGGAGCTGGGTGACTCTTCTATGATACTTTTGAACCTCTTTGGAAAACTAACAAATATAATGACATTGGTTGGTAGCTCCTAATGTGGTTTGGGAACGTGGTTAAATGGAAGGATGAGCTCAGAGATTTGAATTCCCAGCTCAAACACCACATCACCGGCCTAGGGGCTTCTATGTGTGCCCTTTAAGAAATCCTACCGTTCTTTAGCCACAGAGCCAAAACTGCTGAAAATTCAAATGCAGAACCTAAGTGCAACTAACTGAACTATAATGCAAGTTGAACTCCCAGACTTGAAGTGTGCCCGCTGTGAAACTGAGGCCATTGATTGGGAAACAATGGGATCCTCTAAGTTGAGACGGAGACTACATGTGGGAAGACACTGCTGAGGCTGGGGGCATTGAGCCCCTAAATTCTTTTTTTAAAAAGTTTATTTCGGGGCGCCTGGGTGGCACAGTCGGTTAAGCGTCCGACTTCAGCCAGGTCACGATCTCGCGGTCCGTGAGTTCGAGCCCCGCGTCAGGCTCTGGGCCGATGGCTCAGAGCCTGGAGCCTGTTTCCGATTCTGTGTCTCCCTCTCTCTCTGCCCCTCCCCCGTTCATGCTCTGTCTCTCTCTGTCCCAAAAATAAAATAAACGTTGAATAAAAAAAATAAAATAAAATGTTTATTTATTTATTTATTATTTATTTATTTATTTAATTTTGGGAGAGAATGACAGAGTGTGAGCGGGGGAGGGGCAGAGAGAGAGGGAGACAGAATCCGAAGCAGGCTCCAGGCCCTGAGGTGTCAGCACGGAGCCTGATGAGGGGCTCAAACCCACGGACTGCGAGATCATGACCTGAGCCGAAGTCGGACGCTTAACCAACTGAGCCACCCAGGTGCCCCATTGGGCCCCTAAATTCTGATGAGTCTTCTTTACCAGTGGAAATGGCCTCCCCACCCCCAGTAGAAGTGGCCTATTTACCCCCAGTGGCAGCAGCCTCCTAGCTCACAGTGGTATGGGCCTCTCCACCCGCCTCTGAGGGGATTAGCCACACATTGCCCAAGGAAACCATAACGGCCTCCCCGAGGCAGTTGCCGTGCAAGATAATGCTGATTCTCTTCAGGACCTACCCCCACCACCCCTTTTTGCTTCTAGACCTATAAGTAGACTCAAGTCCCAGCAGGCCCCTACAGGCAAGTTACAAAGTGTGACACATGAGGAGGTATGTTCCACTCCAAAAGAATGACTTGACTTTTCTAATTTATACAGACAGAAATCTGGGGAGCATGTGTGGGAATAGATACTGAGGGTGTGGGACAACGGTGGAAGGGACATAAAGTTGGATCGGGCCAAATTTATTGACGTGGGCTCGCTAAGCAGGCATCCTTCATTTAATATTGCATCTCCAGGAATTAGAAAGGTCTCTAAAGGTTTGTTTGTTTGGCTGCAACATGGACCTAAAGGCGGCTCACCATGAACAGATTAGAAATGCTGGACCTACCTCGTTTTAGTATAGAGGAAGGGATCAAAAGGCTCAAGGGAGGGCAAGGAGGTCTGGTGCGGGGTGGGTGTCAGGAGGGGATGGGGAAGTCGGGTGCAGGTTGGCGGTGGGGACACGAGGGGACAAAGTGATCGGGTGCTTGGTAGGAAAAGGGGTCAGGAGGGGAAGTGGATGATGGGTGCAGATTCTGGGTCAGGAGTCAATGGGGAATTGGGGTGCAGGGTGGGGGTCAGGAGGGGATGGGAGGTTGGGTGTGGGGTGGTGTCAGAAGGGGCCGGGAAATTCGGGTTTCGGTTGGGTGGGAGTCAGGAGAAGACAAGGAGGTCTGGTGTGGGGTGGTTGTCAGGAAGGGATGGGGACATCGGGTGCGGTATGGGGTTGGGGTCAGGAGTGGACGAGGTGATCGGGTGCGGGGTGGCGGTTGGGGTCAGCAGGGGAAGATGAGGTTTGGTGTGGGGTGGGGGCCAGGTGGGGCGTGGAGGTTGAGTGGGCAGTGGGGGTCAAGAGGATGGCAGAGGTTGGATGTGGGGTAGGGTGGGGGTCAGGAGGACACAGGAATATCAGGTGTGGAGTGGGAGTCACGAGTGTCCAGCAAGGTGGGTGGAAGGGTGGGTGTGAGGAGGAGTCATGGAGATCGGGTGTCAGGTAGGGGTGGGGATCAGGATTGGATGGGGAGGTGGGGTGTGGCGGGGGAGTCAGGGGGTGAGAGGGAGATCGGGTTCAGGGTAAGAGTCAGGAGGGGACGGGGAAATCAGGTGCAGGGTGGCGGTGGGGGACAAGAGAGAACGAAGTGATCGGGGGCTTGGCAAGAGTGGGGGTCAGGAGGGGACGCAGAGGTTGGGTGCAGATTCCAGGTCAGTAGCAGATGGGGAGATCAGGTGTGGGGTTGGGGTTCAGGAGGGGATGGGGCTTGGGTGCGGGGTGGGGTCAGGACAGACCGGGAAATTCGGGTGTCGGGTGGGGGTAAGGAAGGGACCAGGTGATCGGGTGCGGGGTGTCAGTGGGAGTCAGGAGGGGATGGCGAGATTGGGTGCAGGGTGGGGGTCAGGTGGGATCTGGAGGTTGGGTGCAGGGTGGGGTCAGGAGGGGCCGGGAAATTCGGGTGTCGGGTGGGGGTCAGGATGGGACAAGGTGATTGGGTGCGGGGTACAGATGGGGGTCCGGAGGGGATGGCGACATTGGGTGTGGGGTGGGGTCGGGGGGGGCCTGGAGGTTGGGTCCAGATTCCGGATCAGGAGAGGATGGGGAATTGGGTGCGGGGTGGGGGTCAGGAGGGGACCTGGAGGTTGGGTCAAGATTTCGGGTCAGTAGGGGACGGGGAGATCAGGTGCAGGTTTGGGGTTCAGGAGGGGATGGGGAGATGGGGTGTGGGCCAGGAGGGGACGGGGCGTTTGGGGACAGCGGGTCCAAACCTCTCCCGGGAAGGGCCGCACTGTGGCCGCCGAGCAGAGAAGGCGGTGGCTTCGGGGTGGCCAAGTCGCAGCGTGTGCAGAGGTGGGGGGCTGCAGCCCTACCCACGTGCCGGGGACCCGCAGAGAGCGGGGTGCGTGGACGCAGGAGGGACAAAAGAGCTCAGGCAGGGGAGGACGGCTTGGCAAGGGAGGGAGCGGCCCCTCCTCGCCAGCCTGGCTCCGGGGGGACCCTCCTCCCCCAGGTCCTCACCGCTCTGGACCGAGACGCCTGCTGTCGGAAGCCTAAGTTGGGGCAAAACCTGCAACAGACCATCAGCCTCGTGTCCGGCAACAGCTAAGGGTGGCGGAATCGGTGAGGAGGGGGCGTCCCAGGCCTGAGGTGACCTCGGGGCCGAGCCCTGGATCGGGTGGCACGGGGGCGGGGATGGGGTGGTCACCGGTCTCTCGTGCCCTGCGCACACCCCGGCCCCCTTCATTAGTGCCTTTCTTTGGGCCCTGCGTGGGGGCGGTGGTGACAGGACCAAGGGTCCTGACCCTGGCAGCAGCAATATCCCCGCCCTCCTACCCTCGTGCCCCCGGGTCGTGCCAGCCCCTGCCCCCTCTTCCTGTTTATACCCCCAACCACCTATTTATTTAATTTATCTGCACCTCACCGTGTCCGTCTGTCACCACGTGCCCCTTCTCTGGGATGTGGACAACCTCACGCCCCTTCTGTCCTTGGGTCGTCCTGGCTCCCTGGTGGCACGGTCAGCCTCGGCCTCGCCTCTGGCACCTGCCCCTGGCCGTGGCGGGCCCCGCCGGGTCCGAGCAGAGGCCCCCGACACCAGCAGCACTTGATGGCGAGGAGGGGGGCGCCCAGGGTGATGCGGCGAAGCCATCCCCAGACTGTGGCTGCGCCCAGGGGTCTCCCCGCGGCTGGGTCCCGGCATCCCCTCCGGACTTCTCGGGGGTCGGACCGTACCTTTCTCGGGCGCCCTGTCCCCAGCACCTGGGGAGCTATGAGCGGGTTCGTGCCAGGGCC
Organism: Prionailurus viverrinus; assembly: GCF_022837055.1. Lineage (NCBI taxonomy): Eukaryota > Metazoa > Chordata > Mammalia > Carnivora > Felidae > Prionailurus > Prionailurus viverrinus. Next base: position 1,747,019 of record NW_025927612.1, read on the forward strand.
CCACGTGGGCCTGGGGGCTCTGGAAAGTCTCCTTCTCCAGGCCCGAGCGCCCAGCTTCCTCGGCGTGGTGCCCGCTGAGCCCGGACCCCTCACCCCCGCTGCCCTGTCCTGCGCCCGCCCCGAGTGGCCGAGGCGGCAGTGCCTTACCCCTCTGTTCCCTCTTCCCCCTCCGAGGAATCTGGCCCCGGCGCGTGGTCCCGGAAACCCAGCTGTCCCCTCTGTTTTGGCATGAGCTTCTTTGTCGTTGTTCCTGGAGCCTTGTTTCTGAATTAAACGTCGGGAAAACGGCGGCAGTGTGTGGCAGGTGGGTGGTCGGCGAGCAGGGAAGCAGGTGGGGAGGCTGTTGGACTCTGGAGGAGCTGGGCTCCCTTTATGGGAGGAAGGGTGACCCGTTGCAGGGGTCCCGCGCATCTGACGAGGTCCAGGGCCACGTCCGATCCGTGCCAGCAAACCCCGGTGGCTCTCCCGTCAAGATCCAGTCGGAACCCGTTCCCTTCTCCCCACCTCCACTGGCCGCAGCCTGGGGGTCTCTCGCCTGCGTGCCAGTCTCCCCACTTCTGTCCTGCCTGCCCTCGTCCCCTTCCCAGCGCAGCAGGCACTGGGAACCTGATAAGACGTAAGCTGCATCCCGTCCCGCTCCGTTCAAGACTCCCTAGGGTCATCGACAGCACCCAAGCTCCTTCGTGTCCCACGACGCTTTACTGCCGCAGGTGCACCTCCATGCTGACGGGCGCACCTGCTTCTTACCGCCCCCCCCCGACACCTGTGAAAGTAATGCAGGTGGGGAGAGCGTGGGACGCAACCTTAAGGAGAGCGGCCAGGAATGCTATTTGAGTGGGCCAGATGGAACCCCGGGGGACGAGAGGTCCAGGCAGGGAAGAGGCAGTGCAAGGGTCCTGAGGCAGGCGTGGGCCTGGTGTGTTTCAGTGAAGGGAGGAGGCCAGTGTGGCTGGATCCGAGTGAGCAAGGTGGAGAGGGGAGGGAAGGAGGCCGTGGAAGATGCGGGCCGGATCACATCTGACGCGGCGGGCCGCGGGGCAGGGCTCTGGCTCGTCTCTGGGAGGGGAGCCCGGGGACGCGTTGGAATCGATTTGTTTTGTGACCTGGCTGACGTGTTAAGGCCGCCCGGCACCTTCAGCAGTCCGTCTGTGGGGCCAGGGCGGTGGCCTAACTCTGGGCTTTGCTGGGAGAGGGAGGGAGGCTCACACTAAGTTCCGGTCTCTTGACGATCTGGCCCCACAATTCCGGGCCAGTCTTGGGAGCCCTATCCGGAAAGGGTGGGTCCCAGTGCCCCTTCTCTTTGTCCCTTTCCTCCAGCTGCCCCTTGCAGTCCCTCCCCTCCCTCTCTGGACTCTTACCCACAGAAGACTCTACCACCATATGGCTTGAAGGCCTACCAGCTAGGAGCCAATGCCTTTGTAAACTTAAAGAGCCCAGTTTCTCTGTTAAAAGAAGGGAGAGCCACGTTCTCAGGTGAAGTGACAAGAAAACCTACGGTTCCGCAAGTCAATAAAGGACAAGACTTTTCTATTGCAAGTGAAGAAAGACAAAAAGAAAAGCAATAAAAAGGATTCACGACGGGGGTGCCTGGGTGGCTCAGTCGGTTGAGGGTCTGACTTCGGCTCAGGTCACGATCTCACAGTTCGTGGGTTTGAGCCCTGCGTCGAGCTCTGTGCCGACAGCTCAGAGCCTGCAGTCTGCCTCAGATTCTGTGTCTCCCTCTCTGTCTCTCTGCCGCTTCCCCGCTCACGCTGTCTCTGTCTTGCTCTCAAACACTAAATAAAACCATTCGAACAAAAGAGAAAGAGAAGGAAAGAAAGAAAGAAAGAAAGAAAGAAAAGAAAAAAAAGGATTCATGTTGGCTTAACCAAAGGGAGAGTTTCTGGGTGTGTGTAACTGAACGATCGTGGCGGGGGCAGGGGGCGGGTAGTTCTGTCTTCAGGCATGGCTGGATCCAGGATTTGGTTCTCTGCCATGTGCCTTCCTGCTCTTGCTTCCCATCTGTCCAGTGTCGGCCTGTTCCCTCCCCCCGCCCCCGTAGCCCCGGCAAGGCCGGAAAGGAAGGAACCAAAACCGTGTTTGCTTACAGAGATCATGACCATGCATGTAGAAACTCCGAGGGAACCCTCGTGAGGCTAGCACTCCTGTTTAGCGAGGTTCCAAGACACAAGCTACTCAGAGGGAGCTAACCACCCCCCACCTCGCCCCCAAACCTGTAGCCACTTGTGGCACCACTCCCTTGCTCATCGGAAACAAGGCCAGTAAGCCCCAAAATTCCTATTCTAGTGTTTCCGTGCTTATTTCCCTGGTACAAAAGGAGTCTTCTACTTCGGTAGGAAGCCACCCTACTGGTTGGTGATGCGGGGAGACCAGACTTCTTGCGGCGGGGCGCCTTTTCTGGAGAGCACTTGTGTGCCGAGAAGCTATAGAACGCGGGAATTCTACCTCTCGGAAACGATCTGAAGGAAGTAACTGTTCGCGCAAAGACTTCTGTTCAAGAATCCCATTGACTCACACGACCCATAATAGGGGCAAAGCTGAGAACGACCCGACTGCTCACCATTATGTAATAATACGTTTGTGTGTCTCCTGGATAACAGTTTTTGAAGAGTTTTTAGGGAGTGGGAAAGCTAGTACGTTCAACGGGGAAAAACAAAAACAAAACAAAACAAAACAAAACAAAACAAAGCAAAACAAAAAGGATCCGGAGAAAAGTTAACGCTAAACTGGAAAATGCATACGTTATACGTTGTTATCCATTTAACGGGTAAATACAACTAGGAACGTATTCCAAAACGTCAGCAGTATTTACCGCTGAATATAGGACCTGATTTTCCTCTCCCTGAGTCGTCTTCGATAAGCTTGGGCTGCTGGACTACGATTCCCAGAACCTCCCTTCCAACACCAGAACAAAGGTAAGAAAATGTGGAGGCGCAGGAACTGAGAAGAAACTCGGACACAAAAGAGTAGCTCAGTTTCATGTTGTGCAGTAACAAACACGTAAGCGCCCGTCCCTCCGGGCGCAGGGAAGGAACTGAAGTGGGCCAAGAGCCACCGAGGCCCGGACCTGCAGAACGTTAGACCCCCGATAATAAAGTGGCGAGGACGCCAAGTGTCAACGCCCCGTGCCTTGCCCAGTGAGGGCTACCAGGTTAGGCCTCGGCCCCCTTTCCCGGGCCTAGGCGTGGCGGAGGCCGGGACCCCAAGGCGCGAATGTTTCGTATCACCAGGGGAAGCCGGTCCAGGAAGGAGTTGACGGACACTCGGAAGCAGATGGGGTCTTCAGTAGTCCATCTCCTAGAAGTGAGGGAAGAGGGAAATCCGGTTAAAGGGGAGACCTGCTGTGGAGGTGCAGGGCACCAGCCCCTTCCCCCACACAACCCCCCACCCCCCGCCTTCCACCTAACGCGTGCGTCGGGGCCTCCACGACGGCACTGGAAGGCAGAGATGCGACCACGGCACCCGCCGCCACCGCCCACCCGTCCCGCGCCTACTCTTGTTGGAGGACTCACACGGCCAGGGCGCTGCCCCTCACGCAAAGCTCCTTCTGAGCCAACCCTCGGTGGCGTTGGACGTGTGTAGTCAGGGCCCTGCGGGCCATCTCTGCCTCCAGGGGCGACCGGAAAGACACAGTGAGCCTGCTGGGAGGCACCCGGTTAAGGCACAACGGGCTCCTGGAGTTCCCATGGCCTGAAGCCTCCTGACCACTCAGAGGCCCGCTTCTACCCCCGGGACACTCGCGCTCCCTCCCGCCACCTCTGCCCACCCTGAGCCGCTTCCCCCACCCTGGGGGCCCGCGGGCACCGGCCGTCCCTGTCCCGCCAGGCTGCCCACCCCCGCCCCCGTCCGTCCCGTCCCCGGGCTGCCGCCCTGCTCCCCAGCCACCCCGCCACGGCCCCTGCCCAGACAGGCTCCACGGAAAGGATACAACTCCAGCAGTCCTGAGGAGGTCCCCGCCGCCACCGGCGCTGCGTCTCCACCGGGGGCCAGGGCCCTCGGGGCCCGTTCGGCCAGGGGAGGGGCGCAGGCCCCCTCGACCACTGCTCCCTTGCTGCCAGGGCCACCCTCGCCATCGTGGCGGCTGCAGTTGCCCTGGCAACCGGGACCTCGGGGGCTAAGCTGGGGGTCGTGGCCGTCCGTGCCTCCGTCGGAGGCCTGTGGGCCTGCCCCCGCGTCCTCCGCGCCACCCTCGGGAGCCCTCGTGACCGCCGCGCCGTCCGCGCCGTCATCGTCAGGGGCCTGCGTGACCGCCACTTCCTCCGCGCCGTCGTCCGGGGCCGGAGAGGCCGCTTCGTCGTCCGGGGCCCTCATGGCCGCCGCACCGGCCTCCTCAGAGCCCACCGCTACGCTGCGCCCACTGTCGGCGGACCGCTGAGACCCCTGGCAGGCCTCGCGAAGCCCGGCCCCTCGGCGCGCAAGGCTGTCGGGGATGGCCAGGGCGCCTGCGCACACAGACGCCGCGGAGCTGGTTCCCACCGAGCCGGCCTCGCTGTGTTGGCCCAGAGCCTGGATCCGGTCGACGCTGACCCCGAGGAGATGGAGGCTGGTTCCGGAAGCTGCGCCCCTCGACGCGTGACGTCACTGTCGGGCTCCTTCGTCCCCGAGAGCATTCTGGTGAGGCCACTGGCACGTAACTGTTTCCGGCCTGGCCCGCCCCCCCCCCCAAGCGTGTGTCTGCGCAGGCGCCAGCCCGGCGCACTTGTGAGCAGCCCCCTGACCGCCGCCCGCCCGGGTCCCGGGCATCGAGGCGTGGGCCGCGCTCAGGCGCTTCTGGGCAGCACCGTGCCTGTCCCTGTCTGTGGGCTCCCCGTACGACTCGGGTCTGCGTGTGCCGGGACCCGTCCCCGGGGGCCGGGGGGGCCGACGCGGGATGCCGAGCAGGGGCCACTCCCAGGCCCTGCCTGTCCTCAGGGAGCACACCCCGCGCGGCCCCTAGGGGAGCTGGAAGGGACGGGCCTGGCTCCCTCACCATTTCTCGGTCCCGGGCGCCGTCAGTCCCCTAGTGCCTGCCAGCCTGGGGGAGGGTACACCGCCGAGGGCGCGACCGGCCTCTGGCCGGGGGCTCCCGGGCTCCCGCCTCCCACACCGCAATGGCTGCGGGCTTGGGCCGGGGGCCTGGGGGCCCAGGGGGGCCCAGCTGGACCCGAGGGCAGCGGCATGGGGGAGCACCGCCCCGGCGACAGCTCCCCGCTCGCTGTGCCCTCAGCTGCGGCAGCCCTGACGGGCTGACCCCCCCCAGGAACAAAGTCTTGCGGCTCTCGGGGAGGGGGGGGAGTGCTGGACGTGCCAGGGGCCCTCAACTGGGAGGTGACCCTGTGTCTGCTGGCCTGCTGGGTGCTGGCCTACTTCTGTGTCTGCAAGGGGGTCAAGTCAACAGGAAAGCTACAGCTGGAGGCGGGCGGGTCGGGGTGGGTGATGATGGCAGGGGTGGGGGCAGCATGGCCGGTGGGGGGCAGGGGCACCCCGCCATGCGAGGTGACCGGGCCAGGGCCTGAGGCGGGGGCAGGTCCTTGAACCCAGCCCGGTGGATTTCCCACGCGTGCCTGGGTAGTCCTCCGCAACCTCCAAACTCCAGCCCAGCCGCCTTCCGTCCTGAGGGGACAGGCCCAGGCGACCGCCAGCTGAACTTGCCCGTGTCGGGCATCCCCGCCCCAGTTTCCCTCTCTTCCTCACTCACTACTTCCTCACTCTCTGCTTTGCGGCCAGCCTGGGGGGACCCGGCCCGTGGCCCTCCCTTGCCTACCTGTCCTGCTCTGCTGAGGGTGGGACGGAGGCAGAGGTCTTCGCGGTCACCTCGCTGTCGCCTCTGTCTCTGGCCGGCCCAGTCCACTCCGTCCTGCCCAGGACCCTGCCTCTGTGCAGAGAACCACAGGAGGCATGGGACCTGCCTCCAGGCTGATGTCCTGCTCCCCACCCGGGGAAGGTCCTGCCTCCGCCCTCCCTCTCTACAGCTGACCTGTCCTTGCGGGGGCGGCCGATGGCCAGCTGAGCACCCCGCTTCCTTCGGGAGGAGCCCAGGCTCTGAGGAGTAGAAGGGGGGGCTGCAGGCTGGCCTCCCGCTTGACCTCGGAGCGGACCGTACCACAGTGGGGGGAGTGTGGCCCGCCTGTCCCCCTGCTGAGGCTGGGGGCCCCTAAGTGGGGAGGCGGGGCCGCAGGGCCCCTTCTGAGCAGGTCCCCCCCTCCGTCCCGCCCCAGATCGTGTACTTCACAGCTACCTTCCCCTGCGTGGTCCTCGTCGTGCTGTTGGTGCGGGGAGTGCTGCTGCCCGGCGCCCTGCATGGCATCATCTGCTCTCTCAAGCCTGACTTGTGGAAGCACTCACTGGGTCGTGAGTGCCGGCACCACGTGGGGCGTAGAGATCACGCACGCAAGGATGTCAAAGAATTGAAAACACTAAAGGTCAGGTAAAGTCATTGTGAACCTTTTGGGGGAGAAATACACAAAAAAGAAGTGGGGACCACCCTCAATCGCACCACACAGAGATACGAGGTGTTTACACTTCAGGCTACCGTGGCAGGATTTCCGTGCACATATACAGTAGCTTCCTAAGTTGGGATTTTAGTGATTTCCCTTTTGCACTGTGGTTTTTTCCTATGCGACCGCATCCCTGTTCTCCGTGGCCACTAACTACTTTAGCTCCAGTCGGCATCCCTTCCCTCCTTGCCTCCTACTGGCAGGCTTGCCCCCCGACGGGAGCCCCTTCGTGACCTTCCCAGACCGCCGATCGGATCCGCACCTGTGCTCAGTCGCCCCCTCCAAAGGCCGCTTTGGTGTGTCCACCTGTACCGGGGAAGGGGACGGGGTGCGGGGCCGTGTCCGTCTGGGCTGTGGCCCATCTCCCTCCACGAACCGCTGCGAGGTCGTGGAGCCCCACGTGCTGGGGACACTGAGCCCAAGGAAGAGGCAGGGCCCTCTGGACAACAGGCCGTGGAGTCTGGCGGCCTCCCACGAGGTCTGGGGAGGGGCTAGGGGTGTGGGGAGGGGGTGGAGCTGAGGTAGGACTGGTTTGCGTGGGTGCAGTGGGGTCACACGTCACAGCGCGTGGCGACGATTGGTGAGGGAGCAGCCGCTGGAGAGGCAGCAGCTGCTGGAGAGGCGGCCGAGGGCGGGGTTTATAGTCGTGCACGTGTTGAAAGATCCTTGTTTCCCGGCTGCAGGTTCCTCCTGCCCGTGCCCGGAGATGAGAGCTGCCTGCCCCGTAGACAGTGACAAAGAACAGGGCAGACAGAGACAGTCCGAGGCTCAGGCTGAGGCGCTCTTTGGTGACACTGCTCATTGAAATGCTTCCACCAGCCACAGGCCGCTCTAGACACTGGCCACCTTCTTGCTGTGACACCTGCCTCCAGGACAAGGCAGCTGTGCCTTTACTTTCCTCACTTGTCCTGAGGACCTATTTGGAGACGCTCAGGTACAGATTCGTAACTATAGAGTCACGGCGTTCTCCACAGCTCAGTCTCTCTCTGCTGACAGTGCTAATTCTCCCTCAGGCAAGGCTCTGTTCCTCCTCTCTCCGTTTTAGAGACTCACCTCCTGCGCCGGGGCGTCGCCCATTCCCCTCCTCAGCCACTCGGGTGCCTTGTCCGTGGCCCCACTGTTGTGCTAAATAAGAGAGTCTTGGAGGGGAAGGCAAAGGGTAATGTACCTCATGTCCCCTCCCCACCTCAGGGAGACCTCTTCCCCTTTTTGTTTTCCTCAAGGACCCTTGTCAGGACTTCAGGGAAGCAAGCAGCAGCGTAATAAACTGGAAAAACACTTTGGGGAAGGATGATACAAGTGAGAGCCAACCACAAGGAGCTCTGAGATTTGTGGGTTCGGAACCTCAGGGAATGAGGCCTCTGATGACACGGGAGTATAGAATGGGCAGTGGGGCCGACCTAGCCAGCTGTGCCAGCGCTCTTCTGCACAGATCTGAATCAAGGCCAATAAGCCACAAAGTCCTACTCTGCAGGTATTATACATGACTACGTACATGCTAGTATAAAACTAAAAGTTCTAACATGTTGACAGTAGTTAATGTCCTGAATAACAGGACATAATTTTTGTCTCCCATCGCCTAACTTGTCTTCTTCAATTGCCTTCTAGTACTTGAGTATCTGAATGTCAGAATCTCTCCCCCTACCTGAGAACAAAGGCGAGAATAGGAGAAGGCGTAGATGCTAAAAAGAAACCCAGACATAGAATAGTAGCAGTTACCATTTGATCACCAAAAAAAAAAAAAAAAAAAAAAAAAAAAAAAATGTGGATCTGAAGCACCCAAGGGCCAGTATAGGCAAAAGATGCGGCCTCAATAAGAAAACGGCAGCTGCTGCAGGAATCACTGTCATGTGGGGGGGACACAGAGTTGGGTCCAGCCACCTTTTCACTGCTGCGGCTTTGTGAAAAAGGGGGGCATGATGATCTGCATGGTCCGTATCACTAGGGAAAGCTGGCCAAGACAGGAGGTGATGGACATTTGGAGCTGGCCAGGGTCATCGGCAGTCAAGCGGCTACAAGGTAGGAAAAAATAAGTCAAGTTAGAGGGCCGGTGGGGCACATTCCCCGCTCCGCCCCTTCACACAGCAACGATCCTAGAGCACCACACTCCTTCCTTCGACTCACTCCTTTCCTGTTTCCCTTGTCTGCGTTACAGCTCCTCCGGAATTGACCTTGTCCCTGGTCACCTGCCACCACCCTCTCCCTGGACCGTTCTAGAACTAACACAGTCAGGATGCTGCCGTTCACATGGAGCTCCTCCCGAACTGGCTCCTGGAGCTCCTCGTTTGGAGTCAGGAACCTGTGGGCAATCTCCGCATCCATGGCCGAGGGGAAAGGTATAGTGAGGGTGCTGGTGGAGACTGGGTTAAGGCACCATCCACAGTACTAATTTTGCCTGTGCCTCAGGCCTCCTCTTCAGTGAGGCCTGCCTTCCCCACCCCAGGCTGACCCTCAGGCTGTCCACAACCTCCCACCCTATACAGCCAGGCCACCCCGGATAGCATTGTCCCTACCGCTTCAGTCCCATCAGGCGGTCCACCCCACTCCCCATCCTCTGTCAGCACGGGCCAAACCCTAGCTGATACCCTCCAGGTGCCCGGAGCTCCCTCCTGCTCCCCTTTCAACTCCACTTCCCCAAGTCTCCCCCCACACCCCACCCCGCCGCGCGCCAAACCACCTCCAGCCCATCCCCCTGCCGTCCAGCCCGCTGGGACTCCTTGAATAGGATACAACTGAAGCAGTCGGTTACCAGGACCTCTGGCGCCAGGCGCGGCATCTCCACCAGGACCTGGTGTGTAGGGTGCCCGCTCCATTTGGAGAGCGCCACCAGAGGCGGCACCTACCTCTCCCACAATGCTGGTTCTTTCCGGATCGCTCAGGCCTCCGGGGTTGCTGGGATGGCCAGGGTCACAGGCACCACCCGAACCACCAGGGACTCTGGGGCCACTGACACCACGAGGTCCACCTGGCACACACTGGCCACCACCTGCTGCGCCCACCACCACGCCCACGGCACCCGTGCCTTCGTCTGCTGCCCTCACGGGGCCTCCACCAGCCACCTGAGACCCAACTTTGAATCCGCCCACCCTCTCAAGGCATCACTGAAGGACAAAGCGCTCTCTCACAATGCTTCACCCCTTTACTCCACAATGCAATTCCGGATGCCCAGAGCAACTGTCCACACGGACCACTGGTAATGCCTCCTGACCTGTGATTGGTTCCCACCAAGCAGTCCCTTCTGTAGCCAATCAGTTCTCACCTATGAAGCTCCACCCCTTAGAGTGCCACGACACCCTAGGGCGTCTGCCCAAACGGGCACCCGCGTGGATGCGTCTGCCTGAACCAGCCGTGCCACGAGCCTTCGACGGCCCGCCAGCTGCGATATCCAGGAAGCCTCTGCCTGACACTACTCCCCACACGGTGGTGCGGCTCATGGTCCCCACTGTCCATGCCCAAACAGGCTGCCATGGCCCCACTCCTAAAGCCTCTGAGCACGTGACTGAGCTGTGTAGAACTCCGTGACTCTATAGTTACGAATCTGTACCTGAGCGTCTCCGAATAGGTCCTCAGGACAAGTGAGGAAAGTAAAGGCACAGCTGCCTTGTCCTGGAGGCAGGTGTCACAGCAAGAAGGTGGCCAGTGTCTAGAGCGGCCTGTGGCTGGTGGAAGCATTTCAATGAGCAGTGTCACCAAAGAGCGCCTCAGCCTGAGCCTCGGACTGTCTCTGTCTGCCCTGTTCTTTGTCACTGTCTACGGGGCAGGCAGCTCTCATCTCCGGGCACGGGCAGGAGGAACCTGCAGCCGGAAAACAAGGATCTTTCAACACATGCGTGTCTATAAACGAAGCACCGCATCGTTAGAATGAAAGATAAAAACCATATGATCATCTCCCTAGGTGCAGAAAACGCGTTTGACAAAATAGAACATATTTCCATGATAAAAACCCTCCACGAATGGGGGCAGAGAAGTTGTATAGCTCAATACCACAAAGCCCACATACGACAAAACCCACAGCTGACATCATACGCAACAGTGAGAGGTTGAAAGCTTTCCCTCTAGAATCAAGAACAAGGCAAGGCTGGTCAGAGACGTACCGGGTTAAATTTCAATCCTTGACGTTGAAACGTGTTGAGAATTGGTCCGTGGCTCAGAAAATGCTTTATCTTGGCGAACACATACTTGTACTTGAAAAGAATGTGTAGTGGACACACATGTGAAATTCAGATCTCCTGTTTAGTGTTCTAAAGACATCGGTCAAGGTAGGTGATACCACTGATCGTATGTTCTATGTCGGGGGACAACAAACTTTTCACATAAAAGAGGCCCCGGGCTGGATTTGGCCAGGAGGCGGTAGTTTGCCAATCCCTGCTCTATTTCTTTTAACAGAGTGTGTTGTCTCTCTCTCTCGCTTGCTGAGAGAGGATGTTAAAATCTCCAACCGTGATTTTGGACTTGTCCCTTTCACCTGTTAATCTCAAAAATTCTTGCATCGTGCGCACGCGTGTGTGTGTGCGTGCGTGCGTGTGTGTGTGTGTGTGTGAGTGTGCGTGTGTGTTAAGTTTGTTTATTTTGAGAGAGGGGGAGAGAGAGAGAGCCAGCGGGGGAGGGGCAGAGACAGAGGGGGACAGAGGATCCAAAGCAGGCTCGGTGCCGACGGGCAGAGAGCCCGACGCTGGGCTGGAACTCACCAACGGTGACATCATGACCTGAGCCGAAGTCAGACGCTTACCGACTGAGTCACCCAGGCGCCCCGTGTATTTTGAAGGTGTGTCATTAGGCACAGACATATTTATGATCATTTTCTCTTCCAGATGGATTCATTGCTGCTGTTACTAGTATGAAACGCATCCCCTCATCTTTGGTAACACGGTTTTCCTCGAAGTCTGATTTCTCTAATATCGATATAACCACATCAGGCTTCTTTGCTCACTATTTATTCGTAAGTCCTTTTCCATCCTCTTACCTCTAACCTATTGGTGTCTTTGCGTCTTGAATGTGGCTCACGTAGACAGCGTGTAGTTTGGTCACTTAAAGAAAGCACCCTTCTAACGATGTCTGCTTTTAAATTGGACTGTTTGGCAAATTCACATTTAATACGATTACCGATATGGTCGGATTTAAGTCTGCCACTTTGCTATTCAGTTTTTGTTTGTCCCTTCTCTTTTTTTGTTTTTGCTCAGCTTATTTGAGGCAAAATGCACGTATGGGAAGTTGCACACATTTAAGCGTACGGTTTCATGAGTTACGACAAAGGTGTCCACAGCCAAAGCCGAGATCCAGAACATTCCCATCGCTCTCACAGTCGCCCTTGTGCCTCCGTGCAGACAGTGTCCTCCTCTACAGTCTGCCCCCACACAGCAAATTCAGCTTAGATTTTGCCTTTTCTGGAATTTCCAGGAATCACACAGTATGTCCATCCTTCTTTGTTGCTGACCGGTATTCCATTGCGTGGATGTACCGTAACTTAGGCTTAACCACTCACCTGCTATTGGACGTTTGGCTTGTTTCCAAACTGCGGTTATTGTTAATCAAGTTGATACGAAGATTCACGTACAAGTCTTTGCACACACATATATTTTTAATTCCCTCGTGTAAATAGCAGAAGTGGGATTTCTGGGTCACATGGTAAGCGTAAGTGTGACTGTATAAGAAACGGAAGCACTGTTTTCCGATGTGATCATACCAATTTACAGTCCCACCAGTGACATGTGAACTTTCCATTCTGTCTGTATCCTCTTTTAGTCATCCTATGTCTTCCGACTTTATTCCTCTTTTGCAAGTTCGAGCTGCCTATTCCAGGTTCTTTGCGTTTGGATGTACACTTTGGAATCAGCTTGTCCGTTTCTGCGTTATCACGATTTTTACTGGGTTTGCAATGAATTTCTAGAATGCTGTGGTGGGAGTGTACATCTTAAGAATACAGGGCCTTGGGGCACCTGGGTGGCTCAGTCGATTAAGCGTCTGACTCTTGATTTCGGCTCAGGTCATGATCTCACGGTTTGTGAGACCGGGCCCAGAGTCGGGGTGTGCACTGACAGCTCCGAGCCTGCTTGGGATATTTTCTCTCTCTCTCTCTCTCTCTCTCTCTCTCTCTCTCTCCCTCTCCCTCCCTCTCTCGCTCCCTCTCTGTCTCTCTGCCCCTCCCCTGCTCATGCTCTCTCTGTCTCTTCCAAAATAAATAAATAAACGCTAAAAGAAAAAAGAATACAGGATCTTCCGCTCCACGCATAGGATGCGTTTCTCCATTTTTGTAAGCTTTCTTTCACTTATCAATAGTTTTTAGTGTTCACCGTAAAGGTTTTGCACATATGTTATTACATGTGTCCCCAAATACTTCATGTTTGGGGATGCTATTATAAATGGTAGTGATTTTTTAAAAATGTCACTCTTCTTTTTTTTGTACATCACTTAGGGGTTTCTACGTAAACAAGCATGTCATCTCTGAATAAAGATAATCCCGTTTCTTTTTTTGCAATCTGTGTCACTACTTTTATTCCTCTTTCTTGCCTAGTGCACTGCCTAGGATTTCCAGGACAGTGTTGAATGGAAGTGGTGAACATCCATACCTTGTTTCTCAAACTTTGCGGGCGAGGGAGCGGGGGCGGTGATTCTATCTTTCACCATTAAGTATCATGTTAGCTGTAGGATTTTTGTAGGTTCCCTTTATCAGATTAAGAACGTTTCCCTCTAGTCCTAGTTCTCCGAGAGTTTTTGTCATGAGTGGTTGTTGGATATTGTCTGATGCTTTTTTTCTGTGTCTGTTGAAATGATCACATGTTTTTTCTCCTTTATTTTCTTAATATGACAGATGACACTGATTGACTTTTTTGTCTTTAATGAAAACCAATTCTTGGGATGAACCCCACTTGGCCATGATGGTATCATCCTCTTTGTATGTTGCTGGGTTGAATTTGCTAATATCGAATCAAGTTCTTTTGTGTGTGTGACTTCCTGAAGGATATTGCCCTGTGGTTTTCTTTTCTTGCAATGTCTTCATCTGGTTTTGGGGTTGTGTAATGCTGGCCTCATAAGATGATTTGGGAAATGTTTCTCCTCCTTTGCTTCCTGAAAGCATTTGTGTAGGATTGGTGAAAGTTCTCCTTTAAGAATTTGGTGGTAGCCACTAGTAAAGCCACGGGGGCCTGGAGTTTTCGGCTCCATTGCTTTCATAGATGTAGGGATATTCGGGTCTTCTATTTCTTCTTGAGTCAGTTTTGGTAATTTGTGTCATTCAAGGAATTTGTCCATTTCATCTAAATTGGGAAACTTACCCACAAATATTGTTCCTAATATTCCCTGGTTACACTTTATTTTTCAAAATCAGCTTTATTGGTATTTTTAGAAAAACATTTTTTTAACGTGTATTTATTTTGGAGACAGAGAGAGACAGAGCATGAATGAACGGGGAAGGGTCAGAGAGAGGGAGACACAGAATCTGAAACAGGCTCCAGGCTCTGAGCTGTCAGCACAGAGCCCGACGCGGGGCTCGAACTCACGGACCGCGAGATCATGACCTGAGGCGAAGTCGGCCGCTCAACCGACTGAGCCACCCAGGTGCCCCTGGTATGCTTTTTTTTTTTTTTTTTTTTTTTTTTTAAAGAAGCTTTCAGGGGCACCTGGGTGGCTCAGTCGGTTGAGCGTCCGACTTTGGCTCAGGTCACGATCTGGCAGTTGGTGAGTTCAGGCCCCGCATGGGGCTCACTGCTGTCAGCGCAGTTCACTTCAGATCCTCTGTCCCCCTCTCCCTGCCCCTCCCCCACATGCACTCTCTCAAAAATGAATAAAACCTTTAAAAAGTGGGGGAGAGGGCGCCTGAGTGGCTCAGTCGGTTAAGGGTCTGACTTCGGCTCAGGTCATGATCTCACGGTCCGTCCGTCGGTTCGAGCCCCGCATCGGACTCTGTGCTGCCGGCTCAGAGCCTGGAGCCTGGAGCCTGGAGCCTGTTGCGGATTCTGTGTCCCCCCTCTCTCTTTGCTCCTCCCCCACTCGCGCCCTGTCTCTCTCTGTGTCAAAAATAAACATTAAAACAGAAAAGAAAGAAAGGAAAAAAAGGCTTTCCGCCTCGTGGATTTTCCTCTATTGTTTGTCCATTTAACGTTTTATTCATACCTCCTCTTAGCTTCATTATTTCTTTCCTACTATGTATTTAGGTTTTGATTTTATGTCTTCTTCACAAAGTGACCCCTCTATCGTTAGCAAACGTCCTCCACCCCATCGTATTCCTTGTCCTGAAGTCTGTCCTGCCTGCTCTTAATATAGCTGCTCAAACTTTCTTATTAGAAGACTTGCGTGTGGGGCGCCTGGGTGGCGCAGTCGGTTGAGCGTCCGACTTCAGCCAGGTCACGATCTCGCGGTCCGTGAGTTCGAGCCCCGCGTCGGGCTCTGGGCTGATGGCTCGGAGCCTGGAGCCTGTTTCTGATTCTGTGTCTCCCTCTCTCTCTGACCCTCCCCCGTTCATGCTCTGTCTCTCTCTGTCCCAAAAATAAATAAACGTTGAAAAAAAAAATTAAAAAAAAAAAAAAGAAGACTTGCGTGGTGTATCTTTGCCCATCTTTTTACTTTTACCGTATCTGTGTCTTCATAGAGCGCATTTCTTACGCGTAGCATATAGTTTTGCTTTGCCTTTTTATCCAGTCTGGCAATCTCCGTGTTTTAGTTGCCACGTTTAGACCATTTAGAATAAATGTAACGAGGGGTATCGTTGAGTTTCAATCTACCATCCTGCTATTTATTTTCTGTTTGCCCCATGTGTTCTGCGTTCCCCTCTCTGTCTTTTCGCGACTCCTTTCAGATTGAGTAATTTCTAGAAATTCACTTTATCTCCGCCAGAGAAGTGTACATATTAAACCTAGGGTTCTAGGGATCCTGATATGTGTTTTACCTCATTATAGACCACCTTCAAGTAATTTCAAATCACTTCGCCCGTAACGTAAGAACATTACAGCAGTACCCTTCCAACCACCCACTGGTGTCCTTTGTGCTATTGTTGTCATACCTTTTATTTCTATAGCAGTTACACACCCCACGCCGTGTTGTCAATATTTTTGCTTTAGATGGTTTGCGACGATTGAGAGACATTTTGAAGGGAGAAAAAATGTTTACATTTACCCACATACTTTCCAATTCTGGAACCCTCTTCATTACTTCATGTAGGTCCAAGTTCCCACGTGCTATCATCCTTGCTTGTGGAGAACAGCCTTTAACATTTGTTGTAGTGCAGGTTTTCCGCTGACAACGAGTTAATCTCAGCTTTTATATGTCTGAAAAAGTCTTTAGTTTGCTTCCTTTTTTCATGGAGGTAAAATCGAGATAACATAAAATAAACCATCTGAGAGTGAACAGTCGAGTGGCATTTAGCACATTCCCATGTAAAAGGGTTGCCGAGCAGGGCTGGCACAATGAAGAGAGCAGCTGGGGAAATCGGACAAGCTAGCCTTGGATAGGAGGGCAGGGCTCTCTTCCACCGAGGCAGGGAATAGGCAAGGGCGTTTGCTGCTGTGGGCCAGTCCGAAGATGTGATATGGGGCACGGAGCTGACAGACTTCTTGCCCGATGGTCAGAGAGGAGAGGAGAGGAGAGGAGAGGAGAGGAGAGGAGAGGAGGGAGAGCGTATCACAGAGGGCCTGGTAGGTCGCCGGGGGGACTTTGGCTTTGACGCTGAGACGGGAGGCACTGAAAGGTTCAGAGCGGGAGGAGGAGGGACCTGACTAGTGTCCTATCACTGCTCCTGAGTTGGGGCTCTGCTGGGTTGGTGAGGGTGAAATAAGGGGACCACTGCAGGTAATTACGAGGTCTAGGGTCCTTATTCAGGTAGAAGCTTCTGAGGGACTGACTTTGATATCCTTACAGGAGGTGCATGCACCGTGGCTTCAAGGTCTGTGCACCTTGTCTTGGTGTGGGGTTACCGATTCCATTCTACTGGCCTCTACCTTACCGCTGGCCTCCTGAACCTAGCCTCACTCCCCCAATTCTGAGTCTTATTTTCTTAAGCTTGAAACCTGTCTCTTTTTCTTGTTGTTGTTGTTGTCTCTGCACCTTCCCTCACCCCTGCTGCCTTGTGCAAATTGGAACTCCACACTTGGATCCTCATCTGACTCTGAGTTGGACTCTACAGGTGCAGGTTTCTGCGCATGGTTCCGGGCAGCTGGGGAATGAGACCCGAGTGTCGCTGTTCCTTCTGGAAGGGCTGGCCGACGCAGAGGAGTTGAGGCCCTTGCTCTTTGTGATCTTTCTGCTGGTCCACAGCGTGGCTGGGCATTGCCAGCCTTACTGTGATGGACTCCCGACTCCACACTCCCATGGACGACTTCTTAGTCAACCTCTCACTGCTGGACACTGCCTATATCTCCAGCACGGGGCCTCAGGTGCTGGAACACCTGCTGGCAGCAGTGCGGACCGTGCCCTATCGTGCTTGTCTTCCCCAGATCTTCTTTCTCCATTTCCTGGCTCCCTGGGAGTGCTTCCTGCTCACAGCCATGGCCTGTGACCGCTATGCGGCCATCGGCCGGCCACCGCACCACCTAGTCCTCTTGGGCCGTCGGACGGACCCGGGCAGGAATGGCTTCCACCTCCCGCCTGCTTGCCTTGGCCGATGCGTTCGCCCACACCGTCCTTGCAGCTCCACTGAGGTTCTGCGGGCCTCGCCTCATCACCCACTTCTCCTGTGGCCTCCCTCCACTGACCAGACTCTCTTGCTCAAGCACGTGGGCCAGCGAACTTGCCCTGTTTGTCCTCAGTTTCGTGGTGGCTCTTGCACCCCGTGCCCCGGTTGCGATCTCCTGTGTACGTGTTGTGGCTGCGATTCTCAGGATCCACTCCGCTGAGGGCCGAAGGAAAGCCTTTTCCACCTGTGGTGCTCACACCACCGTGGTCTGCATTTTCTACATCGCTCCAGTCCTCTGCTACATCCTCCCCAGCTCTGCGTGCTCTGGCTTGCGGGACCGGGTGCTCCCTGTGCTGTACGTGGTCCTCACCCCCATGCTCAACCCCGTCGTCTACAGCATGGGAAACAAGGAGGTGAAGAGGGCTTTGTTCAAGGCCCTCGGGAAAGAAAGTGCCTCCTAGGCACCGGTCACATCAAGTCAACGAGGAGTGTCCCCGGCTCAGGAGTTTCTCACATCCGAATGTGCTCCCAGTGCTAGGTGCCTGTCAGTCTCCACCTGCTCCACACCCCACCCTCGTCGCACACTGGATGCCATATGGATCCCTCCCTGTACAATGTATTACACGAAGGCACCAATTTTGCTGTGGACCAGAGCCGGGCTGTGACGTTTGCATTGGACATGGCAAGGGGCATGGCCCTCGTACACACTCTAGAGCCCCTCATCCCACGACACGCGCTCAGCAGCCGTAGTGTAATGATTGATGAGGACATGACTCCCCGAACCAGCACGGCCGACGTCAGGTTCTCCTTCCAATGCCCTGGGCGCAGGTATGCACCTGCCTGGGTGGCCCCTGAAGCTCTGCAGAAGAAGCCTGAAGATACAAACAGACGCTGAGCAGACACGGGGAGTTTTGCAGTGCTTCTGTGGGAACTGGTGACAACGGGAGGTACCCTTTGCTGACCTCTCCAACACGGAGATTGGAATGAAGGTGGCACTGGAAGGCCTTCGGCCTACCATTTCCCCCCATGTGTGTAAGCTCATTTCCCCCCACCGGGCATTTCCCCCCCACCATTCCCCCCCACCAGGCACTTCCCCCCATGTGTGTAAGCCCATGAAGATCTTCTCCAGGGTGGGGCTGGCACATGCCAGTGCTTTGGGGGTGAATCCAATCACACAGGAGTTTGAAATGTCATGCACGTGATCCATTTGGTGAATCCTATTTTGGGTGCCAGGTTTCCCCCCATTTTCAGCAACGATCAAATATTTCTGTTGCTCTTTTTTTCCCCCCCTTATTCTAAAACACTGCTTTCTATTTATGGAAGTAAAACATGGTCATTGCATAGGTTGTGCAGTTACAGAAACTTACAAAGTGACCAAAAAAGAAAAAAATGCCCTCTATAACCTCACCACCGCGCGAGAACCTCACTGTAAACATTTTGATGGTTTATTTCAGGTTTCTTCTTGCACTACAAATGTATGTGCACGGGCGCCTGGGTGGCTCAGCCGGTTGAGCGTCCGACTTCGGCTCAGGTCCTGATCTTGCGGTTCGTGAGTTCGGGTCCCGCGTCGGGCTCTGGTGCTGACAGCTCAGAGCCTGGAGCCTTGCTTTGGATTCTGTGTCCCCCTCTCTCTCCGCCCCACCCCTGCTGTGCTCTGTCTCTCTGTCTCTCTGTCTCTCTCTGTCTTTCAAAGAAAATGAATATACTTAAAAAAATTTTTAAAAGACCAAATGTACGTGCATACACATTTAAAGTAGGAAAGCAAAACTGGAATCATAGTGCACTTACAGCTCCGAACGCTTAGATATTTAAATTTTTTTTCCACTATAATGTATGCGTATTATAAAATCATTCATGCCTTACACAAAGGTGTGTTGTTAGAAAGTAAACATTTCCCATAAACTCAGTGTCTGCAGTAACCATTATGACCAGTTTTACGTGTGTCCTCCCAGACTTTTTCCTAGGATATATTCATCTGCGTTTATAACGGTTTTTCTTTTGCTTGTTTGCGTACATAGGATCATACCGATCAAGTAGGCAGTTGGTTAGACATGAGCCAGAGGCAAAGGCGGTGTTAAATAGGTGACACGTTAGAAGCCTGAGGGCACAATGTCCTGACTTTGTGGCTGTTAACATCCTGGTCCTATGGCTTCCAACACCCCCAGGTTGACAGACCAAGGGCCACAGGTGCAGAACAGGGGCTCTCCTCTTCAACCTTGGCCTCAGGGTAACCTACAGCTTCATTATAATAGATTTACATCGTTTTGTTTTCAACTCTCCCCGCCCAAGGGAAGATGGCCATGGACTCTTCTGGCCAGGACCTTGTGGGCGGGGCCAGAAAAACTCCCCCTCCCAACCGGTAGGAGGAGTTGCTCACATGATGGGAAGCACCCTCAGTGGGAGACCCCGCTAGCTGTGACCCATCCGGAACCTATGCAAACATACAGAGAAAAGACACCCCAAACCCCAGACACCTCTGGGCCTGTCCGCTCTGCCACCTGGAGAGTGCACTGTCCTTAATAAACTGCTTTGTGCTTGCTACTTTCCTTCTGGCTGTCCTTATTTGAGCGCAGATCCTCATGGAAACGTTCCGTGGGGGATCCAAGAGTGGAGGCTTCCATTCACGCTATGTAGACGCTCCCACTGGTAAACAATACCCTGTACCAAATTGGCTGTTTATAATCCTTATTCCAGGAATCCCATGGTCCTGTCATTTGTACAATCTTCTACTGGGCTGTTTGTGTCTTTTATGGATTTATTTGCTAAGGGTCACTTGTGTTTTGAAGATACTCACTTTAGTTTGCCCTTTGGGTTACTAATGTCTTCCTAACTTGTCTTTCCATTTTATTTATGATGTTTTCTTCCCTAACAGAGCTTAACACCTTTGTGTAATTAGACACTGGTGTTGGTTTATTTGTGGTTGTGGCTGTTTGCTTCTGGATTTTGCATCCTGCTTTGTTTACTGTTTGACTTAAGAATAAGGTCAAGACCGGCTTTCTTTTTCTTCTGACTCGAGTAACCCAAATAATTTCTTTCACCATTGCTCTTTACGTACTCTTTCAAGTTGGGTTTGACTCTGGCTTCTGGCTCTTCATTTTACATCTCTTTCTCCAGGCACAGCTCTGGCTTGGTCCCTTAGAACACTGCTTGTGTCCTGGCTGAGAAACCTTACCCTCCCCTGAGGACATGGGACTTGTGCTCGACTTTGGACATCAACTTTGCAGCCACCCATCTGGGCCTTTCTCCCCATATCCTTCACTCTCCTACATAGTAGAATAATGCTCCCTCAGCCGCTAACCAGGTAATATGCCGTAATTACAGAAACCTGGATCAGTAGGTCATGGGGGAATGTACAGTTCCTACAAGATCGTGAACTCAATAACCTGAAAACTCCATCACCACTGAAACTAGGGTTGTGTGTATTTAAACATATATAGAAATATATTTCAATTTCTTTTATTTCTTTTGAGAGAGCGCGCACACATGCACGTGAGCGGGGGTTGGGGAAGCAGAAAGAGAGAGAGAGAGAGAGAGAGAGAGAGAGAGACTCTCAAGATGGCTCCATGCTCAGCACAGGGCCCTATGCAGGGCTCGATGCCAAGAACTGTGAGATCATGACCTGAGCCAAAATCAAGAGTCAGACGCTTCACCAACTGAGCCACCCAGGTGCCCCTGTACAATCTTTTTAAACAAAATATTCACAGTAGTATTATGTATAATAGGTTTTTCGTAACGAAAGAAGAAAACCCCAAATGCTCCAGTATCCCCAGTGCAACAGTCCTCTAATGCACTGATGCCCTAACCTCTCTCTCTCTCATCTCGTTCTTGTCCTCATGTTTCTCCCTGCGCCCTTCGAAGGGCAATCCAAGCTGAGCCAATCAAATCTCTGTCGGCCGGTCTGTCTGTCCTCCTCTGTCTCTGTCTGTCCCTTCTCCCACACCAATCCCAACTTTCTCTACTGTATCCTTCAGGCCGTTTCCTCAGAGAGGCCATCCGAGATCACCTAGCCCAAATTTGCTGGAGAAACAAATGTGCAAGAAGAAATGAAGATGCAGGTTTAGACCCTGGTGAAGGCGACATTTCAGTTCAGCGGAGACATATGGATTAGTCAATAAATGACATTGAGACACCTGAGGAACCTTGGGGGGAAGGGGACAAAATTAGACCAATGTCATCTTTCACACCACAATAAATTCCTTGTGTGTTAACATTTCAAAGTACTAGAAGATGGCATGAGGGACAAATTTTATAATTTTACAGTGGGGATGGCTTTCCCTTGGACATAAACTGCAAAAATCATAATGACAAAAATGTACCACTTGCATACATTAAAAAAAAAAAAAAGAGGTTAGAGAGGGAGGGAGCCAAAACATAAGAGATTCTTAAAAACTGAGAACAAACTGAGGGTTGATGGGGGGGAGGGTGGGTGATGGGTATTGAGGAGGGCCCCTGTCGGGATGAGCACTGGGTGTTGTATGGAAACCAACTTGACAATAAACTTCATATTTAAATACAAGAAAAAGTTAAAAACCCTCCAGTACAGAATAGAACTATAAACAAGAATTCAGTGAAGCAATGAGGAAGGAAAGTATTTTCAATTACTTTGGCCAAGATTTGGTATCTCTTGTATATAAAGAGCATTCACCAATCAATAAGTAAAATATGACTATTCCAATTGAAAAATTAATCAACGAGGGCCGCCTGGGTGGCTCAGTCAGGTAAGCACCTGAGTCGGTTTCGGCTCAGGTCATCATCTCACGGTTGGTGGGTTCAAGCACTACGTCGGGCTCTGCACTCACAGCGCAGGAACTGCTTGGGTTCTCTCTCTCTCTCTCTCTCTCTCTGCCCTCTCCCCTTGCTCTGACACAGTAGCTGAAAATACACTCAGATGCGGAAAAATAGTTTTATTTTCTGCTGTAAGAACGCCCCTCCTCCAGCAATAGGGAAAAACAAGGCCCAAAGTCCAATACAAACAATTAGACCCCCGTAATAAAGCGGCGACCAGCATCGGAATGGACGCCCTAGGGAAGGAAGGGACGCTAGGTTACAATTAGCCCCTTTTGCCTGGCTCCGGCACTCTGAAAAACGGGGGCACGAAGCGCTGCATGGTCCAAACCAACAGGGAAAGCTGGTCAAGACAGGAGGCGATGGAAACCTGGAGTTGGCCAGGGTCTTCGGCAGTCAGTCGGCTAAAAGTGAGGGAAAAAGAAAATCCAAATGAAATGTCATCACTCTTGCCCCTATCTCTCTGCCCCCCCTCAGGTGGCCGCAGGCTCAGGGTGCCACACCTACCTCTTTGGACCTAACCTTTGGTGTCTCCAATTCACTATTAGAACGGCCCTCAGGAGATAGGCCCTAGCGACCTGACACCACCCCCCACGAGGGACCCGTTTGGAACTAACATAATTAGGACGTTGCCGAATACCGTGAACTCCTTCCGAACTGCCCCGACCTGGGGCTGGCCCTGTGTCGCCAGACACTGGTGGGCCACCTGTGCCTCCGTGGGTGACGGGAAAGGCATGGTGACGTAGCTGGTAGCCATTCGGTTAAGGCATCATCGAAAACCGATCGCGTCGGTGCCTCAGGCGTCCTGACCACTCCGAGGCCTGCTTTCCCCCACGGCCACTCTCCCCCCTCTCCATCCTCTCAGGTCCGCTCCCCTCCTTCCTGGTCCATCAGGCCGCCTCTCCCCGCCACCCCTCCCGGCCACCCCTGGCCCATCCGCCCCCCGGGCCGGTCCCTCCGGTGCCCCGGACCCCCAGGCTGAACCCCCTCCCCTCCGCCCCCCGCCCCGTCGCCTCCTCTAGGCCCATCGCCCCGGCCACCCGCCACTCGGCCAAGAGGATACAACTGCAGCGGCTGGCTCCCCGGCCCTCCGGCTGTGGGACCGCCGTGCCCACCGGGTCCCGGCAAAGGGTGTCCGCCAAGCCCTGGCACGGCAGCTGCGCCCGGGACGGGAGCACATGGCGCCTGCGCGACCCGCGGGGCCGCACCGGCCGTGGCACACTCCTCTCCCTCACCACCTCCGCCGCCGCCGGGGCCCTCGTGGCCTCCGGGGCCATCTGGGACACCGGGGTCTCCCGGGCCACGCTGACCCTCGGGACCGCCGGCCCCACCGCCTGCGCCTCGATCTGTGGCCTCCATGGGTCCCCGGCCTGGACTTCGGCTGAACCGCCGAGGGAACGAACGAACGAACGAACGAACTAACGAGGCTCCCTCGGGAAGCGGGTGACGTCACCTGCGCTCCCCGCGCACCTGCGCAAACCGGCCCGAGGCTAATGCCCAGAATCCCCTCCTGTAGGCCACTGGCACGTGACTGTTTCCGGCGCGGCCCGCCCCTCCCCTCAAGCGTGTTCAGGCTGGTTCCCACCGAGCCGGCCTTGCTGTGTTGGCCCAGAGCCTGGATCCGGTCGACGCTGACCCCGAGGAGATGGAGGCTGGTTCCGGAAGCTGCGCCCCTCGACGCGTGACGTCACTGTCGGGCTCCTTCGTCCCCGAGAGCATTCTGGTGAGGCCACTGGCACGTGACTGTTTCCGGCCTGGCCCGCCCCTCCCCCCAAGCGTGTGTCTGCGCAGGCGCCAGCCGGGCGCACTTGTGAGCAGCCCCCTGACCGCCGCCCGCCCGGGTCCCGGGCATCGAGGCGTGGGCCGCGCTCAGGCGCTTCTGGGCAGCACCGTGCCTGTCCCTGTCTGTGGGCTCCCCGTACGACTCGGGTCTGCGTGTGCCGGGACCCGTCCCCGGGGGCCGGGGGGGCCGACGCGGGATGCCGAGCAGGGGCCACTCCCAGGCCCTGCCTGTCCTCAGGGAGCACGCCCCGCGCGGCCCCTAGGGGAGCTGGAAGGGACGGGCCTGGCTCCCTCACCATTTCTCGGTCCCGGGCGCCGTCAGTCCCCTAGTGCCTGCCAGCCTGGGGGAGGGTACACCGCCGAGGGCGCGACCGGCCTCTGGCCGGGGGCTCCCGGGCTCCCGCCTCCCACACCGCAATGGCTGCGGGCTTGGGCCGGGGGCCTGAGGGCCCAGGGGGGCCCAGCTGGACCCGAGGGCAGCGGCATGGGGGAGCACCGCCCCGGCGACAGCTCCCCGCTCGCTGTGCCCTCAGCTGCGGCAGCCCTGACGGGCTGACCCCCCCCAGGAACAAAGTCTTGCGGCTCTCGGGGGGGCGGGGGGGGGAGTGCTGGACGTGCCAGGGGCCCTCAACTGGGAGGTGACCCTGTGTCTGCCGGCCTGCTGGGTGCTGGCCTACTTCTGTGTCTGCAAGGGGGTCAAGTCAACAGGAAAGCTACAGCTGGAGGCGGGCGGGTCGGGGTGGGTGATGATGGCAGGGGTGGGGGCAGCATGGCCGGTGGGGGGCAGGGGCACCCCGCCATGCGAGGTGACCGGGCCAGGGCCTGAGGCGGGGGCAGGTCCTTGAACCCAGCCCGGTGGATTTCCCACGCGTGCCTGGGTAGTCCTCCGCAACCTCCAAACTCCAGCCCAGCCGCCTTCCGTCCTGAGGGGACAGGCCCAGGCGACCGCCAGCTGAACTTGCCCGTGTCGGGCATCCCCGCCCCAGTTTCCCTCTCTTCCTCACTCACTACTTCCTCACTCTCTGCTTTGCGGCCAGCCTGGGGGGACCCGGCCCGTGGCCCTCCCTTGCCTACCTGTCCTGCTCTGCTGAGGGTGGGACGGAGGCAGAGGTCTTCGCGGTCACCTCGCTGTCGCCTCTGTCTCTGGCCGGCCCAGTCCACTCCGTCCTGCCCAGGACCCTGCCTCTGTGCAGAGAACCACAGGAGGCATGGGACCTGCCTCCAGGCTGATGTCCTGCTCCCCACCCGGGGAAGGTCCTGCCTCCGCCCTCCCTCTCTACAGCTGACCTGTCCTTGCGGGGGCGGCCGATGGCCAGCTGAGCACCCCGCTTCCTTCGGGAGGAGCCCAGGCTCTGAGGAGTAGAAGGGGGGGCTGCAGGCTGGCCTCCCGCTTGACCTCGGAGCGGACCGTACCACAGTGGGGGGAGTGTGGCCCGCCTGTCCCCCTGCTGAGGCTGGGGGCCCCTAAGTGGGGAGGCGGGGCCGCAGGGCCCCTTCTGAGCAGGTCCCCCCCTCCGTCCCGCCCCAGATCGTGTACTTCACAGCTACCTTCCCCTGCGTGGTCCTCGTCGTGCTGTTGGTGCGGGGAGTGCTGCTGCCCGGCGCCCTGCATGGCATCATCTGCTCTCTCAAGCCTGACTTGTGGAAGCACTCACTGGGTCGTGAGTGCCGGCACCACGTGGGGCGTAGAGATCACGCACGCAAGGATGTCAAAGAATTGAAAACACTAAAGGTCAGGTAAAGTCATTGTGAACCTTTTGGGGGAGAAATACACAAAAAAGAAGTGGGGACCACCCTCAATCGCACCACACAGAGATACGAGGTGTTTACACTTCAGGCTACCGTGGCAGGATTTCCGTGCACATATACAGTAGCTTCCTAAGTTGGGATTTTAGTGATTTCCCTTTTGCACTGTGGTTTTTTCCTATGCGACCGCATCCCTGTTCTCCGTGGCCACTAACTACTTTAGCTCCAGTCGGCATCCCTTCCCTCCTTGCCTCCTACTGGCAGGCTTGCCCCCCGACGGGAGCCCCTTCGTGACCTTCCCAGACCGCCGATCGGATCCGCACCTGTGCTCAGTCGCCCCCTCCAAAGGCCGCTTTGGTGTGTCCACCTGTACCGGGGAAGGGGACGGGGTGCGGGGCCGTGTCCGTCTGGGCTGTGGCCCATCTCCCTCCACGAACCGCTGCGAGGTCGTGGAGCCCCACGTGCTGGGGACACTGAGCCCAAGGAAGAGGCAGGGCCCTCTGGACAACAGGCCGTGGAGTCTGGCGGCCTCCCACGAGGTCTGGGGAGGGGCTAGGGGTGTGGGGAGGGGGTGGAGCTGAGGTAGGACTGGTTTGCGCGGGTGCAGTGGTGTCACACGTCACAGCCCGTGGGGACGATTGGTGAGGGAGCAGCTGCTGGAGAGGCGGCCGAGGGCGGGGTCTCTGGGAGCCCAGGGCAGAGCTGGCTTCGGGGCAGGCGCGCGGGAAGCAGGTCCAGGCCCGGGAGGAACACAGAGGGGTCTGTTTGCTCAGGCGCTCCTGGGAGCCCCCTTGCTTTGGATGCTTGGGGGCGGAGCCTTAGGAGGGAACCCTCGTTGGCTAGGAGGACAAGGGTGGGGGGGGTAGTCTCTAGGGGCTCCTGGCAGAGCTGGCTGGGCGGGAACCAGTCAGGCGCCCAAGGGAACGGCCGGGAGGTGGGGGTGGGGAAATGTTGGCCTCGGCGCTCCCGGGAGGCCGGGGTGACTTGCGTGGGCTTTATGAGGAAGCGCTCATAGTCTAGCTAAGCCAGGGGGTCTCCCAGGGCCCAAGGGCGGAAAGGCCGGCTGGGCGGGCACCGGCCGCAGGCCTGGCGGCCTCACTAGGAACCCTAGGAGCCCGTTGGCGCAGGCGCCTGGGGGTGGCGTCGAGCTGTGATAGGCGGGGCTTCCGCAGCCAGGGTCCGAGAGAGCCTGGGACAGCGTCGCTTTGCCGGGAACCGGCCACGCGCCCGGCAGCCTCCCGACGGCCCGTTTGCGCGTGCGCGGGGAGGGCGGGGTCGGCGCGCGGGGCGGAGCTTCGGGAAGGAGCCGCAGCGCCTCAGCCGCCAGCCCAGCGGACTGGGCGACTGGGCGAGCGCCCGGCCGGGCCTGTGTTCAGGGGACTGGACCTGAGGCGGAGCCTGACGACCATGGAGGCGGCAGACAAAGCCGCAGGCGGCGAGGCGGGCGGCGCCGACAACGCCCGGGACGGCCAGGGGGGCCAGGAGGGCCAGGAGGGCCAGGGAGGCGGCCTCGGCCGCCGCGGGCACGGTCACGGCCTCGGAGGCGCGGCCGCGGAGGCCGCGGTCGCCGGCGAGGCTCCGCGTGTCCCGCGACCACCTCACGCCCCCGGGCCAGGCGGAGATGCCCTCTCCACGGCCGGAAGGCCGGAAACCCGAGTACACATATTGTATCCTAGCCGAGGGGACAGCGGGCATGGGCAGGGGGCGGAAAGGGAGAGGAGCCGCGGTGACCTGCGGGGCGCGGGGCAAAGATCTGAAAGCAGGGTGGTCCCGGGGTGGCTGGAGAGAGGTGGGGGAGGAGGAAGGAAGGAGATCAGGGGGGAAACGGGTTCCCGGGGGCGGTGGGCGGACATGGGCCTGGTAACGGGGTGGCCGCGAGCCATTAGGGTCGGGAGTGGGTGGCCTCGTCAGGGTGGCCTGAGAAGGGGGCTCAGGCCCTGAGTGAGTAGTGGTGGTACCTTAACCGAATCTGCACCCAGCGCCCTCGGCGTGCCTTTCCCGTCCCAGTTGGAGGCGGAGATCGCCTGTGCGTCTTTCGCCCCATATCGGGAACCGTATGGATGCCTTGTGGAGCAGCAGCTCACTGTGTTCGGCAGCGTCCTGGCCATGTTAGTTCTGGAAGGGCCGGGGTCGGGGTGGCTGCAGGTGGCGGGTCCAGTCTCCATGGGGGGTGGGGGGGGCGCTCTCTGCTGGATCGTCGAGGGCTAGGTGCGGGCCAGGGCCCGCAGGCTCTAACACCTGCACCTGCGGGTAGGGGGGGTCGCTCCTGGGCGCGGGGAAGGGTGCAAGGGATGGGTACCTGGGCGGGGAGGGGAGCTGAGCGAGGAAGGGGAGGAGCCACCACCTCCAACTTGATTGCCTTTTCTCCTCTCTCAGCCGCTGGAGAGCTGAAAACCCTTTCCTCCTCCGAATTTCCATCATCAACTTTCTTGACCAGCTTTGCGTGGTGATTCGGACCATGCAGCGCTTCCGGTTCCCGGTTCCCGCTAAGCCCGCGCTGGCGAAAGGGGGCTAAGGTCTAGCCTCGTGTCCCCCGTCTGGGCGGTCCGTCCTTCCTAGGGCAGTGATTCCTGCGCTAGCCGCCACCTGAGGTTGGGCGCCTGCCTGGTCTTCTGAGGGCAACGAGGGCCCGAGCCCTTGGGCACTCATGGTCCCCTTGTTTTGTTTGCCATTTAAATGTTTGCTACTGCAGAAAATAAAACTGCGCTTTGCTATTCCCGGTTCCTTCTCAGTTGTGGCACCCCCGGATAGTCTTCCCTTTGTCCTCAGGCGGGGGGGCGGGGCGGCTCCTGGGATGTCGACGTGCAAGTCTCGGAAGGTGGTAGAAGGCAGTTTGGGAACTGGCAGAACCCACGTGCGTCCTGTCCTTCGGTATCAAGGACTCTCAACATGTGGGAATATGCCCATCGTTTGCACGTTTCGCATTACTCCTGATGGCTTTCATCTAATGTGAACTTTTTATCCAAACTCCTCAAGTATCACAGAAACCTCTTGAAACTCTTGTTGACACCCAAGGAACACCATTTTTCTTTATTTTTAATTTATTTAAAGATTTTAGTTTTAAGTAATCTTTACATCCATTGTGGGGCTCGAACTCACACCCTCAAGATCGAGAGTCGCTTACTCAGCTGACTGTCTGCCGGGCACCCCCAAGGAACACAGTTTAGAAGACTGATATGATTTTTGTTTAAAAGCATTCGAGTTAAAAATCTCACATCCTAGCAATGACCACAGTTGGTCAATTAGCATCTTGGCGAATATTATTCTAGGCATCTTTCTATGAATACATGCATATGAGTATATATGTCTAAGTTTATGCAAACACACACACACACACACACACACACACACACACGCAGGTACCCAATTTTACTTTAATGGTCATCACCCTGAACCCTTCCTAGATGAAGCAAAAGCAACTGGGATCTAATGAGTGTCAACTCCCCTGCTCCCGCTGTCTTCCCCCCACCCCTGCCTGTACTTTGAGTTCTGTCTTCTCTGTATGGTTCTTCTTTGCTTCTGGGGAAGCAAGAAGTAAGTTACACAGAGAGCTTCACCAGCCCCAGCAACCCTTGGTGACTGTACATCCCACGATCTCTTTTGCCCTCACTACCCCACGTTGGAAATCCCTCGAAAAGCACCATACACTTTTATTTCTGCCAATGACGAAGGTTGCATGCTTTCCCAGATTGCCTCTGCTCTAATACTGACAGACGTGTTTCCAACGCATGCTCACAGAAACCAGGAGCCATGGCCAGAAGCAGCCTAAGTGTTGTCTCAGGATTCCTCCTCCTGGGGCTGTCACAGGTGCCTGGGCACCAGCCCCTCCTCCTCAGTCTGTTCCTATCCGTGTACCTGGGCGGGGAACCTGCCCGTCAGTGTGGCCACCAGTGATGCCACACCCAGCCACCACACCCACCTCACATTCTTCATAGCCAAGCAGCTCCGAATCAACGTCTGCTTCGCCTCTACTGCTGTATCCAGAATGCTGGTCCAAGCGCTGGTCAAAGTCTGTGCATTGGACACACAGCCACCTTAAATTATTTCATGCATAGAAAACATTACAAATAGGGGCGCCCGGGTGGTTCAGTCGGTTAAGAATCCGATTCTTGATTTCGGCTCAGGTCACGACCTCACGGGGTTGGTGAGTTTGAGCCCCGCTTCGGGCTCTGCACTGACAGTACAGGGCCTGCTTGGGATTCTCTCTTTCCTTCTCTCCCTGCCCCTCCTGCACTCTCGACCTCTCAGAATAAAGAAATAAACTTCAAAGAAGAAAATATTGCAAATCGATGAACCAAGTATTTAACTCAAGAAAGTAGGGAAACCACAGCAGCAACACAGAAACAAAACAAAGAAAGGGGAGAAAACGAATAACAAGAAAGCACTAAGCATTCCAACCCCATTTAGAATAGGTCAATGGAACCAAGATCTGAGTCTTTAAACAGACCAACAGTACAGGTACAGAAAAAAGGAAAAGGAAAACCAAATAGACGACATAACAAATGATAAGAATATGTAACAACAGGTTTAAATATATGGAGGAGAATGTTAAAATTCACAAAGATACTCTGTATGGTTTTATGACAGTTACACAATTTAGAGATGATGGGCAATTTTGTAAAGAAAGAATGAAAAATAATCATGTTAACTCAAGAGGAGATAGAAAACCACACCGATCACTCAGTAAACAAAGAAATCAAATCAAAGATCTGCTTCGCCAGAAGGCAGTCCCGACACAGTCTATCAGGTTAGCATTACCACTGACGTACCGACGCCTTGAGCGCAAGTTGGTACACAAGGAGAAAAGTTTTTTCAATTGATAAGGACACCCATTTTAAAGCAGTCTGGGCAATCTTGTACGTACTGCCGAGCACTAGGGGCATTCTGCTAACATCAGGAGTAAGAAAGGGATCCCCGCTACCACAAGTGTCATTTAACAGTTTGTCAAAATCCTAGCCAATACCAAAGCAGCAGATAGATGTAGCAAGTATCAGTATCAGAAAGGAAAGGACAGGACAAGGAGCACCTGGGTGGCTCAGTCAATAAAGCAACCAAGTCTTTATTTCAGCTCAGGTCATGATCTCACGGTTCATGAGAGCAAGCCCTGCATCCGTCTCTTTGCTGACAGCGCAGAGCCTGCTTGAGATTCTCTCTGTCTCTCTGTCCGTCTGTCTCTCTCTCTCTGCCCCAACCCTGTTCACACTCTCTGTCTCTCTCAAAATGAATAAATACAACTTTAAAAAAACTTTTTTAAGCAACAACCAACTGAGCCAACCAGGCGCCCCGAAATTATTTTTGATACAAAAAGAAAATACCTTAGTTTGAGGTAGCAGCATCTAAGGGTTTTTGTTGTTGTTGTTCTCCCTGAGAATGAGGAGCCAGTGGCTCAGTCGGTAAGAGTTCGATTTCGCCTTGGGTCATGATCTCATGGCTTGTGGGTGCGAACCCCATGTCGGGCTCTGTGCTGACAGCTCAGAACCTGGAGCCTGCTTCGGATTCTGTGTCTCCCTCTCTCTCTGCCTCTCTCTTCTCTGCTCACACTCTGCCTCTCTCTCTTTCTCTCAAAAATAAATAAACATGAATCAAAGATTTAAAAATGATTAAAAAAATGTTTACTTTAAGGAAGGGTCAAAAAGTATATTATTTGTAACTATGATTGTTTTTTCTAGAAAATTCATAAGAATCAACTGAATATGAAAGCTAAAAGGAATATTCAATAAATTAATCAAAATCAGAAATGGAAAAATCACTAATATACTTCCATTCCAGGAAGAAAAGGTCCAACTGGAAGTGTCAATAGAAAACTATCCCACACTCAACGAGCACAAGAACGTAAAATTGCCTGAGGAAGAAAGGAGAGGAGCCTGTGGAGAAACAAACTGCAGAGCTCTGCTGAGGGACACAAATGAAAACATGGACAAAGGAAGAGATGTAACTTTTTTGGAGGACAAGATTCAGCATTACGAAGAAGTCAATTCTTTTCAAATTAACCTATATATTCAAGGCAATTAGAGACCTAATAAAACATTAAACTTTTTTTAACGCTTCTTTATCTTTGAGAGGAAGAGAGAGGCAGAGCGTGAGTGTGGCAGGAGCAGAGAGAGAGGGAGACACAGAATCCGAAGCAGGCTCCAGGCTCTGAGCTGTCAGCACAGAGCCTGTCGCGAGGCTTGAACCCATGAACGGTGACATCATGACCTGAGCCGAAACCGGACCCTTGACCGACTGAGCCACCCAGGCGCCCCTAACACATGTTTTAATTGAGGAAAAAAGCTTCTACTGCTCATCTGGAAGAAGACTAAAGTGAGAAGAGCCACGAAATCTGTGAAAATGAACTGTGATCAGTGAGGATTACCCTACCAATCATTAAAAGTAACATAAGTTAAACAGAGGGGTATTGACAGATGAATCCACATCCAGCTTATAACTCATGAAACACAATAACAAGTTCACAAACATACCTCATTGTAGGTAAGAACACATCAGCAGACAAGTATTATCTAATAAATGGTACTGAGAAAACTACAGAATTGTTCCAAGAAAAGAGGCAAAAATAATGTCAGCTCTTCACAGCAAAATAATTCTTAGGTGGATGAAAGAGTTAGGTATAAAACATGAAACTATTTTTACTTTTAATGTATTACCTTTTTTGGAGAGAGAGAGAGAGTGTGTGTGTGTGTGTGTGTGTGTGTGGGAGAGAGAGAGAGAGAGCGAGCAAGCGAGAGAGAGAGAGAGAGAGAGAGTATGGGTGAGGGGCAGAGGTACAGAGAGAGAGAATCCCAAGCAAGCTCCATGCGCACTGCAGAGCCCACCCAACACGGGGCTCGATCCCATAAGGCGGGGATCGTGACCTGAGCCGAAAGCGAGAGTCAGACGCCCAAGTGACTGAGCCGCCCAGGTGCGCCGAAACTATTTTACAAATATTACACTGATAATATACTCTCAAGATGAAGTGAAACTTCTTAATCAAAAGGCATTGGAAGAGATCCCAAATGAAAAAGGATAGATGTATCGACATTAGAAAACCAGGACAACCTTTTGGGATGAGCACTGGGTGTTGTATGGGAACCAATTTGACAATAAATTTCATATATTGAAAAAAAATAAATGGTTAAGTGGTTAAAAAAAAAAGAAAGAAACCCAGGACAGTTGAAGAAAACATCTGCCATCTGTATAACAAAATATCAATATCCCCTTAATGTTTGTAAATGTTTATTTATTTTGAGAGAGACAGAGACAGAGACAGAGACAGAGAGAGCGGGGGAAGGGCAGGGACAGAGGGAGAGAGAGAATCCCAAGCAGGCTCCATGCTGTGAGTGTGGAGCCCCAAGCAGGGCTCCATCTCTCGAACTGTGACATCATGACCTGAGCCGACATCAAGAGTCGGACGTTTGACTGACTGAACCGCTCAGGTGCCCCAATATCCCCTTAATTTTTAAAAGCTTCTTGTATAAGTTTTAAACATCCAACCTATGGAAATAGAAAACCATAATGAACCAAGACATGAGAAGACAAGTCACAGAGGGAGAAACACAATGACTAATAAAAATATGAAATAAATCAGTCTCGTTAATCAACACACATGAACTGAGACAAACGACCACTTTCATTGATCAAAACAGCAATGTGATACAGTGAGTCTTCCTATACTGTGGGATGAAATGCAACCGATAAACCTTTCTGCCTGCAACTGCCAAAAACATGGAGACTTAACAATCCTGGGTGCCCTGCAATAAACTCTCTGGGAGAAATTCCTACGAGTGTACTTTGGGCTCTAATAATATGAGCATTTACATTTTGATAGAGGATGTCGACATCATATAGGTATACAAATCTGCTTGCCCAGCAGCATTGTACGAGCGCTCGCCCTGCCCCACATCTGCACTGTGCGACGTGGTGGTCATGAACCACCCATGCTGCTAAGCACACGAACTCTGCTGAGATGTTAAGTGTAAAACGCACACGGAATTCTGAAAACAGTATGATTAGAACACACAATAGCTCAATGCTTTGTTACTGACTACATGTTAAAATGATAGTATTTTGGATATGCTTGGGTTAAATAAAACATTTTGAAATTATTTTGTGTCAGCCTTCTTTTCGTCTCCCTTAATAGGTTTCCAAAGTTTTCCTCCGCCACGTTTTAAGTTTATGCCTGAGTATGTCATAGCATTTACTCTTATTGTGAATGATGTTTCGCTGCCCCTTACTAGTTATTGCCTTACTTATGAAGGCTCTTGTTTTTGCATATCCATTATATAGGGGGCCACTTTACTGAATTCTCTTATTTCTAATAGTTTCTCAGGTGGATCACCTCGTGTTTTTCAGGTAAGCAGTTACAGCATCTTCAGATGATGAGAAATTTACCTCCGTCTTTTAGGCCTTTATCCTTACATCTTTTTTTACCTGTCTGACGTCACTGTCTACTCACACAATAGTGTAAAATGGTAGTGGTGAGAAAGGGTATCTTTGCTTAGAGCCAGACTGGAGTGGGGATGCTTCTAGTGTTCTTTTGGATTTTGAGTTGTTGCTAGAGATACGTCATGTAAGGGAACAATTCCCTTCATCTGACTAGACCAAGGTGTTTAATAAAGCAAAAAGAACATTTGATTTTGTTAGACACGTCTATACCTGTGGAAAACCGGTGATATGATTTTTCACTTTGGAGTGATTAATATGGTGTACTATTTGCACTGATTTTCTAATAGGGAACCGTCCTTACATTCCTCCAAGAAATCCCCCTTAGTCAAATTTTAATTTCTTTTTATTGAAGCATAGTTGACATATAACCTCATACTAGTTTCAGACGTACAAATACTAATTCAACGTTTATATACGTTAGGAAGTGATAGCGACGGTAAGTCTAGCTACCACCTGTCACCATACAAAGTTGTTACAATACTATTAACTATATTCCTTAGGCTGCACATTGTGTCCCTGTGTCTTATTTATTTTATAACTGGAAGTTTTGTACCCCTTAATCCCCCTCCCCTACTTTGCCCATGCCCCCCACACCCTCCCTTCTGTCAACCACCAGATTACTCTCTGTATCTAAGAGTCCATTCCTGTTTTGTTTGGTTTGGTTTTTTAGATTCCACATAAAAGTGAAATCATATGGTATTCGTCTTTGTGCGACTTATTTCACTTAGCAGAGTATCCTCTAGATCCATCCATGTTGCCACAAATGCAAACAGAGCTCTTTTTTATCGCTGAGTAATATTTGTGTGTGTGTGTGTGTGTGTGTGTGTGTGTGCGTGCATGCGAGTGTGTGTGCATGTGACAGTATGTGTGTGTGTGCGTGTGTGGCATCTGCTCTGTCACTTCATCTACTGGCGGACACTTAGCTCGTTTCCCTGCCTTGGCTATTATCGTAGATAATGCTGCGGTGAACACAGGGGTACATACAACTTTTTGAATTACTGTTTTCATTTTCTTCAGGCAAATACCCAGAAGTGGAATTGCCTGATTGTAAGCTAGTTCTATTTTTTGTTATTTGAGAGAGAGTGAGAGAGAGACAGAGAGAGCAAGGGGCAGAGGGAGAGAAAGAATCTTCAGCAGGCTCTCCGCACAGTGCAGAGCCCGACCCGGGGCTCCCTCCCACGACCCGTGAGGTCACGACCAGAGCCAAAATCAAGAGTCAGAGGCTTAACTGACTGAGTCACCCAGGAGCCCCAAGGCAGTTCTGTTTTTAATTTCTGGAGGAACCTCCGCACCATTTCCCATCGAAGCTGCACCATTTTGCATTTCCACCTCATATTTTAATTTTAAAATGAGCCACTGCATTCTGTTTGGCATTATTTCATTTACCAGGTGGTTTTTTTCTTTGTTAATTTAACTAATGTGTTCTTAGAGAGGGAGAAAGTGGGAGCAGGGGAAGGGCAGAGAGAGGGAGACAGAGGAATCCCAAACAGGCTCCACACTACCAGCACAGAGCCCGACGTGGGGCTTGAACTCACAAACAATGAGATCAGGACCTGAGCCAAAGTCGAACGCTTAACCGACTGAGCCGCCCTGGTGCCCCTAGCAGATTTGTATTCATGTTCCCCGGTAAGAATCATCCATAGTTTCCTATTTGGTACTATCTCTATTGGTATCAATCCTCTATAACCAAAATGTCGAAGTTTTACTTTTTTATGCCTTCGAATACTAGAAATAGCACTGGCATCGTCTGCACCTTAAAGGTTTGCTTGCTTTCCCCTCTAATGTCAGTTGACCTAGTGTGTGTGTGTGTTTTTAAGTTTATTTATTTTCATAGAGAGAGCGCAAGCGTGAGGGGCGGAGCGGCAGAGAGAGGGAGAGACAGAATCCCAAGCAGTCTCCGCCTTGTCAGCACGGAACCTGCCATGGGGCTTGAACCCACGAACCATAAGATCATGATCTGAGCCGAAATCAAGAATTGGACACCTAACTGACTGAGTCACCCAGTTGCCCCTTGAATAAGAATTTTATATAGCTGATTTGGTACATGGTATAATCCTGTTTATGCAAATAAAATATGTAAAAGCAACTTAACATATCCTAAGGAAAAATCTGGAAGAATACACTCACACCGTTCATGGTGGCTAGTGCAGGAACTGAGACCAATAGAAATCCTTGCCTCCTAACTTAGGCATTTGTGTAAGGGCTGTATGTCTTTTAGAGTAAGCATACGCTATCCTTGTGAGAAAGATGAAAAGTTTAGACAAATCCAAAATTGTAAATACATTATGATTCCAGTACTGTTTCCCTGCTTTAAATATGCATCTACATACAATTGTCATTTAAGAAGAAACCTGAGGGAAACCACTGAAATGTTCACAGTGGTTCTCTCCGGTGGTGACATTAGGGAGGGTATTTTTTCGTCATTTTCTAACTTTCTGTAATTCTTCGACTTGTCCACTGACCACGTTTTGCTTCCATAGACTCTAAACAAAATCCAAAAAAACCCACAACATTTTATAACCAAAAATGCAACAAAAATATTCCATCTTTGATGTAATGGGGGAAGAATCTGGCACACAAAACAGGATTCACAAAATGGACCATCTACACTAAGTTTCTCAAAGTAAGCGCTACACTCAACATGGGGCTTCAATGCTTGAGATCGCGAATCACATGCTGTACTGACTAAGCTAGCCAGGTGCTCTCCCTCACCCTGGTCTACACTAAATTCCAAACTCCTCAGTAAGTGGATTCACTACAAAGCATCAGGCATGTGTCGGCTTCACTGTGAAGGAGTGCAGCTTGCATTTAATTTGACATATCCCAAATCCTCCGCTGTCTGCACCCTGAGCCACGCAGAGACCCACTGCAAGAGGCAGGCTTCTCGGGGTGCCCGGGGGGTTCAGTCAGTTGAGCATCCGACTTCAGCTCAGGTCATGATCACGTAGTTCATGCATTCGAGCCCCGCGCACGGCTCTGTGCTGACACCTCCGAACCTAGAGCCTGCTTCGGATTCTGCGTCTCCCTCTCTCTGCCCTTCCTCTGCTCACACTCTGTCTCTG
Organism: Prionailurus viverrinus; assembly: GCF_022837055.1. Taxonomy (NCBI): domain Eukaryota; kingdom Metazoa; phylum Chordata; class Mammalia; order Carnivora; family Felidae; genus Prionailurus; species Prionailurus viverrinus. The sequence goes on from NW_025927612.1 coordinate 1,783,894, forward strand.
TGTCTGTCTCTGTCTCTCTCTCAAAACTAAAGAAACATTAAAAAGTTTATAATTGTTTTTAGCTTATACATAGAAAAGGACCATAAGCCAAGTTAAAAAGAAGCCATGGGGAGGAAAAGTATTTCCAATCATGATAAAGATTTGATACCCTGAACATTAAAGGACACTTACCAGTCAGCGTGAAAAGTGTGACTGTTCTGAATAGAAAACGGGCAAGGATACGCACGGACAGTTCTCAGAAGAGATGTCACTGGCCAAATGTCTAATTGCATCACATTCAAAAGGAAACTGGAAGACACCAATATGGTTTTGGTCGCTATGCATTTGGTTTTACGAAGGTGTAAAAGACTGAACATATCCTGTCTGGGGTGGGATGCAGGGAAATGGACACTTTTATCTACAACCGGTGCGAGCTTCTGGGGGTGCACTTTGGCAACATGCACCAAACACTTTATTTTTTTAAAAATTTTTTTAACTTTTTTAACGTTTATTTATTTTTGAGACAGAGAGAGACAGAGCATGAACGGGGGAGGGTCAGAGAGAGAGAGGGAGACACAGAATCTGAAACAGACTCCGGGCTCTCAGCTGTCAGCACAGAGCCCAACGCGGGGCTTGAACTCACGGACCGCAAGATCATGACCTGAGCCGAAGTCGGCCGCCTAACCGACTGAGCCACCCAGGTGCCCCACACCAAACACTTTATTTTTTTTTTTTAATGTTTATTTATTTTTGAGACAGAGAGAGACAGAGCATGAACAGGGGAGGGGCAGAGAGAGAGGGAGACACAGAATCTGAAACAGGCTCCAGGCTCTGAGCGGTCAGCACAGAGCCCGACGCGGGGCTCGAACTCACGGACCGCGAGATCATGACCTGAGGCGAAGTCGGCCGCTCAACCGACTGAGCCACCCAGGTGCCCCTGGTATGCTTTTTTTTTTTTTTTTTTTTTTAAAGAAGCTTTCAGGGGCACCTGGGTGGCTCAGTCGGTTGAGCGTCCGACTTTGGCTCAGGTCACGATCTGGCAGTTGGTGAGTTCAGGCCCCGCATGGGGCTCACTGCTGTCAGTTTTAACCACTTAACCATTTATTTTTTTTCAATATATGAAATTTATTGTCAAATTGGTTCCCATACAACACCCAGTGCTCATCCCAAAAGGTTGTCCTGGTTTTCTAATGTCGATACATCTATCCTTTTTCATTTGGGATCTCTTCCAATGCCTTTTGATTAAGAAGTTTCACTTCATCTTGAGAGTATATTATCAGTGTAATATTTGTAAAATAGTTTCGGCGCACCTGGGCGGCTCAGTCACTTGGGCGTCTGACTCTCGCTTTCGGCTCAGGTCACGATCCCCGCCTTATGGGATCGAGCCCCGTGTTGGGTGGGCTCTGCAGTGCGCATGGAGCTTGCTTGGGATTCTCTCTCTCTGTACCTCTGCCCCTCACCCATACTCTCTCTCTCTCTCTCTCTCTCGCTTGCTCGCTCTCTCTCTCTCTCTCCCACACACACACACACACACACACACACTCTCTCTCTCTCTCCAAAAAAGGTAATACATTAAAAGTAAAAATAGTTTCATGTTTTATACCTAACTCTTTCATCCACCTAAGAATTATTTTGCTGTGAAGAGCTGACATTATTTTTGCCTCTTTTCTTGGAACAATTCTGTAGTTTTCTCAGTACCATTTATTAGATAATACTTGTCTGCTGATGTGTTCTTACCTACAATGAGGTATGTTTGTGAACTTGTTATTGTGTTTCATGAGTTATAAGCTGGATGTGGATTCATCTGTCAATACCCCTCTGTTTAACTTATGTTACTTTTAATGATTGGTAGGGTAATCCTCACTGATCACAGTTCATTTTCACAGATTTCGTGGCTCTTCTCACTTTAGTCTTCTTCCAGATGAGCAGTAGAAGCTTTTTTCCTCAATTAAAACATGTGTTAGGGGCGCCTGGGTGGCTCAGTCGGTCAAGGGTCCGGTTTCGGCTCAGGTCATGATGTCACCGTTCATGGGTTCAAGCCTCGCGACAGGCTCTGTGCTGACAGCTCAGAGCCTGGAGCCTGCTTCGGATTCTGTGTCTCCCTCTCTCTCTGCTCCTGCCACACTCACGCTCTGCCTCTCTCTTCCTCTCAAAGATAAAGAAGCGTTAAAAAAAGTTTAATGTTTTATTAGGTCTCTAATTGCCTTGAATATATAGGTTAATTTGAAAAGAATTGACTTCTTCGTAATGCTGAATCTTGTCCTCCAAAAAAGTTACATCTCTTCCTTTGTCCATGTTTTCATTTGTGTCCCTCAGCAGAGCTCTGCAGTTTGTTTCTCCACAGGCTCCTCTCCTTTCTTCCTCAGGCAATTTTACGTTCTTGTGCTCGTTGAGTGTGGGATAGTTTTCTATTGACACTTCCAGTTGGACCTTTTCTTCCTGGAATGGAAGTATATTAGTGATTTTTCCATTTCTGATTTTGATTAATTTATTGAATATTCCTTTTAGCTTTCATATTCAGTTGATTCTTATGAATTTTCTAGAAAAAACAATCATAGTTACAAATAATATACTTTTTGACCCTTCCTTAAAGTAAACATTTTTTTAATCATTTTTAAATCTTTGATTCATGTTTATTTATTTTTGAGAGAAAGAGAGAGAGGCAGAGTGTGAGCAGAGAAGAGAGAGGCAGAGAGAGAGGGAGACACAGAATCCGAAGCAGGCTCCAGGTTCTGAGCTGTCAGCACAGAGCCCGACATGGGGTTCGCACCCACAAGCCATGAGATCATGACCCAAGGCGAAATCGAACTCTTACCGACTGAGCCACTGGCTCCTCATTCTCAGGGAGAACAACAACAACAAAAACCCTTAGATGCTGCTACCTCAAACTAAGGTATTTTCTTTTTGTATCAAAAATAATTTCGGGGCGCCTGGTTGGCTCAGTTGGTTGTTGCTTAAAAAAGTTTTTTTAAAGTTGTATTTATTCATTTTGAGAGAGACAGAGAGTGTGAACAGGGTTGGGGCAGAGAGAGAGAGACAGACGGACAGAGAGACAGAGAGAATCTCAAGCAGGCTCTGCGCTGTCAGCAAAGAGACGGATGCAGGGCTTGCTCTCATGAACCGTGAGATCATGACCTGAGCTGAAATAAAGACTTGGTTGCTTTATTGACTGAGCCACCCAGGTGCTCCTTGTCCTGTCCTTTCCTTTCTGATACTGATACTTGCTACATCTATCTGCTGCTTTGGTATTGGCTAGGATTTTGACAAACTGTTAAATGACACTTGTGGTAGCGGGGATCCCTTTCTTACTCCTGATGTTAGCAGAATGCCCCTAGTGCTCGGCAGTACGTACAAGATTGCCCAGACTGCTTTAAAATGGGTGTCCTTATCAATTGAAAAAACTTTTCTCCTTGTGTACCAACTTGCGCTCAAGGCGTCGGTACGTCAGTGGTAATGCTAACCTGATAGACTGTGTCGGGACTGCCTTCTGGCGAAGCAGATCTTTGATTTGATTTCTTTGTTTACTGAGTGATCGGTGTGGTTTTCTATCTCCTCTTGAGTTAACATGATTATTTTTCATTCTTTCTTTACAAAATTGCCCATCATCTCTAAATTGTGTAACTGTCATAAAACCATACAGAGTATCTTTGTGAATTTTAACATTCTCCTCCATATATTTAAACCTGTTGTTACATATTCTTATCATTTGTTATGTCGTCTATTTGGTTTTCCTTTTCCTTTTTTCTGTACCTGTACTGTTGGTCTGTTTAAAGACTCAGATCTTGGTTCCATTGACCTATTCTAAATGGGGTTGGAATGCTTAGTGCTTTCTTGTTATTCGTTTTCTCCCCTTTCTTTGTTTTGTTTCTGTGTTGCTGCTGTGGTTTCCCTACTTTCTTGAGTTAAATACTTGGTTCATCGATTTGCAATATTTTCTTCTTTGAAGTTTATTTCTTTATTCTGAGAGGTCGAGAGTGCAGGAGGGGCAGGGAGAGAAGGAAAGAGAGAATCCCAAGCAGGCCCTGTACTGTCAGTGCAGAGCCCGAAGCGGGGCTCAAACTCACCAACCCCGTGAGGTCGTGACCTGAGCCGAAATCAAGAATCGGATTCTTAACCGACTGAACCACCCGGGCGCCCCTATTTGTAATGTTTTCTATGCATGAAATAATTTAAGGTGGCTGTGTGTCCAATGCACAGACTTTGACCAGCGCTTGGACCAGCATTCTGGATACAGCAGTAGAGGCGAAGCAGACGTTGATTCGGAGCTGCTTGGCTATGAAGAATGTGAGGTGGGTGTGGTGGCTGGGTGTGGCATCACTGGTGGCCACACTGACGGGCAGGTTCCCCGCCCAGGTACACGGATAGGAACAGACTGAGGAGGAGGGGCTGGTGCCCAGGCACCTGTGACAGCCCCAGGAGGAGGAATCCTGAGACAACACTTAGGCTGCTTCTGGCCATGGCTCCTGGTTTCTGTGAGCATGCGTTGGAAACACGTCTGTCAGTATTAGAGCAGAGGCAATCTGGGAAAGCATGCAACCTTCGTCATTGGCAGAAATAAAAGTGTATGGTGCTTTTCGAGGGATTTCCAACGTGGGGTAGTGAGGGCAAAAGAGATCGTGGGATGTACAGTCACCAAGGGTTGCTGGGGCTGGTGAAGCTCTCTGTGTAACTTACTTCTTGCTTCCCCAGAAGCAAAGAAGAACCATACAGAGAAGACAGAACTCAAAGTACAGGCAGGGGTGGGGGGAAGACAGCGGGAGCAGGGGAGTTGACACTCATTAGATCCCAGTTGCTTTTGCTTCATCTAGGAAGGGTTCAGGGTGATGACCATTAAAGTAAAATTGGGTACCTGCGTGTGTGTGTGTGTGTGTGTGTGTGTGTGTGTGTTTGCATAAACTTAGACATATATACTCATATGCATGTATTCATAGAAAGATGCCTAGAATAATATTCGCCAAGATGCTAATTGACCAACTGTGGTCATTGCTAGGATGTGAGATTTTTAACTCGAATGCTTTTAAACAAAAATCATATCAGTCTTCTAAACTGTGTTCCTTGGGGGTGCCCGGCAGACAGTCAGCTGAGTAAGCGACTCTCGATCTTGAGGGTGTGAGTTCGAGCCCCACAATGGATGTAAAGATTACTTAAAACTAAAATCTTTAAATAAATTAAAAATAAAGAAAAATGGTGTTCCTTGGGTGTCAACAAGAGTTTCAAGAGGTTTCTGTGATACTTGAGGAGTTTGGATAAAAAGTTCACATTAGATGAAAGCCATCAGGAGTAATGCGAAACGTGCAAACGATGGGCATATTCCCACATGTTGAGAGTCCTTGATACCGAAGGACAGGACGCACGTGGGTTCTGCCAGTTCCCAAACTGCCTTCTACCACCTTCCGAGACTTGCACGTCGACATCCCAGGAGCCGCCCCGCCCCCCCGCCTGAGGACAAAGGGAAGACTATCCGGGGGTGCCACAACTGAGAAGGAACCGGGAATAGCAAAGCGCAGTTTTATTTTCTGCAGTAGCAAACATTTAAATGGCAAACAAAACAAGGGGACCATGAGTGCCCAAGGGCTCGGGCCCTCGTTGCCCTCAGAAGACCAGGCAGGCGCCCAACCTCAGGTGGCGGCTAGCGCAGGAATCACTGCCCTAGGAAGGACGGACCGCCCAGACGGGGGACACGAGGCTAGACCTTAGCCCCCTTTCGCCAGCGCGGGCTTAGCGGGAACCGGGAACCGGAAGCGCTGCATGGTCCGAATCACCACGCAAAGCTGGTCAAGAAAGTTGATGATGGAAATTCGGAGGAGGAAAGGGTTTTCAGCTCTCCAGCGGCTGAGAGAGGAGAAAAGGCAATCAAGTTGGAGGTGGTGGCTCCTCCCCTTCCTCGCTCAGCTCCCCTCCCCGCCCAGGTACCCATCCCTTGCACCCTTCCCCGCGCCCAGGAGCGACCCCCCCTACCCGCAGGTGCAGGTGTTAGAGCCTGCGGGCCCTGGCCCGCACCTAGCCCTCGACGATCCAGCAGAGAGCGCCCCCCCCACCCCCCATGGAGACTGGACCCGCCACCTGCAGCCACCCCGACCCCGGCCCTTCCAGAACTAACATGGCCAGGACGCTGCCGAACACAGTGAGCTGCTGCTCCACAAGGCATCCATACGGTTCCCGATATGGGGCGAAAGACGCACAGGCGATCTCCGCCTCCAACTGGGACGGGAAAGGCACGCCGAGGGCGCTGGGTGCAGATTCGGTTAAGGTACCACCACTACTCACTCAGGGCCTGAGCCCCCTTCTCAGGCCACCCTGACGAGGCCACCCACTCCCGACCCTAATGGCTCGCGGCCACCCCGTTACCAGGCCCATGTCCGCCCACCGCCCCCGGGAACCCGTTTCCCCCCTGATCTCCTTCCTTCCTCCTCCCCCACCTCTCTCCAGCCACCCCGGGACCACCCTGCTTTCAGATCTTTGCCCCGCGCCCCGCAGGTCACCGCGGCTCCTCTCCCTTTCCGCCCCCTGCCCATGCCCGCTGTCCCCTCGGCTAGGATACAATATGTGTACTCGGGTTTCCGGCCTTCCGGCCGTGGAGAGGGCATCTCCGCCTGGCCCGGGGGCGTGAGGTGGTCGCGGGACACGCGGAGCCTCGCCGGCGACCGCGGCCTCCGCGGCCGCGCCTCCGAGGCCGTGACCGTGCCCGCGGCGGCCGAGGCCGCCTCCCTGGCCCTCCTGGCCCTCCTGGCCCCCCTGGCCGTCCCGGGCGTTGTCGGCGCCGCCCGCCTCGCCGCCTGCGGCTTTGTCTGCCGCCTCCATGGTCGTCAGGCTCCGCCTCAGGTCCAGTCCCCTGAACACAGGCCCGGCCGGGCGCTCGCCCAGTCGCCCAGTCCGCTGGGCTGGCGGCTGAGGCGCTGCGGCTCCTTCCCGAAGCTCCGCCCCGCGCGCCGACCCCGCCCTCCCCGCGCACGCGCAAACGGGCCGTCGGGAGGCTGCCGGGCGCGTGGCCGGTTCCCGGCAAAGCGACGCTGTCCCAGGCTCTCTCGGACCCTGGCTGCGGAAGCCCCGCCTATCACAGCTCGACGCCACCCCCAGGCGCCTGCGCCAACGGGCTCCTAGGGTTCCTAGTGAGGCCGCCAGGCCTGCGGCCGGTGCCCGCCCAGCCGGCCTTTCCGCCCTTGGGCCCTGGGAGACCCCCTGGCTTAGCTAGACTATGAGCGCTTCCTCATAAAGCCCACGCAAGTCACCCCGGCCTCCCGGGAGCGCCGAGGCCAACATTTCCCCACCCCCACCTCCCGGCCGTTCCCTTGGGCGCCTGACTGGTTCCCGCCCAGCCAGCTCTGCCAGGAGCCCCTAGAGACTACCCCCCCCACCCTTGTCCTCCTAGCCAACGAGGGTTCCCTCCTAAGGCTCCGCCCCCAAGCATCCAAAGCAAGGGGGCTCCCAGGAGCGCCTGAGCAAACAGACCCCTCTGTGTTCCTCCCGGGCCTGGACCTGCTTCCCGCGCGCCTGCCCCGAAGCCAGCTCTGCCCTGGGCTCCCAGAGACCCCGCCCTCGGCCGCCTCTCCAGCAGCTGCTCCCTCACCAATCGTCCCCACGGGCTGTGACGTGTGACACCACTGCACCCGCGCAAACCAGTCCTACCTCAGCTCCACCCCCTCCCCACACCCCTAGCCCCTCCCCAGACCTCGTGGGAGGCCGCCAGACTCCACGGCCTGTTGTCCAGAGGGCCCTGCCTCTTCCTTGGGCTCAGTGTCCCCAGCACGTGGGGCTCCACGACCTCGCAGCGGTTCGTGGAGGGAGATGGGCCACAGCCCAGACGGACACGGCCCCGCACCCCGTCCCCTTCCCCGGTACAGGTGGACACACCAAAGCGGCCTTTGGAGGGGGCGACTGAGCACAGGTGCGGATCCGATCGGCGGTCTGGGAAGGTCACGAAGGGGCTCCCGTCGGGGGGCAAGCCTGCCAGTAGGAGGCAAGGAGGGAAGGGATGCCGACTGGAGCTAAAGTAGTTAGTGGCCACGGAGAACAGGGATGCGGTCGCATAGGAAAAAACCACAGTGCAAAAGGGAAATCACTAAAATCCCAACTTAGGAAGCTACTGTATATGTGCACGGAAATCCTGCCACGGTAGCCTGAAGTGTAAACACCTCGTATCTCTGTGTGGTGCGATTGAGGGTGGTCCCCACTTCTTTTTTGTGTATTTCTCCCCCAAAAGGTTCACAATGACTTTACCTGACCTTTAGTGTTTTCAATTCTTTGACATCCTTGCGTGCGTGATCTCTACGCCCCACGTGGTGCCGGCACTCACGACCCAGTGAGTGCTTCCACAAGTCAGGCTTGAGAGAGCAGATGATGCCATGCAGGGCGCCGGGCAGCAGCACTCCCCGCACCAACAGCACGACGAGGACCACGCAGGGGAAGGTAGCTGTGAAGTACACGATCTGGGGCGGGACGGAGGGGGGGACCTGCTCAGAAGGGGCCCTGCGGCCCCGCCTCCCCACTTAGGGGCCCCCAGCCTCAGCAGGGGGACAGGCGGGCCACACTCCCCCCACTGTGGTACGGTCCGCTCCGAGGTCAAGCGGGAGGCCAGCCTGCAGCCCCCCCTTCTACTCCTCAGAGCCTGGGCTCCTCCCGAAGGAAGCGGGGTGCTCAGCTGGCCATCGGCCGCCCCCGCAAGGACAGGTCAGCTGTAGAGAGGGAGGGCGGAGGCAGGACCTTCCCCGGGTGGGGAGCAGGACATCAGCCTGGAGGCAGGTCCCATGCCTCCTGTGGTTCTCTGCACAGAGGCAGGGTCCTGGGCAGGACGGAGTGGACTGGGCCGGCCAGAGACAGAGGCGACAGCGAGGTGACCGCGAAGACCTCTGCCTCCGTCCCACCCTCAGCAGAGCAGGACAGGTAGGCAAGGGAGGGCCACGGGCCGGGTCCCCCCAGGCTGGCCGCAAAGCAGAGAGTGAGGAAGTAGTGAGTGAGGAAGAGAGGGAAACTGGGGCGGGGATGCCCGACACGGGCAAGTTCAGCTGGCGGTCGCCTGGGCCTGTCCCCTCAGGACGGAAGGCGGCTGGGCTGGAGTTTGGAGGTTGCGGAGGACTACCCAGGCACGCGTGGGAAATCCACCGGGCTGGGTTCAAGGACCTGCCCCCGCCTCAGGCCCTGGCCCGGTCACCTCGCATGGCGGGGTGCCCCTGCCCCCCACCGGCCATGCTGCCCCCACCCCTGCCATCATCACCCACCCCGACCCGCCCGCCTCCAGCTGTAGCTTTCCTGTTGACTTGACCCCCTTGCAGACACAGAAGTAGGCCAGCACCCAGCAGGCCGGCAGACACAGGGTCACCTCCCAGTTGAGGGCCCCTGGCACGTCCAGCACTCCCCCCCCCGCCCCCCCGAGAGCCGCAAGACTTTGTTCCTGGGGGGGGTCAGCCCGTCAGGGCTGCCGCAGCTGAGGGCACAGCGAGCGGGGAGCTGTCGCCGGGGCGGTGCTCCCCCATGCCGCTGCCCTCGGGTCCAGCTGGGCCCCCCTGGGCCCTCAGGCCCCCGGCCCAAGCCCGCAGCCATTGCGGTGTGGGAGGCGGGAGCCCGGGAGCCCCCGGCCAGAGGCCGGTCGCGCCCTCGGCGGTGTACCCTCCCCCAGGCTGGCAGGCACTAGGGGACTGACGGCGCCCGGGACCGAGAAATGGTGAGGGAGCCAGGCCCGTCCCTTCCAGCTCCCCTAGGGGCCGCGCGGGGCGTGCTCCCTGAGGACAGGCAGGGCCTGGGAGTGGCCCCTGCTCGGCATCCCGCGTCGGCCCCCCCGGCCCCCGGGGACGGGTCCCGGCACACGCAGACCCGAGTCGTACGGGGAGCCCACAGACAGGGACAGGCACGGTGCTGCCCAGAAGCGCCTGAGCGCGGCCCACGCCTCGATGCCCGGGACCCGGGCGGGCGGCGGTCAGGGGGCTGCTCACAAGTGCGCCCGGCTGGCGCCTGCGCAGACACACGCTTGGGGGGAGGGGCGGGCCAGGCCGGAAACAGTCACGTGCCAGTGGCCTCACCAGAATGCTCTCGGGGACGAAGGAGCCCGACAGTGACGTCACGCGTCGAGGGGCGCAGCTTCCGGAACCAGCCTCCATCTCCTCGGGGTCAGCGTCGACCGGATCCAGGCTCTGGGCCAACACAGCAAGGCCGGCTCGGTGGGAACCAGCCTGAACACGCTTGAGGGGAGGGGCGGGCCGCGCCGGAAACAGTCACGTGCCAGTGGCCTACAGGAGGGGATTCTGGGCATTAGCCTCGGGCCGGTTTGCGCAGGTGCGCGGGGAGCGCAGGTGACGTCACCCGCTTCCCGAGGGAGCCTCGTTAGTTCGTTCGTTCGTTCGTTCGTTCCCTCGGCGGTTCAGCCGAAGTCCAGGCCGGGGACCCATGGAGGCCACAGATCGAGGCGCAGGCGGTGGGGCCGGCGGTCCCGAGGGTCAGCGTGGCCCGGGAGACCCCGGTGTCCCAGATGGCCCCGGAGGCCACGAGGGCCCCGGCGGCGGCGGAGGTGGTGAGGGAGAGGAGTGTGCCACGGCCGGTGCGGCCCCGCGGGTCGCGCAGGCGCCATGTGCTCCCGTCCCGGGCGCAGCTGCCGTGCCAGGGCTTGGCGGACACCCTTTGCCGGGACCCGGTGGGCACGGCGGTCCCACAGCCGGAGGGCCGGGGAGCCAGCCGCTGCAGTTGTATCCTCTTGGCCGAGTGGCGGGTGGCCGGGGCGATGGGCCTAGAGGAGGCGACGGGGCGGGGGGCGGAGGGGAGGGGGTTCAGCCTGGGGGTCCGGGGCACCGGAGGGACCGGCCCGGGGGGCGGATGGGCCAGGGGTGGCCGGGAGGGGTGGCGGGGAGAGGCGGCCTGATGGACCAGGAAGGAGGGGAGCGGACCTGAGAGGATGGAGAGGGGGGAGAGTGGCCGTGGGGGAAAGCAGGCCTCGGAGTGGTCAGGACGCCTGAGGCACCGACGCGATCGGTTTTCGATGATGCCTTAACCGAATGGCTACCAGCTACGTCACCATGCCTTTCCCGTCACCCACGGAGGCACAGGTGGCCCACCAGTGTCTGGCGACACAGGGCCAGCCCCAGGTCGGGGCAGTTCGGAAGGAGTTCACGGTATTCGGCAACGTCCTAATTATGTTAGTTCCAAACGGGTCCCTCGTGGGGGGTGGTGTCAGGTCGCTAGGGCCTATCTCCTGAGGGCCGTTCTAATAGTGAATTGGAGACACCAAAGGTTAGGTCCAAAGAGGTAGGTGTGGCACCCTGAGCCTGCGGCCACCTGAGGGGGGGCAGAGAGATAGGGGCAAGAGTGATGACATTTCATTTGGATTTTCTTTTTCCCTCACTTTTAGCCGACTGACTGCCGAAGACCCTGGCCAACTCCAGGTTTCCATCGCCTCCTGTCTTGACCAGCTTTCCCTGTTGGTTTGGACCATGCAGCGCTTCGTGCCCCCGTTTTTCAGAGTGCCGGAGCCAGGCAAAAGGGGCTAATTGTAACCTAGCGTCCCTTCCTTCCCTAGGGCGTCCATTCCGATGCTGGTCGCCGCTTTATTACGGGGGTCTAATTGTTTGTATTGGACTTTGGGCCTTGTTTTTCCCTATTGCTGGAGGAGGGGCGTTCTTACAGCAGAAAATAAAACTATTTTTCCGCATCTGAGTGTATTTTCAGCTACTGTGTCAGAGCAAGGGGAGAGGGCAGAGAGAGAGAGAGAGAGAGAGAGAACCCAAGCAGTTCCTGCGCTGTGAGTGCAGAGCCCGACGTAGTGCTTGAACCCACCAACCGTGAGATGATGACCTGAGCCGAAACCGACTCAGGTGCTTACCTGACTGAGCCACCCAGGCGGCCCTCGTTGATTAATTTTTCAATTGGAATAGTCATATTTTACTTATTGATTGGTGAATGCTCTTTATATACAAGAGATACCAAATCTTGGCCAAAGTAATTGAAAATACTTTCCTTCCTCATTGCTTCACTGAATTCTTGTTTATAGTTCTATTCTGTACTGGAGGGTTTTTAACTTTTTCTTGTATTTAAATATGAAGTTTATTGTCAAGTTGGTTTCCATACAACACCCAGTGCTCATCCCGACAGGGGCCCTCCTCAATACCCATCACCCACCCTCCCCCCCATCAACCCTCAGTTTGTTCTCAGTTTTTAAGAATCTCTTATGTTTTGGCTCCCTCCCTCTCTAACCTCTTTTTTTTTTTTTTAATGTATGCAAGTGGTACATTTTTGTCATTATGATTTTTGCAGTTTATGTCCAAGGGAAAGCCATCCCCACTGTAAAATTATAAAATTTGTCCCTCATGCCATCTTCTAGTACTTTGAAATGTTAACACACAAGGAATTTATTGTGGTGTGAAAGATGACATTGGTCTAATTTTGTCCCCTTCCCCCCAAGGTTCCTCAGGTGTCTCAATGTCATTTATTGACTAATCCATATGTCTCCGCTGAACTGAAATGTCGCCTTCACCAGGGTCTAAACCTGCATCTTCATTTCTTCTTGCACATTTGTTTCTCCAGCAAATTTGGGCTAGGTGATCTCGGATGGCCTCTCTGAGGAAACGGCCTGAAGGATACAGTAGAGAAAGTTGGGATTGGTGTGGGAGAAGGGACAGACAGAGACAGAGGAGGACAGACAGACCGGCCGACAGAGATTTGATTGGCTCAGCTTGGATTGCCCTTCGAAGGGCGCAGGGAGAAACATGAGGACAAGAACGAGATGAGAGAGAGAGAGGTTAGGGCATCAGTGCATTAGAGGACTGTTGCACTGGGGATACTGGAGCATTTGGGGTTTTCTTCTTTCGTTACGAAAAACCTATTATACATAATACTACTGTGAATATTTTGTTTAAAAAGATTGTACAGGGGCACCTGGGTGGCTCAGTTGGTGAAGCGTCTGACTCTTGATTTTGGCTCAGGTCATGATCTCACAGTTCTTGGCATCGAGCCCTGCATAGGGCCCTGTGCTGAGCATGGAGCCATCTTGAGAGTCTCTCTCTCTCTCTCTCTCTCTCTCTCTCTCTTTCTGCTTCCCCAACCCCCGCTCACGTGCATGTGTGCGCGCTCTCTCAAAAGAAATAAAAGAAATTGAAATATATTTCTATATATGTTTAAATACACACAACCCTAGTTTCAGTGGTGATGGAGTTTTCAGGTTATTGAGTTCACGATCTTGTAGGAACTGTACATTCCCCCATGACCTACTGATCCAGGTTTCTGTAATTACGGCATATTACCTGGTTAGCGGCTGAGGGAGCATTATTCTACTATGTAGGAGAGTGAAGGATATGGGGAGAAAGGCCCAGATGGGTGGCTGCAAAGTTGATGTCCAAAGTCGAGCACAAGTCCCATGTCCTCAGGGGAGGGTAAGGTTTCTCAGCCAGGACACAAGCAGTGTTCTAAGGGACCAAGCCAGAGCTGTGCCTGGAGAAAGAGATGTAAAATGAAGAGCCAGAAGCCAGAGTCAAACCCAACTTGAAAGAGTACGTAAAGAGCAATGGTGAAAGAAATTATTTGGGTTACTCGAGTCAGAAGAAAAAGAAAGCCGGTCTTGACCTTATTCTTAAGTCAAACAGTAAACAAAGCAGGATGCAAAATCCAGAAGCAAACAGCCACAACCACAAATAAACCAACACCAGTGTCTAATTACACAAAGGTGTTAAGCTCTGTTAGGGAAGAAAACATCATAAATAAAATGGAAAGACAAGTTAGGAAGACATTAGTAACCCAAAGGGCAAACTAAAGTGAGTATCTTCAAAACACAAGTGACCCTTAGCAAATAAATCCATAAAAGACACAAACAGCCCAGTAGAAGATTGTACAAATGACAGGACCATGGGATTCCTGGAATAAGGATTATAAACAGCCAATTTGGTACAGGGTATTGTTTACCAGTGGGAGCGTCTACATAGCGTGAATGGAAGCCTCCACTCTTGGATCCCCCACGGAACGTTTCCATGAGGATCTGCGCTCAAATAAGGACAGCCAGAAGGAAAGTAGCAAGCACAAAGCAGTTTATTAAGGACAGTGCACTCTCCAGGTGGCAGAGCGGACAGGCCCAGAGGTGTCTGGGGTTTGGGGTGTCTTTTCTCTGTATGTTTGCATAGGTTCCGGATGGGTCACAGCTAGCGGGGTCTCCCACTGAGGGTGCTTCCCATCATGTGAGCAACTCCTCCTACCGGTTGGGAGGGGGAGTTTTTCTGGCCCCGCCCACAAGGTCCTGGCCAGAAGAGTCCATGGCCATCTTCCCTTGGGCGGGGAGAGTTGAAAACAAAACGATGTAAATCTATTATAATGAAGCTGTAGGTTACCCTGAGGCCAAGGTTGAAGAGGAGAGCCCCTGTTCTGCACCTGTGGCCCTTGGTCTGTCAACCTGGGGGTGTTGGAAGCCATAGGACCAGGATGTTAACAGCCACAAAGTCAGGACATTGTGCCCTCAGGCTTCTAACGTGTCACCTATTTAACACCGCCTTTGCCTCTGGCTCATGTCTAACCAACTGCCTACTTGATCGGTATGATCCTATGTACGCAAACAAGCAAAAGAAAAACCGTTATAAACGCAGATGAATATATCCTAGGAAAAAGTCTGGGAGGACACACGTAAAACTGGTCATAATGGTTACTGCAGACACTGAGTTTATGGGAAATGTTTACTTTCTAACAACACACCTTTGTGTAAGGCATGAATGATTTTATAATACGCATACATTATAGTGGAAAAAAAATTTAAATATCTAAGCGTTCGGAGCTGTAAGTGCACTATGATTCCAGTTTTGCTTTCCTACTTTAAATGTGTATGCACGTACATTTGGTCTTTTAAAAATTTTTTTAAGTATATTCATTTTCTTTGAAAGACAGAGAGAGACAGAGAGACAGAGAGACAGAGCACAGCAGGGGTGGGGCGGAGAGAGAGGGGGACACAGAATCCAAAGCAAGGCTCCAGGCTCTGAGCTGTCAGCACCAGAGCCCGACGCGGGACCCGAACTCACGAACCGCAAGATCAGGACCTGAGCCGAAGTCGGACGCTCAACCGGCTGAGCCACCCAGGCGCCCGTGCACATACATTTGTAGTGCAAGAAGAAACCTGAAATAAACCATCAAAATGTTTACAGTGAGGTTCTCGCGCGGTGGTGAGGTTATAGAGGGCATTTTTTTCTTTTTTGGTCACTTTGTAAGTTTCTGTAACTGCACAACCTATGCAATGACCATGTTTTACTTCCATAAATAGAAAGCAGTGTTTTAGAATAAGGGGGGGAAAAAAAGAGCAACAGAAATATTTGATCGTTGCTGAAAATGGGGGGAAACCTGGCACCCAAAATAGGATTCACCAAATGGATCACGTGCATGACATTTCAAACTCCTGTGTGATTGGATTCACCCCCAAAGCACTGGCATGTGCCAGCCCCACCCTGGAGAAGATCTTCATGGGCTTACACACATGGGGGGAAGTGCCTGGTGGGGGGGAATGGTGGGGGGGAAATGCCCGGTGGGGGGAAATGAGCTTACACACATGGGGGGAAATGGTAGGCCGAAGGCCTTCCAGTGCCACCTTCATTCCAATCTCCGTGTTGGAGAGGTCAGCAAAGGGTACCTCCCGTTGTCACCAGTTCCCACAGAAGCACTGCAAAACTCCCCGTGTCTGCTCAGCGTCTGTTTGTATCTTCAGGCTTCTTCTGCAGAGCTTCAGGGGCCACCCAGGCAGGTGCATACCTGCGCCCAGGGCATTGGAAGGAGAACCTGACGTCGGCCGTGCTGGTTCGGGGAGTCATGTCCTCATCAATCATTACACTACGGCTGCTGAGCGCGTGTCGTGGGATGAGGGGCTCTAGAGTGTGTACGAGGGCCATGCCCCTTGCCATGTCCAATGCAAACGTCACAGCCCGGCTCTGGTCCACAGCAAAATTGGTGCCTTCGTGTAATACATTGTACAGGGAGGGATCCATATGGCATCCAGTGTGCGACGAGGGTGGGGTGTGGAGCAGGTGGAGACTGACAGGCACCTAGCACTGGGAGCACATTCGGATGTGAGAAACTCCTGAGCCGGGGACACTCCTCGTTGACTTGATGTGACCGGTGCCTAGGAGGCACTTTCTTTCCCGAGGGCCTTGAACAAAGCCCTCTTCACCTCCTTGTTTCCCATGCTGTAGACGACGGGGTTGAGCATGGGGGTGAGGACCACGTACAGCACAGGGAGCACCCGGTCCCGCAAGCCAGAGCACGCAGAGCTGGGGAGGATGTAGCAGAGGACTGGAGCGATGTAGAAAATGCAGACCACGGTGGTGTGAGCACCACAGGTGGAAAAGGCTTTCCTTCGGCCCTCAGCGGAGTGGATCCTGAGAATCGCAGCCACAACACGTACACAGGAGATCGCAACCGGGGCACGGGGTGCAAGAGCCACCACGAAACTGAGGACAAACAGGGCAAGTTCGCTGGCCCACGTGCTTGAGCAAGAGAGTCTGGTCAGTGGAGGGAGGCCACAGGAGAAGTGGGTGATGAGGCGAGGCCCGCAGAACCTCAGTGGAGCTGCAAGGACGGTGTGGGCGAACGCATCGGCCAAGGCAAGCAGGCGGGAGGTGGAAGCCATTCCTGCCCGGGTCCGTCCGACGGCCCAAGAGGACTAGGTGGTGCGGTGGCCGGCCGATGGCCGCATAGCGGTCACAGGCCATGGCTGTGAGCAGGAAGCACTCCCAGGGAGCCAGGAAGTGGAGAAAGAAGATCTGGGGAAGACAAGCACGATAGGGCACGGTCCGCACTGCTGCCAGCAGGTGTTCCAGCACCTGAGGCCCCGTGCTGGAGATATAGGCAGTGTCCAGCAGTGAGAGGTTGACTAAGAAGTCGTCCATGGGAGTGTGGAGTCGGGAGTCCATCACAGTAAGGCTGGCAATGCCCAGCCACGCTGTGGACCAGCAGAAAGATCACAAAGAGCAAGGGCCTCAACTCCTCTGCGTCGGCCAGCCCTTCCAGAAGGAACAGCGACACTCGGGTCTCATTCCCCAGCTGCCCGGAACCATGCGCAGAAACCTGCACCTGTAGAGTCCAACTCAGAGTCAGATGAGGATCCAAGTGTGGAGTTCCAATTTGCACAAGGCAGCAGGGGTGAGGGAAGGTGCAGAGACAACAACAACAACAAGAAAAAGAGACAGGTTTCAAGCTTAAGAAAATAAGACTCAGAATTGGGGGAGTGAGGCTAGGTTCAGGAGGCCAGCGGTAAGGTAGAGGCCAGTAGAATGGAATCGGTAACCCCACACCAAGACAAGGTGCACAGACCTTGAAGCCACGGTGCATGCACCTCCTGTAAGGATATCAAAGTCAGTCCCTCAGAAGCTTCTACCTGAATAAGGACCCTAGACCTCGTAATTACCTGCAGTGGTCCCCTTATTTCACCCTCACCAACCCAGCAGAGCCCCAACTCAGGAGCAGTGATAGGACACTAGTCAGGTCCCTCCTCCTCCCGCTCTGAACCTTTCAGTGCCTCCCGTCTCACTCAGCGTCAAAGCCAAAGTCCCCCCGGCGACCTACCAGGCCCTCTGTGATACGCTCTCCCTCCTCTCCTCTCCTCTCCTCTCCTCTCCTCTCCTCTCCTCTCTGACCATCGGGCAAGAAGTCTGTCAGCTCTGTGCCCCATATCACATCTCCGGACTGGCCCACAGCAGCAAACGCCCTTGCCTATTCCCTGCCTCGGTGGAAGAGAGCCCTGCCCTCCTATCCAAGGCTAGCTTGTCCGATTTCCCCAGCTGCTCTCTTCATTGTGCCAGCCCTGCTCGGCAACCCTTTTACATGGGAATGTGCTAAATGCCACTCGACTGTTCACTCTCAGATGGTTTATTTTATGTTATCTCGATTTTACCTCCATGAAAAAAGGAAGCAAACTAAAGACTTTTTCAGACATATAAAAGCTGAGATTAACTCGTTGTCAGCGGAAAACCTGCACTACAACAAATGTTAAAGGCTGTTCTCCACAAGCAAGGATGATAGCACGTGGGAACTTGGACCTACATGAAGTAATGAAGAGGGTTCCAGAATTGGAAAGTATGTGGGTAAATGTAAACATTTTTTCTCCCTTCAAAATGTCTCTCAATCGTCGCAAACCATCTAAAGCAAAAATATTGACAACACGGCGTGGGGTGTGTAACTGCTATAGAAATAAAAGGTATGACAACAATAGCACAAAGGACACCAGTGGGTGGTTGGAAGGGTACTGCTGTAATGTTCTTACGTTACGGGCGAAGTGATTTGAAATTACTTGAAGGTGGTCTATAATGAGGTAAAACACATATCAGGATCCCTAGAACCCTAGGTTTAATATGTACACTTCTCTGGCGGAGATAAAGTGAATTTCTAGAAATTACTCAATCTGAAAGGAGTCGCGAAAAGACAGAGAGGGGAACGCAGAACACATGGGGCAAACAGAAAATAAATAGCAGGAAGGTAGATTGAAACTCAACGATACCCCTCGTTACATTTATTCTAAATGGTCTAAACGTGGCAACTAAAACACGGAGATTGCCAGACTGGATAAAAAGGCAAAGCAAAACTATATGCTACGCGTAAGAAATGCGCTCTATGAAGACACAGATACGGTAAAAGTAAAAAGATGGGCAAAGATACACCACGCAAGTCTTCTTTTTTTTTTTTTAATTTTTTTTTTCAACGTTTATTTATTTTTGGGACAGAGAGAGACAGAGCATGAACGGGGGAGGGTCAGAGAGAGAGGGAGACACAGAATCAGAAACAGGCTCCAGGCTCCGAGCCATCAGCCCAGAGCCCGACGCGGGGCTCGAACTCACGGACCGCGAGATCGTGACCTGGCTGAAGTCGGACGCTCAACCGACTGCGCCACCCAGGCGCCCCACACGCAAGTCTTCTAATAAGAAAGTTTGAGCAGCTATATTAAGAGCAGGCAGGACAGACTTCAGGACAAGGAATACGATGGGGTGGAGGACGTTTGCTAACGATAGAGGGGTCACTTTGTGAAGAAGACATAAAATCAAAACCTAAATACATAGTAGGAAAGAAATAATGAAGCTAAGAGGAGGTATGAATAAAACGTTAAATGGACAAACAATAGAGGAAAATCCACGAAGCGGAAAGCCTTTTTTTCCTTTCTTTCTTTTCTGTTTTAATGTTTATTTTTGACACAGAGAGAGACAGGGCGCGAGTGGGGGAGGAGCAAAGAGAGAGGGGGGACACAGAATCCGCAACAGGCTCCAGGCTCCAGGCTCCAGGCTCTGAGCCGGCAGCACAGAGTCCGATGCGGGGCTCGAACCGACGGACGGACCGTGAGATCATGACCTGAGCCGAAGTCAGACCCTTAACCGACTGAGCCACTCAGGCGCCCTCTCCCCCACTTTTTAAAGGTTTTATTCATTTTTGAGAGAGTGCATGTGGGGGAGGGGCAGGGAGAGGGGGACAGAGGATCTGAAGTGAACTGCGCTGACAGCAGTGAGCCCCATGCGGGGCCTGAACTCACCAACTGCCAGATCGTGACCTGAGCCAAAGTCGGACGCTCAACCGACTGAGCCACCCAGGTGCCCCTGAAAGCTTCTTTAAAAAAAAAAAAAAAAAAAAAAAAAGCATACCAGGGGCACCTGGGTGGCTCAGTCGGTTGAGCGGCCGACTTCGCCTCAGGTCATGATCTCGCGGTCCGTGAGTTCGAGCCCCGCGTCGGGCTCTGTGCTGACAGCTCAGAGCCTGGAGCCTGTTTCAGATTCTGTGTCTCCCTCTCTCTGACCCTTCCCCGTTCATTCATGCTCTGTCTCTCTCTGTCTCCAAAATAAATACACGTTAAAAAAATGTTTTTCTAAAAATACCAATAAAGCTGATTTTGAAAAATAAAGTGTAACCAGGGAATATTAGGAACAATATTTGTGGGTAAGTTTCCCAATTTAGATGAAATGGACAAATTCCTTGAATGACACAAATTACCAAAACTGACTCAAGAAGAAATAGAAGACCCGAATATCCCTACATCTATGAAAACAATGGAGCCGAAAACTCCAGGCCCCCGTGGCTTTACTAGTGGCTACCACCAAATTCTTAAAGGAGAACTTTCACCAATCCTACACAAATGCTTTCAGGAAGCAAAGGAGGAGAAACATTTCCCAAATCATCTTATGAGGCCAGCATTACACAACCCCAAAACCAGATGAAGACATTGCAAGAAAAGAAAACCACAGGGCAATATCCTTCAGGAAGTCACACACACAAAAGAACTTGATTCGATATTAGCAAATTCAACCCAGCAACATACAAAGAGGATGATACCATCATGGCCAAGTGGGGTTCATCCCAAGAATTGGTTTTCATTAAAGACAAAAAAGTCAATCAGTGTCATCTGTCATATTAAGAAAATAAAGGAGAAAAAACATGTGATCATTTCAACAGACACAGAAAAAAAGCATCAGACAATATCCAACAACCACTCATGACAAAAACTCTCGGAGAACTAGGACTAGAAGGAAACGTTCTTAATCTGATAAAGGGAACCTACAAAAATCCTACAGCTAACATGATACTTAATGGTGAAAGATAGAATCACCGCCCCCGCTCCCTCGCCCGCAAAGTTTGAGAAACAAGGTATGGATGTTCACCACTTCCATTCAACACTGTCCTGGAAATCCTAGGCAGTGCACTAGGCAAGAAAGAGGAATAAAAGTAGTGACACAGATTGCAAAAAAAGAAACGGGATTATCTTTATTCAGAGATGACATGCTTGTTTATGTAGAAACCCCTAAGTGATGTACAAAAAAAAGAAGAGTGACATTTTTAAAAAATCACTACCATTTATAATAGCATCCCCAAACATGAAGTATTTGGGGACACATGTAATAACATATGTGCAAAACCTTTACGGTGAACACTAAAAACTATTGATAAGTGAAAGAAAGCTTACAAAAATGGAGAAACGCATCCTATGCGTGGAGCGGAAGATCCTGTATTCTTTTTTCTTTTAGCGTTTATTTATTTATTTTGGAAGAGACAGAGAGAGCATGAGCAGGGGAGGGGCAGAGAGACAGAGAGGGAGCGAGAGAGGGAGGGAGAGGGAGAGAGAGAGAGAGAGAGAGAGAGAGAGAGAGAGAAAATATCCCAAGCAGGCTCGGAGCTGTCAGTGCACACCCCGACTCTGGGCCCGGTCTCACAAACCGTGAGATCATGACCTGAGCCGAAATCAAGAGTCAGACGCTTAATCGACTGAGCCACCCAGGTGCCCCAAGGCCCTGTATTCTTAAGATGTACACTCCCACCACAGCATTCTAGAAATTCATTGCAAACCCAGTAAAAATCGTGATAACGCAGAAACGGACAAGCTGATTCCAAAGTGTACATCCAAACGCAAAGAACCTGGAATAGGCAGCTCGAACTTGCAAAAGAGGAATAAAGTCGGAAGACATAGGATGACTAAAAGAGGATACAGACAGAATGGAAAGTTCACATGTCACTGGTGGGACTGTAAATTGGTATGATCACATCGGAAAACAGTGCTTCCGTTTCTTATACAGTCACACTTACGCTTACCATGTGACCCAGAAATCCCACTTCTGCTATTTACACGAGGGAATTAAAAATATATGTGTGTGCAAAGACTTGTACGTGAATCTTCGTATCAACTTGATTAACAATAACCGCAGTTTGGAAACAAGCCAAACGTCCAATAGCAGGTGAGTGGTTAAGCCTAAGTTACGGTACATCCACGCAATGGAATACCGGTCAGCAACAAAGAAGGATGGACATACTGTGTGATTCCTGGAAATTCCAGAAAAGGCAAAATCTAAGCTGAATTTGCTGTGTGGGGGCAGACTGTAGAGGAGGACACTGTCTGCACGGAGGCACAAGGGCGACTGTGAGAGCGATGGGAATGTTCTGGATCTCGGCTTTGGCTGTGGACACCTTTGTCGTAACTCATGAAACCGTACGCTTAAATGTGTGCAACTTCCCATACGTGCATTTTGCCTCAAATAAGCTGAGCAAAAACAAAAAAAGAGAAGGGACAAACAAAAACTGAATAGCAAAGTGGCAGACTTAAATCCGACCATATCGGTAATCGTATTAAATGTGAATTTGCCAAACAGTCCAATTTAAAAGCAGACATCGTTAGAAGGGTGCTTTCTTTAAGTGACCAAACTACACGCTGTCTACGTGAGCCACATTCAAGACGCAAAGACACCAATAGGTTAGAGGTAAGAGGATGGAAAAGGACTTACGAATAAATAGTGAGCAAAGAAGCCTGATGTGGTTATATCGATATTAGAGAAATCAGACTTCGAGGAAAACCGTGTTACCAAAGATGAGGGGATGCGTTTCATACTAGTAACAGCAGCAATGAATCCATCTGGAAGAGAAAATGATCATAAATATGTCTGTGCCTAATGACACACCTTCAAAATACACGGGGCGCCTGGGTGACTCAGTCGGTAAGCGTCTGACTTCGGCTCAGGTCATGATGTCACCGTTGGTGAGTTCCAGCCCAGCGTCGGGCTCTCTGCCCGTCGGCACCGAGCCTGCTTTGGATCCTCTGTCCCCCTCTGTCTCTGCCCCTCCCCCGCTGGCTCTCT
Source organism: Prionailurus viverrinus (assembly GCF_022837055.1). NCBI lineage: Eukaryota > Metazoa > Chordata > Mammalia > Carnivora > Felidae > Prionailurus > Prionailurus viverrinus. The sequence continues at coordinate 1,806,408 of NW_025927612.1, forward strand.
CTCTCTCCCCCTCTCTCAAAATAAACAAACTTAACACACACGCACACTCACACACACACACACACACGCACGCACGCACACACACACGCGTGCGCACGATGCAAGAATTTTTGAGATTAACAGGTGAAAGGGACAAGTCCAAAATCACGGTTGGAGATTTTAACATCCTCTCTCAGCAAGCGAGAGAGAGAGACAACACACTCTGTTAAAAGAAATAGAGCAGGGATTGGCAAACTACCGCCTCCTGGCCAAATCCAGCCCGGGGCCTCTTTTATGTGAAAAGTTTGTTGTCCCCCGACATAGAACATACGATCAGTGGTATCACCTACCTTGACCGATGTCTTTAGAACACTAAACAGGAGATCTGAATTTCACATGTGTGTCCACTACACATTCTTTTCAAGTACAAGTATGTGTTCGCCAAGATAAAGCATTTTCTGAGCCACGGACCAATTCTCAACACGTTTCAACGTCAAGGATTGAAATTTAACCCGGTACGTCTCTGACCAGCCTTGCCTTGTTCTTGATTCTAGAGGGAAAGCTTTCAACCTCTCACTGTTGCGTATGATGTCAGCTGTGGGTTTTGTCGTATGTGGGCTTTGTGGTATTGAGCTATACAACTTCTCTGCCCCCATTCGTGGAGGGTTTTTATCATGGAAATATGTTCTATTTTGTCAAACGCGTTTTCTGCACCTAGGGAGATGATCATATGGTTTTTATCTTTCATTCTAACGATGCGGTGCTTCGTTTATAGACACGCATGTGTTGAAAGATCCTTGTTTTCCGGCTGCAGGTTCCTCCTGCCCGTGCCCGGAGATGAGAGCTGCCTGCCCCGTAGACAGTGACAAAGAACAGGGCAGACAGAGACAGTCCGAGGCTCAGGCTGAGGCGCTCTTTGGTGACACTGCTCATTGAAATGCTTCCACCAGCCACAGGCCGCTCTAGACACTGGCCACCTTCTTGCTGTGACACCTGCCTCCAGGACAAGGCAGCTGTGCCTTTACTTTCCTCACTTGTCCTGAGGACCTATTCGGAGACGCTCAGGTACAGATTCGTAACTATAGAGTCACGGAGTTCTACACAGCTCAGTCACGTGCTCAGAGGCTTTAGGAGTGGGGCCATGGCAGCCTGTTTGGGCATGGACAGTGGGGACCATGAGCCGCACCACCGTGTGGGGAGTAGTGTCAGGCAGAGGCTTCCTGGATATCGCAGCTGGCGGGCCGTCGAAGGCTCGTGGCACGGCTGGTTCAGGCAGACGCATCCACGCGGGTGCCCGTTTGGGCAGACGCCCTAGGGTGTCGTGGCACTCTAAGGGGTGGAGCTTCATAGGTGAGAACTGATTGGCTACAGAAGGGACTGCTTGGTGGGAACCAATCACAGGTCAGGAGGCATTACCAGTGGTCCGTGTGGACAGTTGCTCTGGGCATCCGGAATTGCATTGTGGAGTAAAGGGGTGAAGCATTGTGAGAGAGCGCTTTGTCCTTCAGTGATGCCTTGAGAGGGTGGGCGGATTCAAAGTTGGGTCTCAGGTGGCTGGTGGAGGCCCCGTGAGGGCAGCAGACGAAGGCACGGGTGCCGTGGGCGTGGTGGTGGGCGCAGCAGGTGGTGGCCAGTGTGTGCCAGGTGGACCTCGTGGTGTCAGTGGCCCCAGAGTCCCTGGTGGTTCGGGTGGTGCCTGTGACCCTGGCCATCCCAGCAACCCCGGAGGCCTGAGCGATCCGGAAAGAACCAGCATTGTGGGAGAGGTAGGTGCCGCCTCTGGTGGCGCTCTCCAAATGGAGCGGGCACCCTACACACCAGGTCCTGGTGGAGATGCCGCGCCTGGCGCCAGAGGTCCTGGTAACCGACTGCTTCAGTTGTATCCTATTCAAGGAGTCCCAGCGGGCTGGACGGCAGGGGGATGGGCTGGAGGTGGTTTGGCGCGCGGCGGGGTGGGGTGTGGGGGGAGACTTGGGGAAGTGGAGTTGAAAGGGGAGCAGGAGGGAGCTCCGGGCACCTGGAGGGTATCAGCTAGGGTTTGGCCCGTGCTGACAGAGGATGGGGAGTGGGGTGGACCGCCTGATGGGACTGAAGCGGTAGGGACAATGCTATCCGGGGTGGCCTGGCTGTATAGGGTGGGAGGTTGTGGACAGCCTGAGGGTCAGCCTGGGGTGGGGAAGGCAGGCCTCACTGAAGAGGAGGCCTGAGGCACAGGCAAAATTAGTACTGTGGATGGTGCCTTAACCCAGTCTCCACCAGCACCCTCACTATACCTTTCCCCTCGGCCATGGATGCGGAGATTGCCCACAGGTTCCTGACTCCAAACGAGGAGCTCCAGGAGCCAGTTCGGGAGGAGCTCCATGTGAACGGCAGCATCCTGACTGTGTTAGTTCTAGAACGGTCCAGGGAGAGGGTGGTGGCAGGTGACCAGGGACAAGGTCAATTCCGGAGGAGCTGTAACGCAGACAAGGGAAACAGGAAAGGAGTGAGTCGAAGGAAGGAGTGTGGTGCTCTAGGATCGTTGCTGTGTGAAGGGGCGGAGCGGGGAATGTGCCCCACCGGCCCTCTAACTTGACTTATTTTTTCCTACCTTGTAGCCGCTTGACTGCCGATGACCCTGGCCAGCTCCAAATGTCCATCACCTCCTGTCTTGGCCAGCTTTCCCTAGTGATACGGACCATGCAGATCATCATGCCCCCCTTTTTCACAAAGCCGCAGCAGTGAAAAGGTGGCTGGACCCAACTCTGTGTCCCCCCCACATGACAGTGATTCCTGCAGCAGCTGCCGTTTTCTTATTGAGGCCGCATCTTTTGCCTATACTGGCCCTTGGGTGCTTCAGATCCACATTTTTTTTTTTTTTTTTTTTTTTTTTTTTTGGTGATCAAATGGTAACTGCTACTATTCTATGTCTGGGTTTCTTTTTAGCATCTACGCCTTCTCCTATTCTCGCCTTTGTTCTCAGGTAGGGGGAGAGATTCTGACATTCAGATACTCAAGTACTAGAAGGCAATTGAAGAAGACAAGTTAGGCGATGGGAGACAAAAATTATGTCCTGTTATTCAGGACATTAACTACTGTCAACATGTTAGAACTTTTAGTTTTATACTAGCATGTACGTAGTCATGTATAATACCTGCAGAGTAGGACTTTGTGGCTTATCGGCCTTGATTCAGATCTGTGCAGAAGAGCGCTGGCACAGCTGGCTAGGTCGGCCCCACTGCCCATTCTATACTCCCGTGTCATCAGAGGCCTCATTCCCTGAGGTTCCGAACCCACAATTCTCAGAGCTCCTTGTGGTTGGCTCTCACTTGTATCATCCTTCCCCAAAGTGTTTTTCCAGTTTATTACGCTGCTGCTTGCTTCCCTGAAGTCCTGACAAGGGTCCTTGAGGAAAACAAAAAGGGGAAGAGGTCTCCCTGAGGTGGGGAGGGGACATGAGGTACATTACCCTTTGCCTTCCCCTCCAAGACTCTCTTATTTAGCACAACAGTGGGGCCACGGACAAGGCACCCGAGTGGCTGAGGAGGGGAATGGGCGACGCCCCGGCGCAGGAGGTGAGTCTCTAAAACGGAGAGAGGAGGAACAGAGCCTTGCCTGAGGGAGAATTAGCACTGTCAGCAGAGAGAGACTGAGCTGTGGAGAACGCCGTGACTCTATAGTTACGAATCTGTACCTGAGCGTCTCCAAATAGGTCCTCAGGACAAGTGAGGAAAGTAAAGGCACAGCTGCCTTGTCCTGGAGGCAGGTGTCACAGCAAGAAGGTGGCCAGTGTCTAGAGCGGCCTGTGGCTGGTGGAAGCATTTCAATGAGCAGTGTCACCAAAGAGCGCCTCAGCCTGAGCCTCGGACTGTCTCTGTCTGCCCTGTTCTTTGTCACTGTCTACGGGGCAGGCAGCTCTCATCTCCGGGCACGGGCAGGAGGAACCTGCAGCCGGGAAACAAGGATCTTTCAACACGTGCACGACTATAAACCCCGCCCTCGGCCGCCTCTCCAGCAGCTGCTGCCTCTCCAGCGGCTGCTCCCTCACCAATCGTCGCCACGCGCTGTGACGTGTGACCCCACTGCACCCACGCAAACCAGTCCTACCTCAGCTCCACCCCCTCCCCACACCCCTAGCCCCTCCCCAGACCTCGTGGGAGGCCGCCAGACTCCACGGCCTGTTGTCCAGAGGGCCCTGCCTCTTCCTTGGGCTCAGTGTCCCCAGCACGTGGGGCTCCACGACCTCGCAGCGGTTCGTGGAGGGAGATGGGCCACAGCCCAGACGGACACGGCCCCGCACCCCGTCCCCTTCCCCGGTACAGGTGGACACACCAAAGCGGCCTTTGGAGGGGGCGACTGAGCACAGGTGCGGATCCGATCGGCGGTCTGGGAAGGTCACGAAGGGGCTCCCGTCGGGGGGCAAGCCTGCCAGTAGGAGGCAAGGAGGGAAGGGATGCCGACTGGAGCTAAAGTAGTTAGTGGCCACGGAGAACAGGGATGCGGTCGCATAGGAAAAAACCACAGTGCAAAAGGGAAATCACTAAAATCCCAACTTAGGAAGCTACTGTATATGTGCACGGAAATCCTGCCACGGTAGCCTGAAGTGTAAACACCTCGTATCTCTGTGTGGTGCGATTGAGGGTGGTCCCCACTTCTTTTTTGTGTATTTCTCCCCCAAAAGGTTCACAATGACTTTACCTGACCTTTAGTGTTTTCAATTCTTTGACATCCTTGCGTGCGTGATCTCTACGCCCCACGTGGTGCCGGCACTCACGACCCAGTGAGTGCTTCCACAAGTCAGGCTTGAGAGAGCAGATGATGCCATGCAGGGCGCCGGGCAGCAGCACTCCCCGCACCAACAGCACGACGAGGACCACGCAGGGGAAGGTAGCTGTGAAGTACACGATCTGGGGCGGGACGGAGGGGGGGACCTGCTCAGAAGGGGCCCTGCGGCCCCGCCTCCCCACTTAGGGGCCCCCAGCCTCAGCAGGGGGACAGGCGGGCCACACTCCCCCCACTGTGGTACGGTCCGCTCCGAGGTCAAGCGGGAGGCCAGCCTGCAGCCCCCCCTTCTACTCCTCAGAGCCTGGGCTCCTCCCGAAGGAAGCGGGGTGCTCAGCTGGCCATCGGCCGCCCCCGCAAGGACAGGTCAGCTGTAGAGAGGGAGGGTGGAGGCAGGACCTTCCCCGGGTGGGGAGCAGGACATCAGCCTGGAGGCAGGTCCCATGCCTCCTGTGGTTCTCTGCACAGAGGCAGGGTCCTGGGCAGGACGGAGTGGACTGGGCCGGCCAGAGACAGAGGCGACAGCGAGGTGACCGCGAAGACCTCTGCCTCCGTCCCACCCTCAGCAGAGCAGGACAGGTAGGCAAGGGAGGGCCACGGGCCGGGTCCCCCCAGGCTGGCCGCAAAGCAGAGAGTGAGGAAGTAGTGAGTGAGGAAGAGAGGGAAACTGGGGCGGGGATGCCCGACACGGGCAAGTTCAGCTGGCGGTCGCCTGGGCCTGTCCCCTCAGGACGGAAGGCGGCTGGGCTGGAGTTTGGAGGTTGCGGAGGACTACCCAGGCACGCGTGGGAAATCCACCGGGCTGGGTTCAAGGACCTGCCCCCGCCTCAGGCCCTGGCCCGGTCACCTCGCATGGCGGGGTGCCCCTGCCCCCCACCGGCCATGCTGCCATCATCACCCACCCCGACCCGCCCGCCTCCAGCTGTAGCTTTCCTGTTGACTTGACCCCCTTGCAGACACAGAAGTAGGCCAGCACCCAGCAGGCCAGCAGACACAGGGTCACCTCCCAGTTGAGGGCCCCTGGCACGTCCAGCACTCCCCCCCCTCCCCGAGAGCCGCAAGACTTTGTTCCTGGGGGGGGTCAGCCCGTCAGGGCTGCCGCAGCTGAGGGCACAGCGAGCGGGGAGCTGTCGCCGGGGCGGTGCTCCCCCATGCCGCTGCCCTCGGGTCCAGCTGGGCCCCCCTGGGCCCCCAGGCCCCCGGCCCAAGCCCGCAGCCATTGCGGTGTGGGAGGCGGGAGCCCGGGAGCCCCCGGCCAGAGGCCGGTCGCGCCCTCGGCGGTGTACCCTCCCCCAGGCTGGCAGGCACTAGGGGACTGACGGCGCCCGGGACCGAGAAATGGTGAGGGAGCCAGGCCCGTCCCTTCCAGCTCCCCTAGGGGCCGCGCGGGGCGTGCTCCCTGAGGACAGGCAGGGCCTGGGAGTGGCCCCTGCTCGGCATCCCGCGTCGGCCCCCCCGGCCCCCGGGGACGGGTCCCGGCACACGCAGACCCGAGTCGTACGGGGAGCCCACAGACAGGGACAGGCACGGTGCTGCCCAGAAGCGCCTGAGCGCGGCCCACGCCTCGATGCCCGGGACCCGGGCGGGCGGCGGTCAGGGGGCTGCTCACAAGTGCGCCGGGCTGGCGCCTGCGCAGACACACGCTTGGGGGGGGGGGGCGGGCCAGGCCGGAAACAGTCACGTGCCAGTGGCCTCACCAGAATGCTCTCGGGGACGAAGGAGCCCGACAGTGACGTCACGCGTCGAGGGGCGCAGCTTCCGGAACCAGCCTCCATCTCCTCGGGGTCAGCGTCGACCGGATCCAGGCTCTGGGCCAACACAGCGAGGCCGGCTCGGTGGGAACCAGCTCCGAGGCGTCTGTCTGCGCAGGCGCCCTGGCCATCCCCGACAGCCTTGCGCGCCGAGGAGCCGGGCTTCGCGAGGCCTGCCAGGGGTCTCAGCGGTCCGCCGACAGTGGGCGCAGCGTAGCGGTGGGCTCTGAGGAGGCCGGTGCGGCGGCCATGAGGGCCCCGGACGACGAAGCGGCCTCTCCGGCCCCGGACGACGGCGCGGAGGAAGTGGCGGTCACGCAGGCCCCTGACGATGACGGCGCGGACGGCGCGGCGGTCACGAGGGCTCCCGAGGGTGGCGCGGAGGACGCGGGGGCAGGCCCACAGGCCTCCGACGGAGGCACGGACGGCCACGACCCCCAGCTTAGCCCCCGAGGTCCCGGTTGCCAGGGCAACTGCAGCCGCCACGATGGCGAGGGTGGCCCTGGCAGCAAGGGAGCAGTGGTCGAGGGGGCCTGCGCCCCTCCCCTGGCCGAACGGGCCCCGAGGGCCCTGGCCCCCGGTGGAGACGCAGCGCCGGTGGCGGCGGGGACCTCCTCAGGACTGCTGGAGTTGTATCCTTTCCGTGGAGCCTGTCTGGGCAGGGGCCGTGGCGGGGTGGCTGGGGAGCAGGGCGGCAGCCCGGGGACGGGACGGACGGGGGCGGGGGTGGGCAGCCTGGCGGGACAGGGACGGCCGGTGCCCGCGGGCCCCCAGGGTGGGGGAAGCGGCTCAGGGTGGGCAGAGGTGGCGGGAGGGAGCGCGAGTGTCCCGGGGGTAGAAGCGGGCCTCTGAGTGGTCAGGAGGCTTCAGGCCATGGGAACTCCAGGAGCCCGTTGTGCCTTAACCGGGTGCCTCCCAGCAGGCTCACTGTGTCTTTCCGGTCGCCCCTGGAGGCAGAGATAGCCCGCAGGGCCCTGACTACACACGTCCAACGCCACCGAGGGTTGGCTCAGAAGGAGCTTTGCGTGAGGGGCAGCGCCCTGGCCGTGTGAGTCCTCCAACAAGAGTAGGCGCGGGACGGGTGGGCGGTGGCGGCGGGTGCCGTGGTCGCATCTCTGCCTTCCAGTGCCATCGTGGAGGCCCCGACGCACGCGTTAGGTGGAAGGCGGGGGGTGGGGGGTTGTGTGGGGGAAGGGGCTGGTGCCCTGCACCTCCACAGCAGGTCTCCCCTTTAACCGGATTTCCCTCTTCCCTCACTTCTAGGAGATGGACTACTGAAGACCCCATCTGCTTCCGAGTGTCCGTCAACTCCTTCCTGGACCGGCTTCCCCTGGTGATACGAAACATTCGCGCCTTGGGGTCCCGGCCTCCGCCACGCCTAGGCCCGGGAAAGGGGGCCGAGGCCTAACCTGGTAGCACTCACTGGGCAAGGCACGGGGCGTTGACACTTGGCGTCCTCGCCACTTTATTATCAGGGGTCTAACGTTCTGCAGGTCCGGGCCTCGGTGGCTCTTGGCCCACTTCAGTTCCTTCCCTGCGCCCGGAGGGACGGGCGCTTACGTGTTTGTTACTGCACAACATGAAACTGAGCTACTCTTCTGTGTCCGAGTTTCTTCTCAGTTCCTGCGCCTCCACATTTTCTTACCTTTGTTCTGGTGTTGGAAGGGAGGTTCTGGGAATCGTAGTCCAGCAGCCCAAGCTTATCGAAGACGACTCAGGGAGAGGAAAATCAGGTCCTATATTCAGCGGTAAATACCGCTGACGTTTTGGAATACGTTCCTAGTTGTATTTACCCGTTAAATGGATAACAACGTATAACGTATGCATTTTCCAGTTTAGCGTTAACTTTTCTCCGGATCCTTTTTGTTTTGCTTTGTTTTGTTTTGTTTTGTTTTGTTTTTGTTTTTCCCCGTTGAACGTACTAGCTTTCCCACTCCCTAAAAACTCTTCAAAAACTGTTATCCAGGAGACACACAAACGTATTATTACATAATGGTGAGCAGTCGGGTCGTTCTCAGCTTTGCCCCTATTATGGGTCGTGTGAGTCAATGGGATTCTTGAACAGAAGTCTTTGCGCGAACAGTTACTTCCTTCAGATCGTTTCCGAGAGGTAGAATTCCCGCGTTCTATAGCTTCTCGGCACACAAGTGCTCTCCAGAAAAGGCGCCCCGCCGCAAGAAGTCTGGTCTCCCCGCATCACCAACCAGTAGGGTGGCTTCCTACCGAAGTAGAAGACTCCTTTTGTACCAGGGAAATAAGCACGGAAACACTAGAATAGGAATTTTGGGGCTTACTGGCCTTGTTTCCGATGAGCAAGGGAGTGGTGCCACAAGTGGCTACGGGTTTGGGGGCGAGGTGGGGGGTGGTTAGCTCCCTCTGAGTAGCTTGTGTCTTGGAACCTCGCTAAACAGGAGTGCTAGCCTCACGAGGGTTCCCTCGGAGTTTCTACATGCATGGTCATGATCTCTGTAAGCAAACACGGTTTTGGTTCCTTCCTTTCCGGCCTTGCCGGGGCTACGGGGGCGGGGGGAGGGAACAGGCCGACACTGGACAGATGGGAAGCAAGAGCAGGAAGGCACATGGCAGAGAACCAAATCCTGGATCCAGCCATGCCTGAAGACAGAACTACCCGCCCCCTGCCCCCGCCACGATCGTTCAGTTACACACACCCAGAAACTCTCCCTTTGGTTAAGCCAACATGAATCCTTTTTTTTCTTTTCTTTCTTTCTTTCTTTCTTTCTTTCTTTCTTTCTTTCTTTCCTTCTCTTTCTCTTTTGTTCGAATGGTTTTATTTAGTGTTTGAGAGCAAGACAGAGACAGCGTGAGCGGGGAAGCGGCAGAGAGACAGAGAGGGAGACACAGAATCTGAGGCAGACTGCAGGCTCTGAGCTGTCGGCACAGAGCTCGACGCAGGGCTCAAACCCACGAACTGTGAGATCGTGACCTGAGCCGAAGTCAGACCCTCAACCGACTGAGCCACCCAGGCACCCCCGTCGTGAATCCTTTTTATTGCTTTTCTTTTTGTCTTTCTTCACTTGCAATAGAAAAGTCTTGTCCTTTATTGACTTGCGGAACCGTAGGTTTTCTTGTCACTTCACCTGAGAACGTGGCTCTCCCTTCTTTTAACAGAGAAACTGGGCTCTTTAAGTTTACAAAGGCATTGGCTCCTAGCTGGTAGGCCTTCAAGCCGTATGGTGGTAGAGTCTTCTGTGGGTAAGAGTCCAGAGAGGGAGGGGAGGGACTGCAAGGGGCAGCTGGAGGAAAGGGACAAAGAGAAGGGGCACTGGGACCCACCCTTTCCGGATAGGGCTCCCAAGACTGGCCCGGAATTGTGGGGCCAGATCGTCAAGAGACCGGAACTTAGTGTGAGCCTCCCTCCCTCTCCCAGCAAAGCCCAGAGTTAGGCCACCGCCCTGGCCCCACAGACGGACTGCTGAAGGTGCCGGGCGGCCTTAACACGTCAGCCAGGTCACAAAACAAATCGATTCCAACGCGTCCCCGGGCTCCCCTCCCAGAGACGAGCCAGAGCCCTGCCCCGCGGCCCGCCGCGTCAGATGTGATCCGGCCCGCATCTTCCACGGCCTCCTTCCCTCCCCTCTCCACCTTGCTCACTCGGATCCAGCCACACTGGCCTCCTCCCTTCACTGAAACACACCAGGCCCACGCCTGCCTCAGGACCCTTGCACTGCCTCTTCCCTGCCTGGACCTCTCGTCCCCCGGGGTTCCATCTGGCCCACTCAAATAGCATTCCTGGCCGCTCTCCTTAAGGTTGCGTCCCACGCTCTCCCCACCTGCATTACTTTCACAGGTGTCGGGGGGGGGGCGGTAAGAAGCAGGTGCGCCCGTCAGCATGGAGGTGCACCTGCGGCAGTAAAGCGTCGTGGGACACGAAGGAGCTTGGGTGCTGTCGATGACCCTAGGGAGTCTTGAACGGAGCGGGACGGGATGCAGCTTACGTCTTATCAGGTTCCCAGTGCCTGCTGCGCTGGGAAGGGGACGAGGGCAGGCAGGACAGAAGTGGGGAGACTGGCACGCAGGCGAGAGACCCCCAGGCTGCGGCCAGTGGAGGTGGGGAGAAGGGAACGGGTTCCGACTGGATCTTGACGGGAGAGCCACCGGGGTTTGCTGGCACGGATCGGACGTGGCCCTGGACCTCGTCAGATGCGCGGGACCCCTGCAACGGGTCACCCTTCCTCCCATAAAGGGAGCCCAGCTCCTCCAGAGTCCAACAGCCTCCCCACCTGCTTCCCTGCTCGCCGACCACCCACCTGCCACACACTGCCACCGTTTTCCCGACGTTTAATTCAGAAACAAGGCTCCAGGAACAACGACAAAGAAGCTCATGCCAAAACAGAGGGGACAGCTGGGTTTCCGGGACCACGCGCCGGGGCCAGATTCCTCGGAGGGGGAAGAGGGAACAGAGGGGTAAGGCACTGCCGCCTCGGCCACTCGGGGCGGGCGCAGGACAGGGCAGCGGGGGTGAGGGGTCCGGGCTCAGCGGGCACCACGCCGAGGAAGCTGGGCGCTCGGGCCTGGAGAAGGAGACTTTCCAGAGCCCCCAGGCCCACGTGGGGCCCTGGCACGAACCCGCTCATAGCTCCCCAGGTGCTGGGGACAGGGCGCCCGAGAAAGGTACGGTCCGACCCCCGAGAAGTCCGGAGGGGATGCCGGGACCCAGCCGCGGGGAGACCCCTGGGCGCAGCCACAGTCTGGGGATGGCTTCGCCGCATCACCCTGGGCGCCCCCCTCCTCGCCATCAAGTGCTGCTGGTGTCGGGGGCCTCTGCTCGGACCCGGCGGGGCCCGCCACGGCCAGGGGCAGGTGCCAGAGGCGAGGCCGAGGCTGACCGTGCCACCAGGGAGCCAGGACGACCCAAGGACAGAAGGGGCGTGAGGTTGTCCACATCCCAGAGAAGGGGCACGTGGTGACAGACGGACACGGTGAGGTGCAGATAAATTAAATAAATAGGTGGTTGGGGGTATAAACAGGAAGAGGGGGCAGGGGCTGGCACGACCCGGGGGCACGAGGGTAGGAGGGCGGGGATATTGCTGCTGCCAGGGTCAGGACCCTTGGTCCTGTCACCACCGCCCCCACGCAGGGCCCAAAGAAAGGCACTAATGAAGGGGGCCGGGGTGTGCGCAGGGCACGAGAGACCGGTGACCACCCCATCCCCGCCCCCGTGCCACCCGATCCAGGGCTCGGCCCCGAGGTCACCTCAGGCCTGGGACGCCCCCTCCTCACCGATTCCGCCACCCTTAGCTGTTGCCGGACACGAGGCTGATGGTCTGTTGCAGGTTTTGCCCCAACTTAGGCTTCCGACAGGAGGCGTCTCGGTCCAGAGCGGTGAGGACCTGGGGGAGGAGGGTCCCCCCGGAGCCAGGCTGGCGAGGAGGGGCCGCTCCCTCCCTTGCCAAGCCGTCCTCCCCTGCCTGAGCTCTTTTGTCCCTCCTGCGTCCACGCACCCCGCTCTCTGCGGGTCCCCGGCACGTGGGTAGGGCTGCAGCCCCCCACCTCTGCACACGCTGCGACTTGGCCACCCCGAAGCCACCGCCTTCTCTGCTCGGCGGCCACAGTGCGGCCCTTCCCGGGAGAGGTTTGGACCCGCTGTCCCCAAACGCCCCGTCCCCTCCTGGCCCACACCCCATCTCCCCATCCCCTCCTGAACCCCAAACCTGCACCTGATCTCCCCGTCCCCTACTGACCCGAAATCTTGACCCAACCTCCAGGTCCCCTCCTGACCCCCACCCCGCACCCAATTCCCCATCCTCTCCTGATCCGGAATCTGGACCCAACCTCCAGGCCCCCCCCGACCCCACCCCACACCCAATGTCGCCATCCCCTCCGGACCCCCATCTGTACCCCGCACCCAATCACCTTGTCCCATCCTGACCCCCACCCGACACCCGAATTTCCCGGCCCCTCCTGACCCCACCCTGCACCCAACCTCCAGATCCCACCTGACCCCCACCCTGCACCCAATCTCGCCATCCCCTCCTGACTCCCACTGACACCCCGCACCCGATCACCTGGTCCCTTCCTTACCCCCACCCGACACCCGAATTTCCCGGTCTGTCCTGACCCCACCCCGCACCCAAGCCCCATCCCCTCCTGAACCCCAACCCCACACCTGATCTCCCCATCTGCTACTGACCTGGAATCTGCACCCAACCTCTGCGTCCCCTCCTGACCCCCACTCTTGCCAAGCCCCCGATCACTTCGTTCTCTCTTGTCCCCCACCGCCACCCTGCACCTGATTTCCCCGTCCCCTCCTGACTCTTACCCTGAACCCGATCTCCCTCTCACCCCCTGACTCCCCCGCCACACCCCACCTCCCCATCCAATCCTGATCCCCACCCCTACCTGACACCCGATCTCCATGACTCCTCCTCACACCCACCCTTCCACCCACCTTGCTGGACACTCGTGACTCCCACTCCACACCTGATATTCCTGTGTCCTCCTGACCCCCACCCTACCCCACATCCAACCTCTGCCATCCTCTTGACCCCCACTGCCCACTCAACCTCCACGCCCCACCTGGCCCCCACCCCACACCAAACCTCATCTTCCCCTGCTGACCCCAACCGCCACCCCGCACCCGATCACCTCGTCCACTCCTGACCCCAACCCCATACCGCACCCGATGTCCCCATCCCTTCCTGACAACCACCCCACACCAGACCTCCTTGTCTTCTCCTGACTCCCACCCAACCGAAACCCGAATTTCCCGGCCCCTTCTGACACCACCCCACACCCAACCTCCCATCCCCTCCTGACCCCCACCCTGCACCCCAATTCCCCATTGACTCCTGACCCAGAATCTGCACCCATCATCCACTTCCCCTCCTGACCCCTTTTCCTACCAAGCACCCGATCACTTTGTCCCCTCGTGTCCCCACCGCCAACCTGCACCCGACTTCCCCATCCCCTCCTGACACCCACCCCGCACCAGACCTCCTTGCCCTCCCTTGAGCCTTTTGATCCCTTCCTCTATACTAAAACGAGGTAGGTCCAGCATTTCTAATCTGTTCATGGTGAGCCGCCTTTAGGTCCATGTTGCAGCCAAACAAACAAACCTTTAGAGACCTTTCTAATTCCTGGAGATGCAATATTAAATGAAGGATGCCTGCTTAGCGAGCCCACGTCAATAAATTTGGCCCGATCCAACTTTATGTCCCTTCCACCGTTGTCCCACACCCTCAGTATCTATTCCCACACATGCTCCCCAGATTTCTGTCTGTATAAATTAGAAAAGTCAAGTCATTCTTTTGGAGTGGAACATACCTCCTCATGTGTCACACTTTGTAACTTGCCTGTAGGGGCCTGCTGGGACTTGAGTCTACTTATAGGTCTAGAAGCAAAAAGGGGTGGTGGGGGTAGGTCCTGAAGAGAATCAGCATTATCTTGCACGGCAACTGCCTCGGGGAGGCCGTTATGGTTTCCTTGGGCAATGTGTGGCTAATCCCCTCAGAGGCGGGTGGAGAGGCCCATACCACTGTGAGCTAGGAGGCTGCTGCCACTGGGGGTAAATAGGCCACTTCTACTGGGGGTGGGGAGGCCATTTCCACTGGTAAAGAAGACTCATCAGAATTTAGGGGCCCAATGGGGCACCTGGGTGGCTCAGTTGGTTAAGCGTCCGACTTCGGCTCAGGTCATGATCTCGCAGTCCGTGGGTTTGAGCCCCTCATCAGGCTCCGTGCTGACACCTCAGGGCCTGGAGCCTGCTTCGGATTCTGTCTCCCTCTCTCTCTGCCCCTCCCCCGCTCACACTCTGTCATTCTCTCCCAAAATTAAATAAATAAATAAATAATAAATAAATAAATAAACATTTTATTTTATTTTTTTTATTCAACGTTTATTTTATTTTTGGGACAGAGAGAGACAGAGCATGAACGGGGGAGGGGCAGAGAGAGAGGGAGACACAGAATCGGAAACAGGCTCCAGGCTCTGAGCCATCGGCCCAGAGCCTGACGCGGGGCTCGAACTCACGGACCGCGAGATCGTGACCTGGCTGAAGTCGGACGCTTAACCGACTGTGCCACCCAGGCGCCCCGAAATAAACTTTTTAAAAAAAGAATTTAGGGGCTCAATGCCCCCAGCCTCAGCAGTGTCTTCCCACATGTAGTCTCCGTCTCAACTTAGAGGATCCCATTGTTTCCCAATCAATGGCCTCAGTTTCACAGCGGGCACACTTCAAGTCTGGGAGTTCAACTTGCATTATAGTTCAGTTAGTTGCACTTAGGTTCTGCATTTGAATTTTCAGCAGTTTTGGCTCTGTGGCTAAAGAACGGTAGGATTTCTTAAAGGGCACACATAGAAGCCCCTAGGCCGGTGATGTGGTGTTTGAGCTGGGAATTCAAATCTCTGAGCTCATCCTTCCATTTAACCACGTTCCCAAACCACATTAGGAGCTACCAACCAATGTCATTATATTTGTTAGTTTTCCAAAGAGGTTCAAAAGTATCATAGAAGAGTCACCCAGCTCCTTGTTTCTTATAAGTAGTTGATTAGGAGTAGCCAGTGCATATATTTTGCATATCTCTATCAGCTTACGTCACAGGCTACCAGTGTTCTCTTTGCTACCAGAAACAGTCACGAGCATCTTTAAATCTAATCAGATTGGAGCCAATTCCAGAAACCTCAGAACCAATTCCGAGAACCCATCCTTAAAATTCTGTTCCTCTAGAACCACTCCTGGTACCAAATCTGTATTAGTCAGGGTATTCCAGAGAAGCCAAACCAACAGATAATTCATTCATTCAGATTAGATGATAGATAGATAGATAGATAGATAGGATAGATGAGAATGGAAGCTGAGTGGTCCCATGACCTGCTGCCTGCAAGCTGAGCGGGAGACCCGGCAAAGCTGATGGTGTAATTCAGCCTGAGTCTGAAGGTCTGAGAACCAAGGGAGCTGGTAACAGTGTAAATGCCAGTCCCAGGGGGCAGGACAAGGTGAGATGTGATGTCACAGCTCAACAGTGAGGCAGAGGAAAGGCCTGGGGGAGAGACCAAATTCCTCCTTCATTCCTCCACTTTTTGTTTCATTCAGGCTCTCAATGGATTGGACGATGCCTGCTCAACATTGGGGGTCTACTTTACTGAGTCCACAGATTCAAACGCTCATCCCATCCGGAAGTATCCTTGCAGACACACCCAGAAATAACGTTCTGTCAGGGTACCCTATGCCCAGGCAAGCTGATACATAGAATTAGCCATCGAACCCAGTGAATGAGCCGCTTTTAGGAGCGTGACCTCAGCATGCACATAGTCACCACTCTTTGACACAGGTGACTGCCCAGTGGGACTGTGTATTGCACAGAGTATCTGCCTTTCTCTCTATAGAATGGGGGCCAAAAACGTTAGTGACAAAGAAACCATCGATAACCGACTATGTCAAAATTTAAAAGTTTTGTTCTGCAAACAGTACCAATCAAGAAAGTGAGAAGACAACCCATAAAATGGGTGAATGTATTTTAATTTAAAATCATGTGTTTGAGGGGCGCCTGGGTGGCGCAGTCGGTTAAGCGTCCGACTTCGGCCAGGTCACGATCTCGCGGTCCGTGAGTTCGAGCCCCACGTCGGGCTCTGGGCTGATGGCTCGGAGCCTGGAGCCTGTTTCCGATTCTGTGTCTCCCTCTCTCTCTGCCCCTCCCCCGTTCATGCTCTGTCTCTCTCTGTCCCAAAAATAAATAAACGTTGAAAAACCAAATTGAAAAAAAAAAAAATCATGTGTTTGATAAGGGACTTCTATCCAGAACATATCAATAGCTCTTGCAAGCGAGGAATGCCGTTATTCTCAGAAACGGGAAAGTTTGAGAGTGGCAGACACTTTGTGAAACGATCCAACTTCCCTCAGCTTGCCACCCTCCACCCGCCATGTGTCGATGGGGCAATTGAGACGCACCGAGGGACCACAGGGATACCGGCAGATTCTTTCCCTCAGTGCACACTTCTCCAAGTCCTAACCATGGTGGCCAGCGTCCCCACAAAGCTAAGGCAGCCACGTCTTGACCGCATTACCCGCGCCACATTTGCCCCTTTTTCTGTCCCCCTTTGTCTGTCCCCCTCCACCTTCCGCCACCCCCACGCTCCTACTCTAACCCTCCGTCCAGAATAGGAGGGGCCTGTTTGCACAGGCGCGCAAGGGAGACTGAGTTGCGTCGCGTACTGGGGGCGGGGCTTCGTCAGGGAGCCCTGTCTCTCCAGCGCTGCCGACAGGGTCTCCCTGGCGGCCCGTGGGCAGCCGGGCCAGCTTGGCGGGAACCAATCACATGCCAGAAACCTCACCAGAGGTCTGTCTGCGCAGGCGCCCTGGGCATCCCCAGCAGCCTTGCGCATGGAGGGGCGGAGCTTCGTGAAGCAGTCCCAGCGCCTCAGCGGTCGGCGGGGCGTGCGGTTTGGCGGCGGCCTCTGAGCGGGCGGGTGTGGGGGCCATGCAGGCCCCGGGCGACGGTGCGGACGGCGCGGACGGCGCGCAGATCCTGGACGACGGCACCGGTGGTGCGACGGGTAGTGCTGGCTCGTCCAGTGGCCCCGGAAATCCCGGAGGCCGGGACGGCACCGCGACGTCGGGCACCGTGGCTGGGGAAGCTCCCCAGGTCGAGGGGGCATCGCCCGCCCCAAGGCAGGGGGGAGAGGCTTCGGCCTCGGCCTCGGCCTCCGGGGAAGCCTCAGAAAAGCAAGTTTTGGAATTGTATCCTTTCCAAGGAGCTCCCGAGGTCGGGGGGGGGGGGGGCAGTGGGGAATGGCCGGGAGGGGAGGCAGGTGGGGGCCCCGGTGGATGGGCGGGAGAGGTTTTGGGGACTTGCGGGGGCACAGAAGGGAAGTGGGGGGGGGGGGGGCCGAGGGAGGCTGGAGGAAGCAGCTGGGGGTGCCGTGATGCACGTTTCCTGAAGGGGCGGCCGAGGTGGTCTTGGGTGGCCCTAAGGGCGGTCTGGGGGAAGGCGGGCCTCCGATGGGCAAGGAAGCCTCCTCCATGAGGTCCACCCAGATATGCCTTAACCGAATGTCCACCAGTGCCTTCACGGTGCCTTTCCTGTGTTACGTGGATGCGGAGCTGACCTACCAGTACCTGACCTCGAGTGCCGAATGCTACCACGAAGCGGTTCACACGGAGCTCACAGTGATTGGCAGTGACTTGTTTATGTAAGTTCTAGAAGGGGCTGGCGGGAGGCCGTGGGGAGCTGAGGTAACCTCTGCCCGACGGACACTTCGGTTGGAGATGTGCAGACACCAAGGGCTTGGTCTAAGGAGGCACATGGGGCCCCGGGTCTGTGGCAGCCTCAGGGGTTGCTCTAAGGGAGACACGGAGGAGTAACCTTGAGGGGGGAGATTGGAGTGAGGAGGGCCAGGAGTTCTCAAATCTAAAGTGATTTCCTTTTCCCCTTACTTTTAGCCGACTAACTGCTGAAGACCCTGTCCTCCTGCAGATTTCCACCGCCTCCTTGCTCAACCAGCTTTCCATGGTGGTGCAGACCATGCAGCACTTGGTGCCCGCGATTTTTTCTAGGCCTCGGCCTGGAAAAGGGGGCTGAGTCCATGACAGTATCCAGTGGAAGGCCATGTGCCCTTCCCCAGGGGCGTGACCTTTGCAGTAGTTGCCACTTTATTTCTGGGGCTTGGTTATTTGCCTGTACTGGCCCTTGGGTGCTCTGTGCCCACTTGTTTTGGTTGCTGCTTAAAGAATACAGATAATAAAACCGAGTTAATGTTCCGTATCTGAGTTTCTTTTCAGCACCCAGATTTTCTTCCGTGTGTCCTCAGGTTGGAGGGGAGGTTCTGGTTCTAGTACTCTAGTACAAGGCGATCGAATACAATTGACGAAATGAAAGGAAATTAAGATTGCTTGGGTCCTGTCATTCAACATTGACTACTGTCAGGATTTCAGAATACTCTCGTAGCTTTAGGGTTGTAGGAATACGTTAAATGTATAACAATCATAGCAAGGAGTAAGCTTTTTCAAGTTTAGCATCAGTTTTTAATTCCTGAAACATTTTTGGGCTTTCCCTCTGTCTAAAACTTCTTCAAAAATATCTTATTGCATGGATACGTACAAGATGTATTATGATGCATTTGTTCAGCACTTTAGTTCTTCGCAACTTTTTTCCTATTACACATAATGTTTCGGTGGGATTCTTGTGTATAAGTCTCTGCGTGAATGGCTGTTTTCTTAAGATGGATTCCAAGAGGCAGATCTAGCATACAGAGTGGCTCTCGAGAAAATGTGCCAGAATTCTGGCACCAGCAGAATGGTGGTTTCCCCGCATCCCTGTCGTGGCTGGATCTGTTTTCTGCCACAAGAAGAAACTCAGTTTGGGTGCAGCCACTCTGGAAAACAGTGTGGAGGTTCCTCAGAAAATTAAAAATAGACCTACCCTATGACCCAGCAGTAGCACTGCTAAGAATTTACCCAAGGGATAGGGGAGTACTGATGCATAGGGGCCCTTGTACCCCAATGTTTATGGCAGCACTCTCAACGATAGCCAAATTATGGAAAGAGCCTAGATGTCCCATCAACTGATGAATGGATAAAGATATTGTGGTTTGTATACACAATGGAGTACTACGTGGCAATGAGAAAGAACGAAATATGGCCCTTTGTAGCAACGTGGATGGAACTGGAGAGTGTGATGCTAAGTGAAATAAGCCATGCAGAGGAAGACAGATACCGTATGTTTTCACTCTTAGGTGGATCCTGAGAAACTTAACAGAAACCCATGGGGGAGGGGAAGGAAAAAAAAAGAGGTTAGGGTGGGAGAGAGCCAAAGCATAAGAGACTCTTCAAAACTGAGAACAAACTGAGCGTTGATGGGGGTGGGAGGGAGAGGAAGGTAGGTGATGGGTATTGAAGAGGGCATCTTTTGGGATGAGCACTGGGTGTTGCATGGAAACCAATTTGACAATAAATTTCATATATTAAAAAAAAACCTCAATTTGCATGAGCAAAGAACTTAGAAACACTAGAATAAGAACGTTGTGCTTTCCTGGCCTTGTTTCAAATCAGAGAAGACAAGTGCTGGGACAATTGGTCGGTCGGGGTGAGTGAGGCAGAGAGAGAGGCAGTGTAGCATAGTTTGGGGGAAATATTTTTTGTCACGTAAGCTGCTCACCTGTTAGCATCGGTGCTGCGACACAACAGTTCCCAGCAAGTACACCGAGCTGCGTGGAGGTTGCAGGACAAGGCGAGGCTCAGATGGCCGGGTGGCGGGCTACTGTTTCTTCCACTCGTTTTTGTCGTAGTCCCGCTTGACTGAGAAGCCCTGGATTGGGCTGGCCTTCCAAGTTGAGCCTCCTCTCAGTCTGCTTGGCCACCCACTCCTCTTCAGAGGTTGCGGGATGGGGCCGTACACGCAGTGCTTCTCCCAGATCAGAACGAGAGCAGTGGCTGATGGAGAACATGGTGGTGCCTACAACCATCTTCTGCTTGTTTGTGCTCCTGTTCGTTTCAGCCAAGCTCTCGTTGAACTGAATGTGGCACGATTCAGCTTTTTCATCAGTGGAGAGGATGCTGCAGGAAGGCCTCTTCTCTTTCAAGGCCTTCTGGCTGGCGGACGTTGTCGATGTGGGCCACAGCAGGCAGGGGATAGTCACGCCATTCGACATAACTCGAGAGAGCGTAGTTTTCACTCTTCATGACGCTTCCACGTGCTCCAACACTGAGGTGGAAATTCCTCACTTGCCAATTAGGCGAGCCACTCTGGTAGCCAGAATTCTGCCACTAGTGCCTGCTGTGATTGTGGTGACCACCCTGGGAAAATAGAATGAAATCAAAATCTTCTGTGTGCAGGCGCTATGCTATGCTCCCGACCCACATCGTCATGTGTAATTCTCAGGACAGCCTGGTGAGCTGGGTACTGTCGTCTCTACACCGGTTCTAGGTGAAGAATGGAGGCTGACAGAGGCCGGGTCTGTTTGATTCAAGCACCTACTGTCTGAGCCACACTATCCCTCCAACCTCAGCACGGTTGAGTGGAGCCACCAGGAGACTGGGAGAGTGTTTTTCCTTCTTACGGCTCCAGGGAACATCCATGTGACTAATGAAAAATGCAGAAATGGGCAAATGCAGGCAAAGTAGGTAAGAATTGAGGAGAACATGGGGCGCCTGGGTGACTCAGTCTGTTCAGCGGCTGACTTTGGCTCAGGTCACGATCTCACAGTTAGTGAGTTCCAGCGCCTTGTCGGGCTCTGTGCTGACAGCTCAGAGGCTGGAGCCTGCTTCAGATTCTATGTCTCCCTCTGCCTCTCTGCCCCTCCCCTGCTCACGCTCTGTCTCTCTGTCTCTCTGTCTCTCTCTCTCAAAAATAAATAAACATTTAAAAAAAAATTAGAAAGAATTGAGGAGAACATAAGGTTGATAAGAATCCCAATCCTGGCTTTGCAGTGGCTTCTCTATACTCCCAGGTCCTTTTGTACCTTGAAATCTTCATTTGGCCCTCTTTGAAATGGAGGGCACAATGGGGGTACCTGTTTCCCTCTTCCCCCTGCCCTCTTCCCTCGACTATGAAGAGGGCTCTTCTCAGGCATTTTTCCTAGCTGAGAAAAAAAATAGAGCCAAATCATCTGCCAACCCAGAAAAAGTCTCCACAATTGTGGAAGCAAAACAGTTTTCTCATTGAGTAGGCATTGCACCAGAATGTGATGCACATCACAGGCAATCTGCTAAGAGATTCCAAAGACAGGGAGCTTTCACCCTTTTGTATAGGTAAGCGGGTAGAGCTCATCACGTGTTCTCAACATCCACCATAAGTAGACCTCAAGTAAGAGGACGTGACGCCACCAGGCCCCCCACATAGTCCATCCTGAATTTCCCTGGGAACTGGGGTGGCCGTGTGTATTAGGTCGTGGCTGTTTCAGACGGTGCGTTTGTGTTCCCTCCCCCACATTAATATGCTGAAGCCCTAAACCCCAGTGTGGCTGTATTTGGAGATGGGACCTTTGAGGAAGTAAGTTTAAATGAGGTCATAAGAATGGGGCTCTGGTCCAATAAGAGTGGTGTCCTTATAAGAGAGACACCAGAGAGCACCCCCCTCTTCCTCTCCCTCCCTCCCCGCCCCTACTCCCCCGCTCTCTCCTCACCTGCACTGAGGAGAGGCCATGTGAGGACAGAGGAGAAGGTGGACCTCTACAAGCAAGGAAGCAAATTCTCACCAGAAGCTGAATTTGCTGGCACCTTGATCATGGACTTCTAGCATCCAGAACTGTGAGAAAATAAATTTCTGCTGTGTAAGCCACCCAGTGTGAGGTACTTTGCTATAGCAGCTTGAGCAGACTAATACAATTAATCGGCTTTATCCAAGGAAAAAATAAGCTTTTTCATATCTTTATGACAGGAGCTAGTTTTGCAACTTGGAGCAAGGTGCCTACTGAAGTTAGGCTTCTACCCTCCCACAGAAACTGAAGATCGGGACACAATCTTGCTTGATGTTTACATTCCAAAGAGATGTTTCCCAGGTCCTTGAAGAACACATTCCTGGGTTATAAAGATGGCAAGGGGCTCTTTTAGCCTTTTTTTCCTTAAATTTATTTATTTATTTATTTATTCATTCATTCAGAGAAGGAGTGGGGGAGGGGCAGAGAGAAAGGGAGACAGAGGATCTGAAGCGTGCTTTGTGCTGACAGCACAGAGCCCGATGCAGGGCTCAAAGTCATGAGCCATGAGATCATGACCTGAGCTCAAGTCGGATACTCAAGCACTGAGCCACCCAGGCGCCTCTACCCTTTAAAAATACTACCTATTTTCAAAGAAACAAAGAAAGAACTTACAAGTCGTGTAAAGTAAATGCTTTAAGGAAGGGGAGGGGACCATCTCTTCCCATATTTTCAACAGGGAGAATGAAGCCTTTTACTTTATTCTTTTTTAATAAGCTCTATGGCCAATGTGGGGCTCTAACTCATGACCCCGAGATCAAAAGTCACATGTTCTATGGACTGAGCCAGCCAGGTGCCCCTAAGCCTCTTATTTTTAATGTGTACATGTTCTTAAAGCAGCTCTCTCTAAAATATGCTGAATCCTGAAAACTTGCTAAGGTCCCTGATTAGTCTGACAGCTCTTTTGTAGACGCCACTAGATTTTCTATATACGTAATCATGTCTGAGAATGAGGGCGGTTTTTCTTCTTTCTTGCCAATCTGGATGGCTGTTATTGCTTGATTTGTCTTCTCATCACGGGTTGGATCCTCCTGCTTCTCTGCATGCCTGGTAATGTTGGGCTGGATGCCAGACAGTGTGATTTTTCCTTGGGTTCTGGATGTCTTTGTATTCCTGTTTTAAAGGTTAGAATTTTCTCTTTTTATTTTGGAGACAGAGAGAGCGGGGGAGAGGGGCAGAGGGTGAGAGAGAGAATCTTGAGCAGGCTCCACGCTCAGCACAGAACCCGACCCCGGGCTCGAACCCACGACCCTGGAGCCATGACCTGAGCCAAAATCGAGAGTCAGACGCTCAACCAACTGAGCCACCCAGGTGTCCTTGGATGTCTTTGTATTCCTAAACATAGTCATGAGCTTTGCTCAGGGATGCTGTTAAGTGAGTGGGAAAAGATTGATCCTTTTGAGTCTTGGCTTTGAAGATTTGCTGCGTGGGACCAGAACAGCTCAGTGGAGGATTCGTTTTTCCCGCTACACTACTGAGGCAAGACCCTTCTGAGTGCCCTGCCCAAGGCCTCCAGAATTACGAGGTCTGTCCTCCCTGCCAGTGGGGATAGCCACCAGTCTCTGTCCTGCTTGAGGGGTCGGCACAATTACCTTTCCTCCTTTAAGATGGTTCTTTCTCTGGCTTCACATGGTTTGCTCACACACTTGCGCTGATCAGTGGTGTGCTGCACACTCCAGCAGGACCCTCTGTGTATACGTGGGCATATCACCAATGAGCACTTCCCTTCCCACTTAGAGCTGCGTTTTGTCTCTTAGAACCAAAGTACTCCAACTCATACAGATGAGAACGGTCAGTGGGTTTCAAGCAACAGACTCAGGAAATGCCGGGTGATTTGGGTGATCCGCAATGACTTACTGGGTGAAGCTGGGGGAGGCCAAGAGACTCCCATTCACATCGCAGGACAAGGAAGCAGAGAACCCAACTGTCACCAGTGCGCAAGCTGGACCATGTGTTCTCCGAAGGCAAACTCTAGGTAGAGTTTGGGTACACGCTGCCGGGAAACCATTTTTAAAGGTGACCACGTGGTACACGGTCACGTCTGATGGTCTCGGGTAACCCAGAGCCTGGGAACCACTACTCCAATCTTGACATGATTGCGTCCAGACCCAGAAGGAACCTTCCGGCCTCTCTCTGACCTTGCTGGTGGGGTCCCTTAGCGCAGGCAGCCAAAGCGTGGAGACGTCAAGAAAACCCACCTCAGAAAAGGTCCTGAGAGTTGTTGTTACATTGCCATTGCAATGGTAGCTGGGTCTCCAACCTCCCCGCGTCTCTGTCCTTAATGCAAGAGCACCAAAGAGTGGCTTCCTCGCAGTTGTCGCGAGGATATCTGACATTGTTGGGAAGACTTGGAGAACCGCAAATCCCTCTGAAATGTCACCCGGCTGACTGACACTTCTGTGAGCTTGCCTCCTGGCATTCCAGAAGAAACCAATTTCCTCTGCTTGGGAGAGTTTCTCTATGTCTCCTCTGTCCTTTTTCCTCTCTTCCTCCCTCCCTTCTCTTCTACTCACTCTCCCCCTCCTCCTCCTCCTCCTTCTCCTCTCCCCTCCTCTCTCTTTCCTCCCTTCACTCCCAATGTTCCAGACCATGTCCTTCAGATCATTGCCCTAGACAGGCCATCCTGTACCACCCAACCTAAATTAGCTGGAACAGCAAAAGTGCAAGATTAAACTGAAGGGGGGTTTAGAATTTGCTGAAGATGACATTTCACCTCAAGGGAGAAATACAGATTATTCGCTAAGTGGTTTGGGACACCTTGACTAAAACTTTTTGGAAAGAAAACAAACTTACATACCAATGTTCTTTCTCACGAAAATTACCTCCCAGGATGTTAAAGTTTTAAAGTACTAGAAGATGTTCTCAGTGAATATTTTTGTAATTTTATACTGAGGAGGGCCTTTCATAGGAAATGCAAACCGCAAATTATACTGAAACAATGGATCACATAAACAAAAAAATGTTAAGCCACTCTATACCAAAAGACCAGGAGCAAAGATAAAATGAAGAAATGGCAAGGATAGGTATTTTCCAATTATAACAAAACTTTGATATTCTAAACAAGTTTTAAAAAAAAAACAAGTATTTATTAACAACAGTGGACCAATGCATACTTAAGTCTTCTTTACAGGTTTCTGTAGCTTCTCTTAGGCTATTTCACTCAGTACTATTATTGCTATGGTTAAACATAACAAGAGTGCAAGAGTGGACATCATTTTTTGCGTGTTAAATTTGAGTTATCTTACTCAAATGTGAATAGAGATGTCTACTTGGCAGCTGGATACAGGAGTCTGCAGTGTGGGCAATGTCTGCGATGAAGATACAAATCTGGGACCCAGGACACGGCCCAGAGAGCCCCGAGCCTGCACGAGCTCGCCACGGGCAGCCGAGAGCCGGTATAGGGGGACAAGTGGCCCACGCACCGAGCCCTGGGGTCCTGGGACACTGTGAGGTGGCAGAGCAGAGAGGGAGCCGGCAGCAGAGACTGAGGAGGGGAGGGAGGGACCCTAAGACTGCAGGGTGGCCTCCTGGAACAGGAGTCAGACGTGCGCGCCCGCACACACACCTACCCACCCACCCCCACACACACCCACCCCCCCCCCACACACACACACCCACACACACTGGGGGCAGGAAGGAGGTGGTCAGGAGGGAAGAGAGAGTGATCCTCTCCCCGGGGTGCTGCTGATGGTCAAGGGCGATGAGGCCCTAGAATGCTCACTGTGTTTGACAGCCAGATCCTGGAGACCTGCAAAGACAGGGTCGGGTGTGGGGTGAGGGTCAGGAGGGGTCGAGGAAGTCAGGTGCAGGGTGGGAGTTGGGAGGGGACAGGGAGATGGGATGTGAGGTGTGGTTCCGGAGGGGACGGGGAGACCAGGTGCGAGGTGGAGTCAGGAGGCGATGAGGAGATGGGGTACGGGGTGCAGGGTGGGGGTCAGGAGGAGATGGGAAGATTTGGCAAGGGGTGTGGGCTGGAGGTCTGGAGGGGATAAGGAACTCGGGTGCGGGGTGGGGTGTGTGTCAGGAGGACACAGAAATGTCAGCTGCGGGGTGGGAGTCAGGAGGGGACCAGGAAGTTGGGTGGGGGGTGGGGGTCAGGAGGAGTCAGGGAGATCGGGTGCTCGGTAGGGTTGGGGGTCAGGAGTGGATGAGGAGGTCAGGGGAGGAGTAGGGGTCAGGACAGGACAGGGAGGTCGGGGATGGGAGGTTGGGTGCAGAGTGGGGGTCAGGTGGGAACTGGAGGTTGGGTGCAGATTCCGGTGCCTTTCTTTGGGCCCTGCGTGGGGGCGGTGGTGACAGGACCAAGGGTCCTGACCCTGGCAGCAGCAATATCCCCGCCCTCCTACCCTCGTGCCCCCGGGTCGTGCCAGCCCCTGCCCCCTCTTCCTGTTTATACCCCCAACCACCTACTTATTTAATTTATCTGCACCTCACCGTGTCCGTCTGTCACCACGTGCCCCTTCTCTGGGATGTGGACAACCTCACGCCCCTTCTGTCCTTGGGTCGTCCTGGCTCCCTGGTGGCACGGTCAGCCTCGGCCTCGCCTCTGGCACCTGCCCCTGGCCGTGGCGGGCCCCGCCGGGTCCGAGCAGAGGCCCCCGACACCAGCAGCACTTGATGGCGAGGAGGGGGGCGCCCAGGGTGATGCGGCGAAGCCATCCCCAGACTGTGGCTGCGCCCAGGGGTCTCCCCGCGGCTGGGTCCCGGCATCCCCTCCGGACTTCTCGGGGGTCGGACCGTACCTTTCTCGGGCGCCCTGTCCCCAGCACCTGGGGAGCTATGAGCGGGTTCGTGCCAGGGCCCCACGTGGGCCTGGGGGCTCTGGAAAGTCTCCTTCTCCAGGCCCGAGCGCCCAGCTTCCTCGGCGTGGTGCCCGCTGAGCCCGGACCCCTCACCCCCGCTGCCCTGTCCTGCGCCCGCCCCGAGTGGCCGAGGCGGCAGTGCCTTACCCCTCTGTTCCCTCTTCCCCCTCCGAGGAATCTGGCCCTGGCGCGTGGTCCCGGAAACCCAGCTGTCCCCTCTGTTTTGGCATGAGCTTCTTTGTCGTTGTTCCTGGAGCCTTGTTTCTGAATTAAACGTCGGGAAAACGGTGGCAGTGTGTGGCAGGTGGGTGGTCGGCGAGCAGGGAAGCAGGTGGGGAGGCTGTTGGACTCTGGAGGAGCTGGGCTCCCTTTATGGGAGGAAGGGTGACCCGTTGCAGGGGTCCCGCGCATCTGACGAGGTCCAGGGCCACGTCCGATCCGTGCCAGCAAACCCCGGTGGCTCTCCCGTCAAGATCCAGTCGGAACCCGTTCCCTTCTCCCCACCTCCACTGGCCGCAGCCTGGGGGTCTCTCGCCTGCGTGCCAGTCTCCCCACTTCTGTCCTGCCTGCCCTCGTCCCCTTCCCAGCGCAGCAGGCACTGGGAACCTGATAAGACGTAAGCTGCATCCCGTCCCGCTCCGTTCAAGACTCCCTAGGGTCATCGACAGCACCCAAGCTCCTTCGTGTCCCACGACGCTTTACTGCCGCAGGTGCACCTCCATGCTGACGGGCGCACCTGCTTCTTACCCCCCCCCGACACCTGTGAAAGTAATGCAGGTGGGGAGAGCGTGGGACGCAACCTTAAGGAGAGCGGCCAGGAATGCTATTTGAGTGGGCCAGATGGAACCCCGGGGGACGAGAGGTCCAGGCAGGGAAGAGGCAGTGCAAGGGTCCTGAGGCAGGCGTGGGCCTGGTGTGTTTCAGAGAAGGGAGGAGGCCAGTGTGGCTGGATCCGAGTGAGCAAGGTGGAGAGGGGAGGGAAGGAGGCCGTGGAAGATGCGGGCCGGATCACATCTGACGCGGCGGGCCGCGGGGCAGGGCTCTGGCTCGTCTCTGGGAGGGGAGCCCGGGGACGCGTTGGAATCGATTTGTTTTGTGACCTGGCTGACGTGTTAAGGCCGCCCGGCACCTTCAGCAGTCCGTCTGTGGGGCCAGGGCGGTGGCCTAACTCTGGGCTTTGCTGGGAGAGGGAGGGAGGCTCACACTAAGTTCCGGTCTCTTGACGATCTGGCCCCACAATTCCGGGCCAGTCTTGGGAGCCCTATCCGGAAAGGGTGGGTCCCAGTGCCCCTTCTCTTTGTCCCTTTCCTCCAGCTGCCCCTTGCAGTCCCTCCCCTCCCTCTCTGGACTCTTACCCACAGAAGACTCTACCACCATACGGCTTGAAGGCCTACCAGCTAGGAGCCAATGCCTTTGTAAACTTAAAGAGCCCAGTTTCTCTGTTAAAAGAAGGGAGAGCCACGTTCTCAGGTGAAGTGACAAGAAAACCTACGGTTCCGCAAGTCAATAAAGGACAAGACTTTTCTATTGCAAGTGAAGAAAGACAAAAAGAAAAGCAATAAAAAGGATTCACGACGGGGGTGCCTGGGTGGCTCAGTCGGTTGAGGGTCTGACTTCGGCTCAGGTCACGATCTCACAGTTCGTGGGTTTGAGCCCTGCGTCGAGCTCTGTGCCGACAGCTCAGAGCCTGCAGTCTGCCTCAGATTCTGTGTCTCCCTCTCTGTCTCTCTGCCGCTTCCCCGCTCACGCTGTCTCTGTCTTGCTCTCAAACACTAAATAAAACCATTCGAACAAAAGAGAAAGAGAAGGAAAGAAAGAAAGAAAGAAAAGAAAAAAAAGGATTCATGTTGGCTTAACCAAAGGGAGAGTTTCTGGGTGTGTGTAACTGAACGATCGTGGCGGGGGCAGGGGGCGGGTAGTTCTGTCTTCAGGCATGGCTGGATCCAGGATTTGGTTCTCTGCCATGTGCCTTCCTGCTCTTGCTTCCCATCTGTCCAGTGTCGGCCTGTTCCCTCCCCCCGCCCCCGTAGCCCCGGCAAGGCCGGAAAGGAAGGAACCAAAACCGTGTTTGCTTACAGAGATCATGACCATGCATGTAGAAACTCCGAGGGAACCCTCGTGAGGCTAGCACTCCTGTTTAGCGAGGTTCCAAGACACAAGCTACCCAGAGGGAGCTAACCACCCCCCACCTCGCCCCCAAACCCGTAGCCACTTGTGGCACCACTCCCTTGCTCATCAGAAACAAGGCCAGTAAGCCCCAAAATTCCTATTCTAGTGTTTCCGTGCTTATTTCCCTGGTACAAAAGGAGTCTTCTACTTCGGTAGGAAGCCACCCTACTGGTTGGTGATGCGGGGAGACCAGACTTCTTGCGGCGGGGCGCCTTTTCTGGAGAGCACTTGTGTGCCGAGAAGCTATAGAACGCGGGAATTCTACCTCTCGGAAACGATCTGAAGGAAGTAACTGTTCGCGCAAAGACTTCTGTTCAAGAATCCCATTGACTCACACGACCCATAATAGGGGCAAAGCTGAGAACGACCCGACTGCTCACCATTATGTAATAATACGTTTGTGTGTCTCCTGGATAACAGTTTTTGAAGAGTTTTTAGGGAGTGGGAAAGCTAGTACGTTCAACGGGGAAAAACAAAAACAAAACAAAACAAAACAAAACAAAACAAAACAAAAAGGATCCGGAGAAAAGTTAACGCTAAACTGGAAAATGCATACGTTATACGTTGTTATCCATTTAACGGGTAAATACAACTAGGAACGTATTCCAAAACGTCAGCGGTATTTACCGCTGAATATAGGACCTGATTTTCCTCTCCCTGAGTCGTCTTCGATAAGCTTGGGCTGCTGGACTACGATTCCCAGAACCTCCCTTCCAACACCAGAACAAAGGTAAGAAAATGTGGAGGCGCAGGAACTGAGAAGAAACTCGGACACAAAAGAGTAGCTCAGTTTCATGTTGTGCAGTAACAAACACGTAAGCGCCCGTCCCTCCGGGCGCAGGGAAGGAACTGAAGTGGGCCAAGAGCCACCGAGGCCCGGACCTGCAGAACGTTAGACCCCCGATAATAAAGTGGCGAGGACGCCAAGTGTCAACGCCCCGTGCCTTGCCCAGTGAGGGCTACCAGGTTAGGCCTCGGCCCCCTTTCCCGGGCCTAGGCGTGGCGGAGGCCGGGACCCCAAGGCGCGAATGTTTCGTATCACCAGGGGAAGCCGGTCCAGGAAGGAGTTGACGGACACTCGGAAGCAGATGGGGTCTTCAGTAGTCCATCTCCTAGAAGTGAGGGAAGAGGGAAATCCGGTTAAAGGGGAGACCTGCTGTGGAGGTGCAGGGCACCAGCCCCTTCCCCCACACAACCCCCCACCCCCCGCCTTCCACCTAACGCGTGCGTCGGGGCCTCCACGACGGCACTGGAAGGCAGAGATGCGACCACGGCACCCGCCGCCACCGCCCACCCGTCCCGCGCCTACTCTTGTTGGAGGACTCACACGGCCAGGGCGCTGCCCCTCACGCAAAGCTCCTTCTGAGCCAACCCTCGGTGGCGTTGGACGTGTGTAGTCAGGGCCCTGCGGGCCATCTCTGCCTCCAGGGGCGACCGGAAAGACACAGTGAGCCTGCTGGGAGGCACCCGGTTAAGGCACAACGGGCTCCTGGAGTTCCCATGGCCTGAAGCCTCCTGACCACTCAGAGGCCCGCTTCTACCCCCGGGACACTCGCGCTCCCTCCCGCCACCTCTGCCCACCCTGAGCCGCTTCCCCCACCCTGGGGGCCCGCGGGCACCGGCCGTCCCTGTCCCGCCAGGCTGCCCACCCCCGCCCCCGTCCGTCCCGTCCCCGGGCTGCCGCCCTGCTCCCCAGCCACCCCGCCACGGCCCCTGCCCAGACAGGCTCCACGGAAAGGATACAACTCCAGCAGTCCTGAGGAGGTCCCCGCCGCCACCGGCGCTGCGTCTCCACCGGGGGCCAGGGCCCTCGGGGCCCGTTCGGCCAGGGGAGGGGCGCAGGCCCCCTCGACCACTGCTCCCTTGCTGCCAGGGCCACCCTCGCCATCGTGGCGGCTGCAGTTGCCCTGGCAACCGGGACCTCGGGGGCTAAGCTGGGGGTCGTGGCCGTCCGTGCCTCCGTCGGAGGCCTGTGGGCCTGCCCCCGCGTCCTCCGCGCCACCCTCGGGAGCCCTCGTGACCGCCGCGCCGTCCGCGCCGTCATCGTCAGGGGCCTGCGTGACCGCCACTTCCTCCGCGCCGTCGTCCGGGGCCGGAGAGGCCGCTTCGTCGTCCGGGGCCCTCATGGCCGCCGCACCGGCCTCCTCAGAGCCCACCGCTACGCTGCGCCCACTGTCGGCGGACCGCTGAGACCCCTGGCAGGCCTCGCGAAGCCCGGCTCCTCGGCGCGCAAGGCTGTCGGGGATGGCCAGGGCGCCTGCGCAGACAGACGCCTCGGAGCTGGTTCCCACCGAGCCGGCCTCGCTGTGTTGGCCCAGAGCCTGGATCCGGTCGACGCTGACCCCGAGGAGATGGAGGCTGGTTCCGGAAGCTGCGCCCCTCGACGCGTGACGTCACTGTCGGGCTCCTTCGTCCCCGAGAGCATTCTGGTGAGGCCACTGGCACGTGACTGTTTCCGGCCTGGCCCGCCCCCCCCCCCAAGCGTGTGTCTGCGCAGGCGCCAGCCCGGCGCACTTGTGAGCAGCCCCCTGACCGCCGCCCGCCCGGGTCCCGGGCATCGAGGCGTGGGCCGCGCTCAGGCGCTTCTGGGCAGCACCGTGCCTGTCCCTGTCTGTGGGCTCCCCGTACGACTCGGGTCTGCGTGTGCCGGGACCCGTCCCCGGGGGCCGGGGGGGCCGACGCGGGATGCCGAGCAGGGGCCACTCCCAGGCCCTGCCTGTCCTCAGGGAGCACGCCCCGCGCGGCCCCTAGGGGAGCTGGAAGGGACGGGCCTGGCTCCCTCACCATTTCTCGGTCCCGGGCGCCGTCAGTCCCCTAGTGCCTGCCAGCCTGGGGGAGGGTACACCGCCGAGGGCGCGACCGGCCTCTGGCCGGGGGCTCCCGGGCTCCCGCCTCCCACACCGCAATGGCTGCGGGCTTGGGCCGGGGGCCTGGGGGCCCAGGGGGGCCCAGCTGGACCCGAGGGCAGCGGCATGGGGGAGCACCGCCCCGGCGACAGCTCCCCGCTCGCTGTGCCCTCAGCTGCGGCAGCCCTGACGGGCTGACCCCCCCCAGGAACAAAGTCTTGCGGCTCTCGGGGAGGGGGGGGAGTGCTGGACGTGCCAGGGGCCCTCAACTGGGAGGTGACCCTGTGTCTGCTGGCCTGCTGGTTGCTGGCCTACTTCTGTGTCTGCAAGGGGGTCAAGTCAACAGGAAAGCTACAGCTGGAGGCGGGCGGGTCGGGGTGGGTGATGATGGCAGGGGTGGGGGCAGCATGGCCGGTGGGGGGCAGGGGCACCCCGCCATGCGAGGTGACCGGGCCAGGGCCTGAGGCGGGGGCAGGTCCTTGAACCCAGCCCGGTGGATTTCCCACGCGTGCCTGGGTAGTCCTCCGCAACCTCCAAACTCCAGCCCAGCCGCCTTCCGTCCTGAGGGGACAGGCCCAGGCGACCGCCAGCTGAACTTGCCCGTGTCGGGCATCCCCGCCCCAGTTTCCCTCTCTTCCTCACTCACTACTTCCTCACTCTCTGCTTTGCGGCCAGCCTGGGGGGACCCGGCCCGTGGCCCTCCCTTGCCTACCTGTCCTGCTCTGCTGAGGGTGGGACGGACGCAGAGGTCTTCGCGGTCACCTCGCTGTCGCCTCTGTCTCTGGCCGGCCCAGTCCACTCCGTCCTGCCCAGGACCCTGCCTCTGTGCAGAGAACCACAGGAGGCATGGGACCTGCCTCCAGGCTGATGTCCTGCTCCCCACCCGGGGAAAGTCCTGCCTCCGCCCTCCCTCTCTACAGCTGACCTGTCCTTGCGGGGGGCGGCCGATGGCCAGCTGAGCACCCCGCTTCCTTCGGGAGGAGCCCAGGCTCTGAGGAGTAGAAGGGGGGGCTGCAGGCTGGCCTCCCGCTTGACCTCGGAGCGGACCGTACCACAGTGGGGGGAGTGTAGCCCGCCTGTCCCCCTGCTGAGGCTGGGGGCCCCTAAGTGGGGAGGCGGGGCCGCAGGGCCCCTTCTGAGCAGGTCCCCCCCTCCGTCCCGCCCCAGATCGTGTACTTCACAGCTACCTTCCCCTGCGTGGTCCTCGTCGTGCTGTTGGTGCGGGGAGTGCTGCTGCCCGGCGCCCTGCATGGCATCATCTGCTCTCTCAAGCCTGACTTGTGGAAGCACTCACTGGGTCGTGAGTGCCGGCACCACGTGGGGCGTAGAGATCACGCACGCAAGGATGTCAAAGAATTGAAAACACTAAAGGTCAGGTAAAGTCATTGTGAACCTTTTGGGGGAGAAATACACAAAAAAGAAGTGGGGACCACCCTCAATCGCACCACACAGAGATACGAGGTGTTTACACTTCAGGCTACCGTGGCAGGATTTCCGTGCACATATACAGTAGCTTCCTAAGTTGGGATTTTAGTGATTTCCCTTTTGCACTGTGGTTTTTTCCTATGCGACCGCATCCCTGTTCTCCGTGGCCACTAACTACTTTAGCTCCAGTCGGCATCCCTTCCCTCCTTGCCTCCTACTGGCAGGCTTGCCCCCCGACGGGAGCCCCTTCGTGACCTTCCCAGACCGCCGATCGGATCCGCACCTGTGCTCAGTCGCCCCCTCCAAAGGCCGCTTTGGTGTGTCCACCTGTACCGGGGAAGGGGACGGGGTGCGGGGCCGTGTCCGTCTGGGCTGTGGCCCATCTCCCTCCACGAACCGCTGCGAGGTCGTGGAGCCCCACGTGCTGGGGACACTGAGCCCAAGGAAGAGGCAGGGCCCTCTGGACAACAGGCCGTGGAGTCTGGCGGCCTCCCACGAGGTCTGGGGAGGGGCTAGGGGTGTGGGGAGGGGGTGGAGCTGAGGTAGGACTGGTTTGCGTGGGTGCAGTGGGGTCACACGTCACAGCACGTGGCGACGATTGGGGAGGGAGCAGCCGCTGGAGAGGCAGCAGCTGCTGGAGAGGCGGCCGAGGGCGGGGTTTATAGTCGTGCACGTGTTGAAAGATCCTTGTTTCCCGGCTGCAGGTTCCTCCTGCCCGTGCCCGGAGATGAGAGCTGCCTGCCCCGTAGACAGTGACAAAGAACAGGGCAGACAGAGACAGTCCGAGGCTCAGGCTGAGGCGCTCTTTGGTGACACTGCTCATTGAAATGCTTCCACCAGCCACAGGCCGCTCTAGACACTGGCCACCTTCTTGCTGTGACACCTGCCTCCAGGACAAGGCAGCTGTGCCTTTACTTTCCTCACTTGTCCTGAGGACCTATTTGGAGACGCTCAGGTACAGATTCGTAACTATAGAGTCACGGCGTTCTCCACAGCTCAGTCTCTCTCTGCTGACAGTGCTAATTCTCCCTCAGGCAAGGCTCTGTTCCTCCTCTCTCCGTTTTAGAGACTCACCTCCTGCGCCGGGGCGTCGCCCATTCCCCTCCTCAGCCACTCGGGTGCCTTGTCCGTGGCCCCACTGTTGTGCTAAATAAGAGAGTCTTGGAGGGGAAGGCAAAGGGTAATGTACCTCATGTCCCCTCCCCACCTCAGGGAGACCTCTTCCCCTTTTTGTTTTCCTCAAGGACCCTTGTCAGGACTTCAGGGAAGCAAGCAGCAGCGTAATAAACTGGAAAAACACTTTGGGGAAGGATGATACAAGTGAGAGCCAACCACAAGGAGCTCTGAGAATTGTGGGTTCGGAACCTCAGGGAATGAGGCCTCTGATGACACGGGAGTATAGAATGGGCAGTGGGGCCGACCTAGCCAGCTGTGCCAGCGCTCTTCTGCACAGATCTGAATCAAGGCCGATAAGCCACAAAGTCCTACTCTGCAGGTATTATACATGACTACGTACATGCTAGTATAAAACTAAAAGTTCT
This sequence comes from Prionailurus viverrinus, assembly GCF_022837055.1. Classification (NCBI taxonomy): domain Eukaryota; kingdom Metazoa; phylum Chordata; class Mammalia; order Carnivora; family Felidae; genus Prionailurus; species Prionailurus viverrinus. The sequence goes on from NW_025927612.1 coordinate 1,840,832, forward strand.
AACATGTTGACAGTAGTTAATGTCCTGAATAACAGGACATAATTTTTGTCTCCCATCGCCTAACTTGTCTTCTTCAATTGCCTTCTAGTACTTGAGTATCTGAATGTCAGAATCTCTCCCCCTACCTGAGAACAAAGGCGAGAATAGGAGAAGGCGTAGATGCTAAAAAGAAACCCAGACATAGAATAGTAGCAGTTACCATTTGATCACCAAAAAAAAAAAAAAAAAAAAAAAAAAAAAAATGTGGATCTGAAGCACCCAAGGGCCAGTATAGGCAAAAGATGCGGCCTCAATAAGAAAACGGCAGCTGCTGCAGGAATCACTGTCATGTGGGGGGGACACAGAGTTGGGTCCAGCCACCTTTTCACTGCTGCGGCTTTGTGAAAAAGGGGGGCATGATGATCTGCATGGTCCGTATCACTAGGGAAAGCTGGCCAAGACAGGAGGTGATGGACATTTGGAGCTGGCCAGGGTCATCGGCAGTCAAGCGGCTACAAGGTAGGAAAAAATAAGTCAAGTTAGAGGGCCGGTGGGGCACATTCCCCGCTCCGCCCCTTCACACAGCAACGATCCTAGAGCACCACACTCCTTCCTTCGACTCACTCCTTTCCTGTTTCCCTTGTCTGCGTTACAGCTCCTCCGGAATTGACCTTGTCCCTGGTCACCTGCCACCACCCTCTCCCTGGACCGTTCTAGAACTAACACAGTCAGGATGCTGCCGTTCACATGGAGCTCCTCCCGAACTGGCTCCTGGAGCTCCTCGTTTGGAGTCAGGAACCTGTGGGCAATCTCCGCATCCATGGCCGAGGGGAAAGGTATAGTGAGGGTGCTGGTGGAGACTGGGTTAAGGCACCATCCACAGTACTAATTTTGCCTGTGCCTCAGGCCTCCTCTTCAGTGAGGCCTGCCTTCCCCACCCCAGGCTGACCCTCAGGCTGTCCACAACCTCCCACCCTATACAGCCAGGCCACCCCGGATAGCATTGTCCCTACCGCTTCAGTCCCATCAGGCGGTCCACCCCACTCCCCATCCTCTGTCAGCACGGGCCAAACCCTAGCTGATACCCTCCAGGTGCCCGGAGCTCCCTCCTGCTCCCCTTTCAACTCCACTTCCCCAAGTCTCCCCCCACACCCCACCCCGCCGCGCGCCAAACCACCTCCAGCCCATCCCCCTGCCGTCCAGCCCGCTGGGACTCCTTGAATAGGATACAACTGAAGCAGTCGGTTACCAGGACCTCTGGCGCCAGGCGCGGCATCTCCACCAGGACCTGGTGTGTAGGGTGCCCGCTCCATTTGGAGAGCGCCACCAGAGGCGGCACCTACCTCTCCCACAATGCTGGTTCTTTCCGGATCGCTCAGGCCTCCGGGGTTGCTGGGATGGCCAGGGTCACAGGCACCACCCGAACCACCAGGGACTCTGGGGCCACTGACACCACGAGGTCCACCTGGCACACACTGGCCACCACCTGCTGCGCCCACCACCACGCCCACGGCACCCGTGCCTTCGTCTGCTGCCCTCACGGGGCCTCCACCAGCCACCTGAGACCCAACTTTGAATCCGCCCACCCTCTCAAGGCATCACTGAAGGACAAAGCGCTCTCTCACAATGCTTCACCCCTTTACTCCACAATGCAATTCCGGATGCCCAGAGCAACTGTCCACACGGACCACTGGTAATGCCTCCTGACCTGTGATTGGTTCCCACCAAGCAGTCCCTTCTGTAGCCAATCAGTTCTCACCTATGAAGCTCCACCCCTTAGAGTGCCACGACACCCTAGGGCGTCTGCCCAAACGGGCACCCGCGTGGATGCGTCTGCCTGAACCAGCCGTGCCACGAGCCTTCGACGGCCCGCCAGCTGCGATATCCAGGAAGCCTCTGCCTGACACTACTCCCCACACGGTGGTGCGGCTCATGGTCCCCACTGTCCATGCCCAAACAGGCTGCCATGGCCCCACTCCTAAAGCCTCTGAGCACGTGACTGAGCTGTGTAGAACTCCGTGACTCTATAGTTACGAATCTGTACCTGAGCGTCTCCGAATAGGTCCTCAGGACAAGTGAGGAAAGTAAAGGCACAGCTGCCTTGTCCTGGAGGCAGGTGTCACAGCAAGAAGGTGGCCAGTGTCTAGAGCGGCCTGTGGCTGGTGGAAGCATTTCAATGAGCAGTGTCACCAAAGAGCGCCTCAGCCTGAGCCTCGGACTGTCTCTGTCTGCCCTGTTCTTTGTCACTGTCTACGGGGCAGGCAGCTCTCATCTCCGGGCACGGGCAGGAGGAACCTGCAGCCGGAAAACAAGGATCTTTCAACACATGCGTGTCTATAAACGAAGCACCGCATCGTTAGAATGAAAGATAAAAACCATATGATCATCTCCCTAGGTGCAGAAAACGCGTTTGACAAAATAGAACATATTTCCATGATAAAAACCCTCCACGAATGGGGGCAGAGAAGTTGTATAGCTCAATACCACAAAGCCCACATACGACAAAACCCACAGCTGACATCATACGCAACAGTGAGAGGTTGAAAGCTTTCCCTCTAGAATCAAGAACAAGGCAAGGCTGGTCAGAGACGTACCGGGTTAAATTTCAATCCTTGACGTTGAAACGTGTTGAGAATTGGTCCGTGGCTCAGAAAATGCTTTATCTTGGCGAACACATACTTGTACTTGAAAAGAATGTGTAGTGGACACACATGTGAAATTCAGATCTCCTGTTTAGTGTTCTAAAGACATCGGTCAAGGTAGGTGATACCACTGATCGTATGTTCTATGTCGGGGGACAACAAACTTTTCACATAAAAGAGGCCCCGGGCTGGATTTGGCCAGGAGGCGGTAGTTTGCCAATCCCTGCTCTATTTCTTTTAACAGAGTGTGTTGTCTCTCTCTCTCGCTTGCTGAGAGAGGATGTTAAAATCTCCAACCGTGATTTTGGACTTGTCCCTTTCACCTGTTAATCTCAAAAATTCTTGCATCGTGCGCACGCGTGTGTGTGTGCGTGCGTGCGTGTGTGTGTGTGTGTGTGAGTGTGCGTGTGTGTTAAGTTTGTTTATTTTGAGAGAGGGGGAGAGAGAGAGAGCCAGCGGGGGAGGGGCAGAGACAGAGGGGGACAGAGGATCCAAAGCAGGCTCGGTGCCGACGGGCAGAGAGCCCGACGCTGGGCTGGAACTCACCAACGGTGACATCATGACCTGAGCCGAAGTCAGACGCTTACCGACTGAGTCACCCAGGCGCCCCGTGTATTTTGAAGGTGTGTCATTAGGCACAGACATATTTATGATCATTTTCTCTTCCAGATGGATTCATTGCTGCTGTTACTAGTATGAAACGCATCCCCTCATCTTTGGTAACACGGTTTTCCTCGAAGTCTGATTTCTCTAATATCGATATAACCACATCAGGCTTCTTTGCTCACTATTTATTCGTAAGTCCTTTTCCATCCTCTTACCTCTAACCTATTGGTGTCTTTGCGTCTTGAATGTGGCTCACGTAGACAGCGTGTAGTTTGGTCACTTAAAGAAAGCACCCTTCTAACGATGTCTGCTTTTAAATTGGACTGTTTGGCAAATTCACATTTAATACGATTACCGATATGGTCGGATTTAAGTCTGCCACTTTGCTATTCAGTTTTTGTTTGTCCCTTCTCTTTTTTTGTTTTTGCTCAGCTTATTTGAGGCAAAATGCACGTATGGGAAGTTGCACACATTTAAGCGTACGGTTTCATGAGTTACGACAAAGGTGTCCACAGCCAAAGCCGAGATCCAGAACATTCCCATCGCTCTCACAGTCGCCCTTGTGCCTCCGTGCAGACAGTGTCCTCCTCTACAGTCTGCCCCCACACAGCAAATTCAGCTTAGATTTTGCCTTTTCTGGAATTTCCAGGAATCACACAGTATGTCCATCCTTCTTTGTTGCTGACCGGTATTCCATTGCGTGGATGTACCGTAACTTAGGCTTAACCACTCACCTGCTATTGGACGTTTGGCTTGTTTCCAAACTGCGGTTATTGTTAATCAAGTTGATACGAAGATTCACGTACAAGTCTTTGCACACACATATATTTTTAATTCCCTCGTGTAAATAGCAGAAGTGGGATTTCTGGGTCACATGGTAAGCGTAAGTGTGACTGTATAAGAAACGGAAGCACTGTTTTCCGATGTGATCATACCAATTTACAGTCCCACCAGTGACATGTGAACTTTCCATTCTGTCTGTATCCTCTTTTAGTCATCCTATGTCTTCCGACTTTATTCCTCTTTTGCAAGTTCGAGCTGCCTATTCCAGGTTCTTTGCGTTTGGATGTACACTTTGGAATCAGCTTGTCCGTTTCTGCGTTATCACGATTTTTACTGGGTTTGCAATGAATTTCTAGAATGCTGTGGTGGGAGTGTACATCTTAAGAATACAGGGCCTTGGGGCACCTGGGTGGCTCAGTCGATTAAGCGTCTGACTCTTGATTTCGGCTCAGGTCATGATCTCACGGTTTGTGAGACCGGGCCCAGAGTCGGGGTGTGCACTGACAGCTCCGAGCCTGCTTGGGATATTTTCTCTCTCTCTCTCTCTCTCTCTCTCTCTCTCTCTCCCTCTCCCTCCCTCTCTCGCTCCCTCTCTGTCTCTCTGCCCCTCCCCTGCTCATGCTCTCTCTGTCTCTTCCAAAATAAATAAATAAACGCTAAAAGAAAAAAGAATACAGGATCTTCCGCTCCACGCATAGGATGCGTTTCTCCATTTTTGTAAGCTTTCTTTCACTTATCAATAGTTTTTAGTGTTCACCGTAAAGGTTTTGCACATATGTTATTACATGTGTCCCCAAATACTTCATGTTTGGGGATGCTATTATAAATGGTAGTGATTTTTTAAAAATGTCACTCTTCTTTTTTTTGTACATCACTTAGGGGTTTCTACATAAACAAGCATGTCATCTCTGAATAAAGATAATCCCGTTTCTTTTTTTGCAATCTGTGTCACTACTTTTATTCCTCTTTCTTGCCTAGTGCACTGCCTAGGATTTCCAGGACAGTGTTGAATGGAAGTGGTGAACATCCATACCTTGTTTCTCAAACTTTGCGGGCGAGGGAGCGGGGGCGGTGATTCTATCTTTCACCATTAAGTATCATGTTAGCTGTAGGATTTTTGTAGGTTCCCTTTATCAGATTAAGAACGTTTCCTTCTAGTCCTAGTTCTCCGAGAGTTTTTGTCATGAGTGGTTGTTGGATATTGTCTGATGCTTTTTTTCTGTGTCTGTTGAAATGATCACATGTTTTTTCTCCTTTATTTTCTTAATATGACAGATGACACTGATTGACTTTTTTGTCTTTAATGAAAACCAATTCTTGGGATGAACCCCACTTGGCCATGATGGTATCATCCTCTTTGTATGTTGCTGGGTTGAATTTGCTAATATCGAATCAAGTTCTTTTGTGTGTGTGACTTCCTGAAGGATATTGCCCTGTGGTTTTCTTTTCTTGCAATGTCTTCATCTGGTTTTGGGGTTGTGTAATGCTGGCCTCATAAGATGATTTGGGAAATGTTTCTCCTCCTTTGCTTCCTGAAAGCATTTGTGTAGGATTGGTGAAAGTTCTCCTTTAAGAATTTGGTGGTAGCCACTAGTAAAGCCACGGGGGCCTGGAGTTTTCGGCTCCATTGTTTTCATAGATGTAGGGATATTCGGGTCTTCTATTTCTTCTTGAGTCAGTTTTGGTAATTTGTGTCATTCAAGGAATTTGTCCATTTCATCTAAATTGGGAAACTTACCCACAAATATTGTTCCTAATATTCCCTGGTTACACTTTATTTTTCAAAATCAGCTTTATTGGTATTTTTAGAAAAACATTTTTTTAACGTGTATTTATTTTGGAGACAGAGAGAGACAGAGCATGAATGAACGGGGAAGGGTCAGAGAGAGGGAGACACAGAATCTGAAACAGGCTCCAGGCTCTGAGCTGTCAGCACAGAGCCCGACGCGGGGCTCGAACTCACGGACCGCGAGATCATGACCTGAGGCGAAGTCGGCCGCTCAACCGACTGAGCCACCCAGGTGCCCCTGGTATGCTTTTTTTTTTTTTTTTTTTTTTTTTAAAGAAGCTTTCAGGGGCACCTGGGTGGCTCAGTCGGTTGAGCGTCCGACTTTGGCTCAGGTCACGATCTGGCAGTTGGTGAGTTCAGGCCCCGCATGGGGCTCACTGCTGTCAGCGCAGTTCACTTCAGATCCTCTGTCCCCCTCTCCCTGCCCCTCCCCCACATGCACTCTCTCAAAAATGAATAAAACCTTTAAAAAGTGGGGGAGAGGGCGCCTGAGTGGCTCAGTCGGTTAAGGGTCTGACTTCGGCTCAGGTCATGATCTCACGGTCCGTCCGTCGGTTCGAGCCCCGCATCGGACTCTGTGCTGCCGGCTCAGAGCCTGGAGCCTGGAGCCTGGAGCCTGTTGCGGATTCTGTGTCCCCCCTCTCTCTTTGCTCCTCCCCCACTCGCGCCCTGTCTCTCTCTGTGTCAAAAATAAACATTAAAACAGAAAAGAAAGAAAGGAAAAAAAGGCTTTCCGCTTCGTGGATTTTCCTCTATTGTTTGTCCATTTAACGTTTTATTCATACCTCCTCTTAGCTTCATTATTTCTTTCCTACTATGTATTTAGGTTTTGATTTTATGTCTTCTTCACAAAGTGACCCCTCTATCGTTAGCAAACGTCCTCCACCCCATCGTATTCCTTGTCCTGAAGTCTGTCCTGCCTGCTCTTAATATAGCTGCTCAAACTTTCTTATTAGAAGACTTGCGTGTGGGGCGCCTGGGTGGCGCAGTCGGTTGAGCGTCCGACTTCAGCCAGGTCACGATCTCGCGGTCCGTGAGTTCGAGCCCCGCGTCGGGCTCTGGGCTGATGGCTCGGAGCCTGGAGCCTGTTTCTGATTCTGTGTCTCCCTCTCTCTCTGACCCTCCCCCGTTCATGCTCTGTCTCTCTCTGTCCCAAAAATAAATAAACGTTGAAAAAAAAAATTAAAAAAAAAAAAAAGAAGACTTGCGTGGTGTATCTTTGCCCATCTTTTTACTTTTACCGTATCTGTGTCTTCATAGAGCGCATTTCTTACGCGTAGCATATAGTTTTGCTTTGCCTTTTTATCCAGTCTGGCAATCTCCGTGTTTTAGTTGCCACGTTTAGACCATTTAGAATAAATGTAACGAGGGGTATCGTTGAGTTTCAATCTACCATCCTGCTATTTATTTTCTGTTTGCCCCATGTGTTCTGCGTTCCCCTCTCTGTCTTTTCGCGACTCCTTTCAGATTGAGTAATTTCTAGAAATTCACTTTATCTCCGCCAGAGAAGTGTACATATTAAACCTAGGGTTCTAGGGATCCTGATATGTGTTTTACCTCATTATAGACCACCTTCAAGTAATTTCAAATCACTTCGCCCGTAACGTAAGAACATTACAGCAGTACCCTTCCAACCACCCACTGGTGTCCTTTGTGCTATTGTTGTCATACCTTTTATTTCTATAGCAGTTACACACCCCACGCCGTGTTGTCAATATTTTTGCTTTAGATGGTTTGCGACGATTGAGAGACATTTTGAAGGGAGAAAAAATGTTTACATTTACCCACATACTTTCCAATTCTGGAACCCTCTTCATTACTTCATGTAGGTCCAAGTTCCCACGTGCTATCATCCTTGCTTGTGGAGAACAGCCTTTAACATTTGTTGTAGTGCAGGTTTTCCGCTGACAACGAGTTAATCTCAGCTTTTATATGTCTGAAAAAGTCTTTAGTTTGCTTCCTTTTTTCATGGAGGTAAAATCGAGATAACATAAAATAAACCATCTGAGAGTGAACAGTCGAGTGGCATTTAGCACATTCCCATGTAAAAGGGTTGCCGAGCAGGGCTGGCACAATGAAGAGAGCAGCTGGGGAAATCGGACAAGCTAGCCTTGGATAGGAGGGCAGGGCTCTCTTCCACCGAGGCAGGGAATAGGCAAGGGCGTTTGCTGCTGTGGGCCAGTCCGAAGATGTGATATGGGGCACGGAGCTGACAGACTTCTTGCCCGATGGTCAGAGAGGAGAGGAGAGGAGAGGAGAGGAGAGGAGAGGAGAGGAGGGAGAGCGTATCACAGAGGGCCTGGTAGGTCGCCGGGGGGACTTTGGCTTTGACGCTGAGACGGGAGGCACTGAAAGGTTCAGAGCGGGAGGAGGAGGGACCTGACTAGTGTCCTATCACTGCTCCTGAGTTGGGGCTCTGCTGGGTTGGTGAGGGTGAAATAAGGGGACCACTGCAGGTAATTACGAGGTCTAGGGTCCTTATTCAGGTAGAAGCTTCTGAGGGACTGACTTTGATATCCTTACAGGAGGTGCATGCACCGTGGCTTCAAGGTCTGTGCACCTTGTCTTGGTGTGGGGTTACCGATTCCATTCTACTGGCCTCTACCTTACCGCTGGCCTCCTGAACCTAGCCTCACTCCCCCAATTCTGAGTCTTATTTTCTTAAGCTTGAAACCTGTCTCTTTTTCTTGTTGTTGTTGTTGTCTCTGCACCTTCCCTCACCCCTGCTGCCTTGTGCAAATTGGAACTCCACACTTGGATCCTCATCTGACTCTGAGTTGGACTCTACAGGTGCAGGTTTCTGCGCATGGTTCCGGGCAGCTGGGGAATGAGACCCGAGTGTCGCTGTTCCTTCTGGAAGGGCTGGCCGACGCAGAGGAGTTGAGGCCCTTGCTCTTTGTGATCTTTCTGCTGGTCCACAGCGTGGCTGGGCATTGCCAGCCTTACTGTGATGGACTCCCGACTCCACACTCCCATGGACGACTTCTTAGTCAACCTCTCACTGCTGGACACTGCCTATATCTCCAGCACGGGGCCTCAGGTGCTGGAACACCTGCTGGCAGCAGTGCGGACCGTGCCCTATCGTGCTTGTCTTCCCCAGATCTTCTTTCTCCACTTCCTGGCTCCCTGGGAGTGCTTCCTGCTCACAGCCATGGCCTGTGACCGCTATGCGGCCATCGGCCGGCCACCGCACCACCTAGTCCTCTTGGGCCGTCGGACGGACCCGGGCAGGAATGGCTTCCACCTCCCGCCTGCTTGCCTTGGCCGATGCGTTCGCCCACACCGTCCTTGCAGCTCCACTGAGGTTCTGCGGGCCTCGCCTCATCACCCACTTCTCCTGTGGCCTCCCTCCACTGACCAGACTCTCTTGCTCAAGCACGTGGGCCAGCGAACTTGCCCTGTTTGTCCTCAGTTTCGTGGTGGCTCTTGCACCCCGTGCCCCGGTTGCGATCTCCTGTGTACGTGTTGTGGCTGCGATTCTCAGGATCCACTCCGCTGAGGGCCGAAGGAAAGCCTTTTCCACCTGTGGTGCTCACACCACCGTGGTCTGCATTTTCTACATCGCTCCAGTCCTCTGCTACATCCTCCCCAGCTCTGCGTGCTCTGGCTTGCGGGACCGGGTGCTCCCTGTGCTGTACGTGGTCCTCACCCCCATGCTCAACCCCGTCGTCTACAGCATGGGAAACAAGGAGGTGAAGAGGGCTTTGTTCAAGGCCCTCGGGAAAGAAAGTGCCTCCTAGGCACCGGTCACATCAAGTCAACGAGGAGTGTCCCCGGCTCAGGAGTTTCTCACATCCGAATGTGCTCCCAGTGCTAGGTGCCTGTCAGTCTCCACCTGCTCCACACCCCACCCTCGTCGCACACTGGATGCCATATGGATCCCTCCCTGTACAATGTATTACACGAAGGCACCAATTTTGCTGTGGACCAGAGCCGGGCTGTGACGTTTGCATTGGACATGGCAAGGGGCATGGCCCTCGTACACACTCTAGAGCCCCTCATCCCACGACACGCGCTCAGCAGCCGTAGTGTAATGATTGATGAGGACATGACTCCCCGAACCAGCACGGCCGACGTCAGGTTCTCCTTCCAATGCCCTGGGCGCAGGTATGCACCTGCCTGGGTGGCCCCTGAAGCTCTGCAGAAGAAGCCTGAAGATACAAACAGACGCTGAGCAGACACGGGGAGTTTTGCAGTGCTTCTGTGGGAACTGGTGACAACGGGAGGTACCCTTTGCTGACCTCTCCAACACGGAGATTGGAATGAAGGTGGCACTGGAAGGCCTTCGGCCTACCATTTCCCCCCATGTGTGTAAGCTCATTTCCCCCCACCGGGCATTTCCCCCCCACCATTCCCCCCCACCAGGCACTTCCCCCCATGTGTGTAAGCCCATGAAGATCTTCTCCAGGGTGGGGCTGGCACATGCCAGTGCTTTGGGGGTGAATCCAATCACACAGGAGTTTGAAATGTCATGCACGTGATCCATTTGGTGAATCCTATTTTGGGTGCCAGGTTTCCCCCCATTTTCAGCAACGATCAAATATTTCTGTTGCTCTTTTTTTCCCCCCCTTATTCTAAAACACTGCTTTCTATTTATGGAAGTAAAACATGGTCATTGCATAGGTTGTGCAGTTACAGAAACTTACAAAGTGACCAAAAAAGAAAAAAATGCCCTCTATAACCTCACCACCGCGCGAGAACCTCACTGTAAACATTTTGATGGTTTATTTCAGGTTTCTTCTTGCACTACAAATGTATGTGCACGGGCGCCTGGGTGGCTCAGCCGGTTGAGCGTCCGACTTCGGCTCAGGTCCTGATCTTGCGGTTCGTGAGTTCGGGTCCCGCGTCGGGCTCTGGTGCTGACAGCTCAGAGCCTGGAGCCTTGCTTTGGATTCTGTGTCCCCCTCTCTCTCCGCCCCACCCCTGCTGTGCTCTGTCTCTCTGTCTCTCTGTCTCTCTCTGTCTTTCAAAGAAAATGAATATACTTAAAAAAATTTTTAAAAGACCAAATGTACGTGCATACACATTTAAAGTAGGAAAGCAAAACTGGAATCATAGTGCACTTACAGCTCCGAACGCTTAGATATTTAAATTTTTTTTCCACTATAATGTATGCGTATTATAAAATCATTCATGCCTTACACAAAGGTGTGTTGTTAGAAAGTAAACATTTCCCATAAACTCAGTGTCTGCAGTAACCATTATGACCAGTTTTACGTGTGTCCTCCCAGACTTTTTCCTAGGATATATTCATCTGCGTTTATAACGGTTTTTCTTTTGCTTGTTTGCGTACATAGGATCATACCGATCAAGTAGGCAGTTGGTTAGACATGAGCCAGAGGCAAAGGCGGTGTTAAATAGGTGACACGTTAGAAGCCTGAGGGCACAATGTCCTGACTTTGTGGCTGTTAACATCCTGGTCCTATGGCTTCCAACACCCCCAGGTTGACAGACCAAGGGCCACAGGTGCAGAACAGGGGCTCTCCTCTTCAACCTTGGCCTCAGGGTAACCTACAGCTTCATTATAATAGATTTACATCGTTTTGTTTTCAACTCTCCCCGCCCAAGGGAAGATGGCCATGGACTCTTCTGGCCAGGACCTTGTGGGCGGGGCCAGAAAAACTCCCCCTCCCAACCGGTAGGAGGAGTTGCTCACATGATGGGAAGCACCCTCAGTGGGAGACCCCGCTAGCTGTGACCCATCCGGAACCTATGCAAACATACAGAGAAAAGACACCCCAAACCCCAGACACCTCTGGGCCTGTCCGCTCTGCCACCTGGAGAGTGCACTGTCCTTAATAAACTGCTTTGTGCTTGCTACTTTCCTTCTGGCTGTCCTTATTTGAGCGCAGATCCTCATGGAAACGTTCCGTGGGGGATCCAAGAGTGGAGGCTTCCATTCACGCTATGTAGACGCTCCCACTGGTAAACAATACCCTGTACCAAATTGGCTGTTTATAATCCTTATTCCAGGAATCCCATGGTCCTGTCATTTGTACAATCTTCTACTGGGCTGTTTGTGTCTTTTATGGATTTATTTGCTAAGGGTCACTTGTGTTTTGAAGATACTCACTTTAGTTTGCCCTTTGGGTTACTAATGTCTTCCTAACTTGTCTTTCCATTTTATTTATGATGTTTTCTTCCCTAACAGAGCTTAACACCTTTGTGTAATTAGACACTGGTGTTGGTTTATTTGTGGTTGTGGCTGTTTGCTTCTGGATTTTGCATCCTGCTTTGTTTACTGTTTGACTTAAGAATAAGGTCAAGACCGGCTTTCTTTTTCTTCTGACTCGAGTAACCCAAATAATTTCTTTCACCATTGCTCTTTACGTACTCTTTCAAGTTGGGTTTGACTCTGGCTTCTGGCTCTTCATTTTACATCTCTTTCTCCAGGCACAGCTCTGGCTTGGTCCCTTAGAACACTGCTTGTGTCCTGGCTGAGAAACCTTACCCTCCCCTGAGGACATGGGACTTGTGCTCGACTTTGGACATCAACTTTGCAGCCACCCATCTGGGCCTTTCTCCCCATATCCTTCACTCTCCTACATAGTAGAATAATGCTCCCTCAGCCGCTAACCAGGTAATATGCCGTAATTACAGAAACCTGGATCAGTAGGTCATGGGGGAATGTACAGTTCCTACAAGATCGTGAACTCAATAACCTGAAAACTCCATCACCACTGAAACTAGGGTTGTGTGTATTTAAACATATATAGAAATATATTTCAATTTCTTTTATTTCTTTTGAGAGAGCGCGCACACATGCACGTGAGCGGGGGTTGGGGAAGCAGAAAGAGAGAGAGAGAGAGAGAGAGAGACTCTCAAGATGGCTCCATGCTCAGCACAGGGCCCTATGCAGGGCTCGATGCCAAGAACTGTGAGATCATGACCTGAGCCAAAATCAAGAGTCAGACGCTTCACCAACTGAGCCACCCAGGTGCCCCTGTACAATCTTTTTAAACAAAATATTCACAGTAGTATTATGTATAATAGGTTTTTCGTAACGAAAGAAGAAAACCCCAAATGCTCCAGTATCCCCAGTGCAACAGTCCTCTAATGCACTGATGCCCTAACCTCTCTCTCTCTCATCTCGTTCTTGTCCTCATGTTTCTCCCTGCGCCCTTCGAAGGGCAATCCAAGCTGAGCCAATCAAATCTCTGTCGGCCGGTCTGTCTGTCCTCCTCTGTCTCTGTCTGTCCCTTCTCCCACACCAATCCCAACTTTCTCTACTGTATCCTTCAGGCCGTTTCCTCAGAGAGGCCATCCGAGATCACCTAGCCCAAATTTGCTGGAGAAACAAATGTGCAAGAAGAAATGAAGATGCAGGTTTAGACCCTGGTGAAGGCGACATTTCAGTTCAGCGGAGACATATGGATTAGTCAATAAATGACATTGAGACACCTGAGGAACCTTGGGGGGAAGGGGACAAAATTAGACCAATGTCATCTTTCACACCACAATAAATTCCTTGTGTGTTAACATTTCAAAGTACTAGAAGATGGCATGAGGGACAAATTTTATAATTTTACAGTGGGGATGGCTTTCCCTTGGACATAAACTGCAAAAATCATAATGACAAAAATGTACCACTTGCATACATTAAAAAAAAAAAAAAGAGGTTAGAGAGGGAGGGAGCCAAAACATAAGAGATTCTTAAAAACTGAGAACAAACTGAGGGTTGATGGGGGGGAGGGTGGGTGATGGGTATTGAGGAGGGCCCCTGTCGGGATGAGCACTGGGTGTTGTATGGAAACCAACTTGACAATAAACTTCATATTTAAATACAAGAAAAAGTTAAAAACCCTCCAGTACAGAATAGAACTATAAACAAGAATTCAGTGAAGCAATGAGGAAGGAAAGTATTTTCAATTACTTTGGCCAAGATTTGGTATCTCTTGTATATAAAGAGCATTCACCAATCAATAAGTAAAATATGACTATTCCAATTGAAAAATTAATCAACGAGGGCCGCCTGGGTGGCTCAGTCAGGTAAGCACCTGAGTCGGTTTCGGCTCAGGTCATCATCTCACGGTTGGTGGGTTCAAGCACTACGTCGGGCTCTGCACTCACAGCGCAGGAACTGCTTGGGTTCTCTCTCTCTCTCTCTCTCTCTCTGCCCTCTCCCCTTGCTCTGACACAGTAGCTGAAAATACACTCAGATGCGGAAAAATAGTTTTATTTTCTGCTGTAAGAACGCCCCTCCTCCAGCAATAGGGAAAAACAAGGCCCAAAGTCCAATACAAACAATTAGACCCCCGTAATAAAGCGGCGACCAGCATCGGAATGGACGCCCTAGGGAAGGAAGGGACGCTAGGTTACAATTAGCCCCTTTTGCCTGGCTCCGGCACTCTGAAAAACGGGGGCACGAAGCGCTGCATGGTCCAAACCAACAGGGAAAGCTGGTCAAGACAGGAGGCGATGGAAACCTGGAGTTGGCCAGGGTCTTCGGCAGTCAGTCGGCTAAAAGTGAGGGAAAAAGAAAATCCAAATGAAATGTCATCACTCTTGCCCCTATCTCTCTGCCCCCCCTCAGGTGGCCGCAGGCTCAGGGTGCCACACCTACCTCTTTGGACCTAACCTTTGGTGTCTCCAATTCACTATTAGAACGGCCCTCAGGAGATAGGCCCTAGCGACCTGACACCACCCCCCACGAGGGACCCGTTTGGAACTAACATAATTAGGACGTTGCCGAATACCGTGAACTCCTTCCGAACTGCCCCGACCTGGGGCTGGCCCTGTGTCGCCAGACACTGGTGGGCCACCTGTGCCTCCGTGGGTGACGGGAAAGGCATGGTGACGTAGCTGGTAGCCATTCGGTTAAGGCATCATCGAAAACCGATCGCGTCGGTGCCTCAGGCGTCCTGACCACTCCGAGGCCTGCTTTCCCCCACGGCCACTCTCCCCCCTCTCCATCCTCTCAGGTCCGCTCCCCTCCTTCCTGGTCCATCAGGCCGCCTCTCCCCGCCACCCCTCCCGGCCACCCCTGGCCCATCCGCCCCCCGGGCCGGTCCCTCCGGTGCCCCGGACCCCCAGGCTGAACCCCCTCCCCTCCGCCCCCCGCCCCGTCGCCTCCTCTAGGCCCATCGCCCCGGCCACCCGCCACTCGGCCAAGAGGATACAACTGCAGCGGCTGGCTCCCCGGCCCTCCGGCTGTGGGACCGCCGTGCCCACCGGGTCCCGGCAAAGGGTGTCCACCAAGCCCTGGCACGGCAGCTGCGCCCGGGACGGGAGCACATGGCGCCTGCGCGACCCGCGGGGCCGCACCGGCCGTGGCACACTCCTCTCCCTCACCACCTCCGCCGCCGCCGGGGCCCTCGTGGCCTCCGGGGCCATCTGGGACACCGGGGTCTCCCGGGCCACGCTGACCCTCGGGACCGCCGGCCCCACCGCCTGCGCCTCGATCTGTGGCCTCCATGGGTCCCCGGCCTGGACTTCGGCTGAACCGCCGAGGGAACGAACGAACGAACGAACGAACTAACGAGGCTCCCTCGGGAAGCGGGTGACGTCACCTGCGCTCCCCGCGCACCTGCGCAAACCGGCCCGAGGCTAATGCCCAGAATCCCCTCCTGTAGGCCACTGGCACGTGACTGTTTCCGGCGCGGCCCGCCCCTCCCCTCAAGCGTGTTCAGGCTGGTTCCCACCGAGCCGGCCTTGCTGTGTTGGCCCAGAGCCTGGATCCGGTCGACGCTGACCCCGAGGAGATGGAGGCTGGTTCCGGAAGCTGCGCCCCTCGACGCGTGACGTCACTGTCGGGCTCCTTCGTCCCCGAGAGCATTCTGGTGAGGCCACTGGCACGTGACTGTTTCCGGCCTGGCCCGCCCCTCCCCCCAAGCGTGTGTCTGCGCAGGCGCCAGCCGGGCGCACTTGTGAGCAGCCCCCTGACCGCCGCCCGCCCGGGTCCCGGGCATCGAGGCGTGGGCCGCGCTCAGGCGCTTCTGGGCAGCACCGTGCCTGTCCCTGTCTGTGGGCTCCCCGTACGACTCGGGTCTGCGTGTGCCGGGACCCGTCCCCGGGGGCCGGGGGGGCCGACGCGGGATGCCGAGCAGGGGCCACTCCCAGGCCCTGCCTGTCCTCAGGGAGCACGCCCCGCGCGGCCCCTAGGGGAGCTGGAAGGGACGGGCCTGGCTCCCTCACCATTTCTCGGTCCCGGGCGCCGTCAGTCCCCTAGTGCCTGCCAGCCTGGGGGAGGGTACACCGCCGAGGGCGCGACCGGCCTCTGGCCGGGGGCTCCCGGGCTCCCGCCTCCCACACCGCAATGGCTGCGGGCTTGGGCCGGGGGCCTGAGGGCCCAGGGGGGCCCAGCTGGACCCGAGGGCAGCGGCATGGGGGAGCACCGCCCCGGCGACAGCTCCCCGCTCGCTGTGCCCTCAGCTGCGGCAGCCCTGACGGGCTGACCCCCCCCAGGAACAAAGTCTTGCGGCTCTCGGGGGGGCGGGGGGGGGAGTGCTGGACGTGCCAGGGGCCCTCAACTGGGAGGTGACCCTGTGTCTGCCGGCCTGCTGGGTGCTGGCCTACTTCTGTGTCTGCAAGGGGGTCAAGTCAACAGGAAAGCTACAGCTGGAGGCGGGCGGGTCGGGGTGGGTGATGATGGCAGGGGTGGGGGCAGCATGGCCGGTGGGGGGCAGGGGCACCCCGCCATGCGAGGTGACCGGGCCAGGGCCTGAGGCGGGGGCAGGTCCTTGAACCCAGCCCGGTGGATTTCCCACGCGTGCCTGGGTAGTCCTCCGCAACCTCCAAACTCCAGCCCAGCCGCCTTCCGTCCTGAGGGGACAGGCCCAGGCGACCGCCAGCTGAACTTGCCCGTGTCGGGCATCCCCGCCCCAGTTTCCCTCTCTTCCTCACTCACTACTTCCTCACTCTCTGCTTTGCGGCCAGCCTGGGGGGACCCGGCCCGTGGCCCTCCCTTGCCTACCTGTCCTGCTCTGCTGAGGGTGGGACGGAGGCAGAGGTCTTCGCGGTCACCTCGCTGTCGCCTCTGTCTCTGGCCGGCCCAGTCCACTCCGTCCTGCCCAGGACCCTGCCTCTGTGCAGAGAACCACAGGAGGCATGGGACCTGCCTCCAGGCTGATGTCCTGCTCCCCACCCGGGGAAGGTCCTGCCTCCGCCCTCCCTCTCTACAGCTGACCTGTCCTTGCGGGGGCGGCCGATGGCCAGCTGAGCACCCCGCTTCCTTCGGGAGGAGCCCAGGCTCTGAGGAGTAGAAGGGGGGGCTGCAGGCTGGCCTCCCGCTTGACCTCGGAGCGGACCGTACCACAGTGGGGGGAGTGTGGCCCGCCTGTCCCCCTGCTGAGGCTGGGGGCCCCTAAGTGGGGAGGCGGGGCCGCAGGGCCCCTTCTGAGCAGGTCCCCCCCTCCGTCCCGCCCCAGATCGTGTACTTCACAGCTACCTTCCCCTGCGTGGTCCTCGTCGTGCTGTTGGTGCGGGGAGTGCTGCTGCCCGGCGCCCTGCATGGCATCATCTGCTCTCTCAAGCCTGACTTGTGGAAGCACTCACTGGGTCGTGAGTGCCGGCACCACGTGGGGCGTAGAGATCACGCACGCAAGGATGTCAAAGAATTGAAAACACTAAAGGTCAGGTAAAGTCATTGTGAACCTTTTGGGGGAGAAATACACAAAAAAGAAGTGGGGACCACCCTCAATCGCACCACACAGAGATACGAGGTGTTTACACTTCAGGCTACCGTGGCAGGATTTCCGTGCACATATACAGTAGCTTCCTAAGTTGGGATTTTAGTGATTTCCCTTTTGCACTGTGGTTTTTTCCTATGCGACCGCATCCCTGTTCTCCGTGGCCACTAACTACTTTAGCTCCAGTCGGCATCCCTTCCCTCCTTGCCTCCTACTGGCAGGCTTGCCCCCCGACGGGAGCCCCTTCGTGACCTTCCCAGACCGCCGATCGGATCCGCACCTGTGCTCAGTCGCCCCCTCCAAAGGCCGCTTTGGTGTGTCCACCTGTACCGGGGAAGGGGACGGGGTGCGGGGCCGTGTCCGTCTGGGCTGTGGCCCATCTCCCTCCACGAACCGCTGCGAGGTCGTGGAGCCCCACGTGCTGGGGACACTGAGCCCAAGGAAGAGGCAGGGCCCTCTGGACAACAGGCCGTGGAGTCTGGCGGCCTCCCACGAGGTCTGGGGAGGGGCTAGGGGTGTGGGGAGGGGGTGGAGCTGAGGTAGGACTGGTTTGCGCGGGTGCAGTGGTGTCACACGTCACAGCCCGTGGGGACGATTGGTGAGGGAGCAGCTGCTGGAGAGGCGGCCGAGGGCGGGGTCTCTGGGAGCCCAGGGCAGAGCTGGCTTCGGGGCAGGCGCGCGGGAAGCAGGTCCAGGCCCGGGAGGAACACAGAGGGGTCTGTTTGCTCAGGCGCTCCTGGGAGCCCCCTTGCTTTGGATGCTTGGGGGCGGAGCCTTAGGAGGGAACCCTCGTTGGCTAGGAGGACAAGGGTGGGGGGGGTAGTCTCTAGGGGCTCCTGGCAGAGCTGGCTGGGCGGGAACCAGTCAGGCGCCCAAGGGAACGGCCGGGAGGTGGGGGTGGGGAAATGTTGGCCTCGGCGCTCCCGGGAGGCCGGGGTGACTTGCGTGGGCTTTATGAGGAAGCGCTCATAGTCTAGCTAAGCCAGGGGGTCTCCCAGGGCCCAAGGGCGGAAAGGCCGGCTGGGCGGGCACCGGCCGCAGGCCTGGCGGCCTCACTAGGAACCCTAGGAGCCCGTTGGCGCAGGCGCCTGGGGGTGGCGTCGAGCTGTGATAGGCGGGGCTTCCGCAGCCAGGGTCCGAGAGAGCCTGGGACAGCGTCGCTTTGCCGGGAACCGGCCACGCGCCCGGCAGCCTCCCGACGGCCCGTTTGCGCGTGCGCGGGGAGGGCGGGGTCGGCGCGCGGGGCGGAGCTTCGGGAAGGAGCCGCAGCGCCTCAGCCGCCAGCCCAGCGGACTGGGCGACTGGGCGAGCGCCCGGCCGGGCCTGTGTTCAGGGGACTGGACCTGAGGCGGAGCCTGACGACCATGGAGGCGGCAGACAAAGCCGCAGGCGGCGAGGCGGGCGGCGCCGACAACGCCCGGGACGGCCAGGGGGGCCAGGAGGGCCAGGAGGGCCAGGGAGGCGGCCTCGGCCGCCGCGGGCACGGTCACGGCCTCGGAGGCGCGGCCGCGGAGGCCGCGGTCGCCGGCGAGGCTCCGCGTGTCCCGCGACCACCTCACGCCCCCGGGCCAGGCGGAGATGCCCTCTCCACGGCCGGAAGGCCGGAAACCCGAGTACACATATTGTATCCTAGCCGAGGGGACAGCGGGCATGGGCAGGGGGCGGAAAGGGAGAGGAGCCGCGGTGACCTGCGGGGCGCGGGGCAAAGATCTGAAAGCAGGGTGGTCCCGGGGTGGCTGGAGAGAGGTGGGGGAGGAGGAAGGAAGGAGATCAGGGGGGAAACGGGTTCCCGGGGGCGGTGGGCGGACATGGGCCTGGTAACGGGGTGGCCGCGAGCCATTAGGGTCGGGAGTGGGTGGCCTCGTCAGGGTGGCCTGAGAAGGGGGCTCAGGCCCTGAGTGAGTAGTGGTGGTACCTTAACCGAATCTGCACCCAGCGCCCTCGGCGTGCCTTTCCCGTCCCAGTTGGAGGCGGAGATCGCCTGTGCGTCTTTCGCCCCATATCGGGAACCGTATGGATGCCTTGTGGAGCAGCAGCTCACTGTGTTCGGCAGCGTCCTGGCCATGTTAGTTCTGGAAGGGCCGGGGTCGGGGTGGCTGCAGGTGGCGGGTCCAGTCTCCATGGGGGGTGGGGGGGGCGCTCTCTGCTGGATCGTCGAGGGCTAGGTGCGGGCCAGGGCCCGCAGGCTCTAACACCTGCACCTGCGGGTAGGGGGGGTCGCTCCTGGGCGCGGGGAAGGGTGCAAGGGATGGGTACCTGGGCGGGGAGGGGAGCTGAGCGAGGAAGGGGAGGAGCCACCACCTCCAACTTGATTGCCTTTTCTCCTCTCTCAGCCGCTGGAGAGCTGAAAACCCTTTCCTCCTCCGAATTTCCATCATCAACTTTCTTGACCAGCTTTGCGTGGTGATTCGGACCATGCAGCGCTTCCGGTTCCCGGTTCCCGCTAAGCCCGCGCTGGCGAAAGGGGGCTAAGGTCTAGCCTCGTGTCCCCCGTCTGGGCGGTCCGTCCTTCCTAGGGCAGTGATTCCTGCGCTAGCCGCCACCTGAGGTTGGGCGCCTGCCTGGTCTTCTGAGGGCAACGAGGGCCCGAGCCCTTGGGCACTCATGGTCCCCTTGTTTTGTTTGCCATTTAAATGTTTGCTACTGCAGAAAATAAAACTGCGCTTTGCTATTCCCGGTTCCTTCTCAGTTGTGGCACCCCCGGATAGTCTTCCCTTTGTCCTCAGGCGGGGGGGCGGGGCGGCTCCTGGGATGTCGACGTGCAAGTCTCGGAAGGTGGTAGAAGGCAGTTTGGGAACTGGCAGAACCCACGTGCGTCCTGTCCTTCGGTATCAAGGACTCTCAACATGTGGGAATATGCCCATCGTTTGCACGTTTCGCATTACTCCTGATGGCTTTCATCTAATGTGAACTTTTTATCCAAACTCCTCAAGTATCACAGAAACCTCTTGAAACTCTTGTTGACACCCAAGGAACACCATTTTTCTTTATTTTTAATTTATTTAAAGATTTTAGTTTTAAGTAATCTTTACATCCATTGTGGGGCTCGAACTCACACCCTCAAGATCGAGAGTCGCTTACTCAGCTGACTGTCTGCCGGGCACCCCCAAGGAACACAGTTTAGAAGACTGATATGATTTTTGTTTAAAAGCATTCGAGTTAAAAATCTCACATCCTAGCAATGACCACAGTTGGTCAATTAGCATCTTGGCGAATATTATTCTAGGCATCTTTCTATGAATACATGCATATGAGTATATATGTCTAAGTTTATGCAAACACACACACACACACACACACACACACACACACGCAGGTACCCAATTTTACTTTAATGGTCATCACCCTGAACCCTTCCTAGATGAAGCAAAAGCAACTGGGATCTAATGAGTGTCAACTCCCCTGCTCCCGCTGTCTTCCCCCCACCCCTGCCTGTACTTTGAGTTCTGTCTTCTCTGTATGGTTCTTCTTTGCTTCTGGGGAAGCAAGAAGTAAGTTACACAGAGAGCTTCACCAGCCCCAGCAACCCTTGGTGACTGTACATCCCACGATCTCTTTTGCCCTCACTACCCCACGTTGGAAATCCCTCGAAAAGCACCATACACTTTTATTTCTGCCAATGACGAAGGTTGCATGCTTTCCCAGATTGCCTCTGCTCTAATACTGACAGACGTGTTTCCAACGCATGCTCACAGAAACCAGGAGCCATGGCCAGAAGCAGCCTAAGTGTTGTCTCAGGATTCCTCCTCCTGGGGCTGTCACAGGTGCCTGGGCACCAGCCCCTCCTCCTCAGTCTGTTCCTATCCGTGTACCTGGGCGGGGAACCTGCCCGTCAGTGTGGCCACCAGTGATGCCACACCCAGCCACCACACCCACCTCACATTCTTCATAGCCAAGCAGCTCCGAATCAACGTCTGCTTCGCCTCTACTGCTGTATCCAGAATGCTGGTCCAAGCGCTGGTCAAAGTCTGTGCATTGGACACACAGCCACCTTAAATTATTTCATGCATAGAAAACATTACAAATAGGGGCGCCCGGGTGGTTCAGTCGGTTAAGAATCCGATTCTTGATTTCGGCTCAGGTCACGACCTCACGGGGTTGGTGAGTTTGAGCCCCGCTTCGGGCTCTGCACTGACAGTACAGGGCCTGCTTGGGATTCTCTCTTTCCTTCTCTCCCTGCCCCTCCTGCACTCTCGACCTCTCAGAATAAAGAAATAAACTTCAAAGAAGAAAATATTGCAAATCGATGAACCAAGTATTTAACTCAAGAAAGTAGGGAAACCACAGCAGCAACACAGAAACAAAACAAAGAAAGGGGAGAAAACGAATAACAAGAAAGCACTAAGCATTCCAACCCCATTTAGAATAGGTCAATGGAACCAAGATCTGAGTCTTTAAACAGACCAACAGTACAGGTACAGAAAAAAGGAAAAGGAAAACCAAATAGACGACATAACAAATGATAAGAATATGTAACAACAGGTTTAAATATATGGAGGAGAATGTTAAAATTCACAAAGATACTCTGTATGGTTTTATGACAGTTACACAATTTAGAGATGATGGGCAATTTTGTAAAGAAAGAATGAAAAATAATCATGTTAACTCAAGAGGAGATAGAAAACCACACCGATCACTCAGTAAACAAAGAAATCAAATCAAAGATCTGCTTCGCCAGAAGGCAGTCCCGACACAGTCTATCAGGTTAGCATTACCACTGACGTACCGACGCCTTGAGCGCAAGTTGGTACACAAGGAGAAAAGTTTTTTCAATTGATAAGGACACCCATTTTAAAGCAGTCTGGGCAATCTTGTACGTACTGCCGAGCACTAGGGGCATTCTGCTAACATCAGGAGTAAGAAAGGGATCCCCGCTACCACAAGTGTCATTTAACAGTTTGTCAAAATCCTAGCCAATACCAAAGCAGCAGATAGATGTAGCAAGTATCAGTATCAGAAAGGAAAGGACAGGACAAGGAGCACCTGGGTGGCTCAGTCAATAAAGCAACCAAGTCTTTATTTCAGCTCAGGTCATGATCTCACGGTTCATGAGAGCAAGCCCTGCATCCGTCTCTTTGCTGACAGCGCAGAGCCTGCTTGAGATTCTCTCTGTCTCTCTGTCCGTCTGTCTCTCTCTCTCTGCCCCAACCCTGTTCACACTCTCTGTCTCTCTCAAAATGAATAAATACAACTTTAAAAAAACTTTTTTAAGCAACAACCAACTGAGCCAACCAGGCGCCCCGAAATTATTTTTGATACAAAAAGAAAATACCTTAGTTTGAGGTAGCAGCATCTAAGGGTTTTTGTTGTTGTTGTTCTCCCTGAGAATGAGGAGCCAGTGGCTCAGTCGGTAAGAGTTCGATTTCGCCTTGGGTCATGATCTCATGGCTTGTGGGTGCGAACCCCATGTCGGGCTCTGTGCTGACAGCTCAGAACCTGGAGCCTGCTTCGGATTCTGTGTCTCCCTCTCTCTCTGCCTCTCTCTTCTCTGCTCACACTCTGCCTCTCTCTCTTTCTCTCAAAAATAAATAAACATGAATCAAAGATTTAAAAATGATTAAAAAAATGTTTACTTTAAGGAAGGGTCAAAAAGTATATTATTTGTAACTATGATTGTTTTTTCTAGAAAATTCATAAGAATCAACTGAATATGAAAGCTAAAAGGAATATTCAATAAATTAATCAAAATCAGAAATGGAAAAATCACTAATATACTTCCATTCCAGGAAGAAAAGGTCCAACTGGAAGTGTCAATAGAAAACTATCCCACACTCAACGAGCACAAGAACGTAAAATTGCCTGAGGAAGAAAGGAGAGGAGCCTGTGGAGAAACAAACTGCAGAGCTCTGCTGAGGGACACAAATGAAAACATGGACAAAGGAAGAGATGTAACTTTTTTGGAGGACAAGATTCAGCATTACGAAGAAGTCAATTCTTTTCAAATTAACCTATATATTCAAGGCAATTAGAGACCTAATAAAACATTAAACTTTTTTTAACGCTTCTTTATCTTTGAGAGGAAGAGAGAGGCAGAGCGTGAGTGTGGCAGGAGCAGAGAGAGAGGGAGACACAGAATCCGAAGCAGGCTCCAGGCTCTGAGCTGTCAGCACAGAGCCTGTCGCGAGGCTTGAACCCATGAACGGTGACATCATGACCTGAGCCGAAACCGGACCCTTGACCGACTGAGCCACCCAGGCGCCCCTAACACATGTTTTAATTGAGGAAAAAAGCTTCTACTGCTCATCTGGAAGAAGACTAAAGTGAGAAGAGCCACGAAATCTGTGAAAATGAACTGTGATCAGTGAGGATTACCCTACCAATCATTAAAAGTAACATAAGTTAAACAGAGGGGTATTGACAGATGAATCCACATCCAGCTTATAACTCATGAAACACAATAACAAGTTCACAAACATACCTCATTGTAGGTAAGAACACATCAGCAGACAAGTATTATCTAATAAATGGTACTGAGAAAACTACAGAATTGTTCCAAGAAAAGAGGCAAAAATAATGTCAGCTCTTCACAGCAAAATAATTCTTAGGTGGATGAAAGAGTTAGGTATAAAACATGAAACTATTTTTACTTTTAATGTATTACCTTTTTTGGAGAGAGAGAGAGAGAGTGTGTGTGTGTGTGTGTGTGTGGGAGAGAGAGAGAGAGAGCGAGCAAGCGAGAGAGAGAGAGAGAGAGAGAGTATGGGTGAGGGGCAGAGGTACAGAGAGAGAGAATCCCAAGCAAGCTCCATGCGCACTGCAGAGCCCACCCAACACGGGGCTCGATCCCATAAGGCGGGGATCGTGACCTGAGCCGAAAGCGAGAGTCAGACGCCCAAGTGACTGAGCCGCCCAGGTGCGCCGAAACTATTTTACAAATATTACACTGATAATATACTCTCAAGATGAAGTGAAACTTCTTAATCAAAAGGCATTGGAAGAGATCCCAAATGAAAAAGGATAGATGTATCGACATTAGAAAACCAGGACAACCTTTTGGGATGAGCACTGGGTGTTGTATGGGAACCAATTTGACAATAAATTTCATATATTGAAAAAAAATAAATGGTTAAGTGGTTAAAACTGACAGCAGTGAGCCCCATGCGGGGCCTGAACTCACCAACTGCCAGATCGTGACCTGAGCCAAAGTCGGACGCTCAACCGACTGAGCCACCCAGGTGCCCCTGAAAGCTTCTTTAAAAAAAAAAAAAAAAAAAAAAGCATACCAGGGGCACCTGGGTGGCTCAGTCGGTTGAGCGGCCGACTTCGCCTCAGGTCATGATCTCGCGGTCCGTGAGTTCGAGCCCCGCGTCGGGCTCTGTGCTGACCGCTCAGAGCCTGGAGCCTGTTTCAGATTCTGTGTCTCCCTCTCTCTCTGCCCCTCCCCTGTTCATGCTCTGTCTCTCTCTGTCTCAAAAATAAATAAACATTAAAAAAAAAAAATAAAGTGTTTGGTGTGGGGCACCTGGGTGGCTCAGTCGGTTAGGCGGCCGACTTCGGCTCAGGTCATGATCTTGCGGTCCGTGAGTTCAAGCCCCGCGTTGGGCTCTGTGCTGACAGCTGAGAGCCCGGAGTCTGTTTCAGATTCTGTGTCTCCCTCTCTCTCTCTGACCCTCCCCCGTTCATGCTCTGTCTCTCTCTGTCTCAAAAATAAATAAACGTTAAAAAAGTTAAAAAAATTTTTAAAAAAATAAAGTGTTTGGTGCATGTTGCCAAAGTGCACCCCCAGAAGCTCGCACCGGTTGTAGATAAAAGTGTCCATTTCCCTGCATCCCACCCCAGACAGGATATGTTCAGTCTTTTACACCTTCGTAAAACCAAATGCATAGCGACCAAAACCATATTGGTGTCTTCCAGTTTCCTTTTGAATGTGATGCAATTAGACATTTGGCCAGTGACATCTCTTCTGAGAACTGTCCGTGCGTATCCTTGCCCGTTTTCTATTCAGAACAGTCACACTTTTCACGCTGACTGGTAAGTGTCCTTTAATGTTCAGGGTATCAAATCTTTATCATGATTGGAAATACTTTTCCTCCCCATGGCTTCTTTTTAACTTGGCTTATGGTCCTTTTCTATGTATAAGCTAAAAACAATTATAAACTTTTTAATGTTTCTTTAGTTTTGAGAGAGAGACAGAGACAGACACAGAGACAGAGTGTGAGCAGAGGAAGGGCAGAGAGAGGGAGACGCAGAATCCGAAGCAGGCTCTAGGTTCGGAGGTGTCAGCACAGAGCCGTGCGCGGGGCTCGAATGCATGAACTACGTGATCATGACCTGAGCTGAAGTCGGATGCTCAACTGACTGAACCCCCCGGGCACCCCGAGAAGCCTGCCTCTTGCAGTGGGTCTCTGCGTGGCTCAGGGTGCAGACAGCGGAGGATTTGGGATATGTCAAATTAAATGCAAGCTGCACTCCTTCACAGTGAAGCCGACACATGCCTGATGCTTTGTAGTGAATCCACTTACTGAGGAGTTTGGAATTTAGTGTAGACCAGGGTGAGGGAGAGCACCTGGCTAGCTTAGTCAGTACAGCATGTGATTCGCGATCTCAAGCATTGAAGCCCCATGTTGAGTGTAGCGCTTACTTTGAGAAACTTAGTGTAGATGGTCCATTTTGTGAATCCTGTTTTGTGTGCCAGATTCTTCCCCCATTACATCAAAGATGGAATATTTTTGTTGCATTTTTGGTTATAAAATGTTGTGGGTTTTTTTGGATTTTGTTTAGAGTCTATGGAAGCAAAACGTGGTCAGTGGACAAGTCGAAGAATTACAGAAAGTTAGAAAATGACGAAAAAATACCCTCCCTAATGTCACCACCGGAGAGAACCACTGTGAACATTTCAGTGGTTTCCCTCAGGTTTCTTCTTAAATGACAATTGTATGTAGATGCATATTTAAAGCAGGGAAACAGTACTGGAATCATAATGTATTTACAATTTTGGATTTGTCTAAACTTTTCATCTTTCTCACAAGGATAGCGTATGCTTACTCTAAAAGACATACAGCCCTTACACAAATGCCTAAGTTAGGAGGCAAGGATTTCTATTGGTCTCAGTTCCTGCACTAGCCACCATGAACGGTGTGAGTGTATTCTTCCAGATTTTTCCTTAGGATATGTTAAGTTGCTTTTACATATTTTATTTGCATAAACAGGATTATACCATGTACCAAATCAGCTATATAAAATTCTTATTCAAGGGGCAACTGGGTGACTCAGTCAGTTAGGTGTCCAATTCTTGATTTCGGCTCAGATCATGATCTTATGGTTCGTGGGTTCAAGCCCCATGGCAGGTTCCGTGCTGACAAGGCGGAGACTGCTTGGGATTCTGTCTCTCCCTCTCTCTGCCGCTCCGCCCCTCACGCTTGCGCTCTCTCTATGAAAATAAATAAACTTAAAAACACACACACACACTAGGTCAACTGACATTAGAGGGGAAAGCAAGCAAACCTTTAAGGTGCAGACGATGCCAGTGCTATTTCTAGTATTCGAAGGCATAAAAAAGTAAAACTTCGACATTTTGGTTATAGAGGATTGATACCAATAGAGATAGTACCAAATAGGAAACTATGGATGATTCTTACCGGGGAACATGAATACAAATCTGCTAGGGGCACCAGGGCGGCTCAGTCGGTTAAGCGTTCGACTTTGGCTCAGGTCCTGATCTCATTGTTTGTGAGTTCAAGCCCCACGTCGGGCTCTGTGCTGGTAGTGTGGAGCCTGTTTGGGATTCCTCTGTCTCCCTCTCTCTGCCCTTCCCCTGCTCCCACTTTCTCCCTCTCTAAGAACACATTAGTTAAATTAACAAAGAAAAAAACCACCTGGTAAATGAAATAATGCCAAACAGAATGCAGTGGCTCATTTTAAAATTAAAATATGAGGTGGAAATGCAAAATGGTGCAGCTTCGATGGGAAATGGTGCGGAGGTTCCTCCAGAAATTAAAAACAGAACTGCCTTGGGGCTCCTGGGTGACTCAGTCAGTTAAGCCTCTGACTCTTGATTTTGGCTCTGGTCGTGACCTCACGGGTCGTGGGAGGGAGCCCCGGGTCGGGCTCTGCACTGTGCGGAGAGCCTGCTGAAGATTCTTTCTCTCCCTCTGCCCCTTGCTCTCTCTGTCTCTCTCTCACTCTCTCTCAAATAACAAAAAATAGAACTAGCTTACAATCAGGCAATTCCACTTCTGGGTATTTGCCTGAAGAAAATGAAAACAGTAATTCAAAAAGTTGTATGTACCCCTGTGTTCACCGCAGCATTATCTACGATAATAGCCAAGGCAGGGAAACGAGCTAAGTGTCCTCCAGTAGATGAAGTGACAGAGCAGATGCCACACACGCACACACACACATACTGTCACATGCACACACACTCGCATGCACGCACACACACACACACACACACACACACACAAATATTACTCAGCGATAAAAAAGAGCTCTGTTTGCATTTGTGGCAACATGGATGGATCTAGAGGATACTCTGCTAAGTGAAATAAGTCGCACAAAGACGAATACCATATGATTTCACTTTTATGTGGAATCTAAAAAACCAAACCAAACAAAACAGGAATGGACTCTTAGATACAGAGAGTAATCTGGTGGTTGACAGAAGGGAGGGTGTGGGGGGCATGGGCAAAGTAGGGGAGGGGGATTAAGGGGTACAAAACTTCCAGTTATAAAATAAATAAGACACAGGGACACAATGTGCAGCCTAAGGAATATAGTTAATAGTATTGTAACAACTTTGTATGGTGACAGGTGGTAGCTAGACTTACCGTCGCTATCACTTCCTAACGTATATAAACGTTGAATTAGTATTTGTACGTCTGAAACTAGTATGAGGTTATATGTCAACTACGCTTCAATAAAAAGAAATTAAAATTTGACTAAGGGGGATTTCTTGGAGGAATGTAAGGACGGTTCCCTATTAGAAAATCAGTGCAAATAGTACACCATATTAATCACTCCAAAGTGAAAAATCATATCACCGGTTTTCCACAGGTATAGACGTGTCTAACAAAATCAAATGTTCTTTTTGCTTTATTAAACACCTTGGTCTAGTCAGATGAAGGGAATTGTTCCCTTACATGACGTATCTCTAGCAACAACTCAAAATCCAAAAGAACACTAGAAGCATCCCCACTCCAGTCTGGCTCTAAGCAAAGATACCCTTTCTCACCACTACCATTTTACACTATTGTGTGAGTAGACAGTGACGTCAGACAGGTAAAAAAAGATGTAAGGATAAAGGCCTAAAAGACGGAGGTAAATTTCTCATCATCTGAAGATGCTGTAACTGCTTACCTGAAAAACACGAGGTGATCCACCTGAGAAACTATTAGAAATAAGAGAATTCAGTAAAGTGGCCCCCTATATAATGGATATGCAAAAACAAGAGCCTTCATAAGTAAGGCAATAACTAGTAAGGGGCAGCGAAACATCATTCACAATAAGAGTAAATGCTATGACATACTCAGGCATAAACTTAAAACGTGGCGGAGGAAAACTTTGGAAACCTATTAAGGGAGACGAAAAGAAGGCTGACACAAAATAATTTCAAAATGTTTTATTTAACCCAAGCATATCCAAAATACTATCATTTTAACATGTAGTCAGTAACAAAGCATTGAGCTATTGTGTGTTCTAATCATACTGTTTTCAGAATTCCGTGTGCGTTTTACACTTAACATCTCAGCAGAGTTCGTGTGCTTAGCAGCACGGGTGGTTCATGACCACCACGTCGCACAGTGCAGATGTGGGGCAGGGCGAGCGCTCGTACAATGCTGCTGGGCAAGCAGATTTGTATACCTATATGATGTCGACATCCTCTATCAAAATGTAAATGCTCATATTATTAGAGCCCAAAGTACACTCGTAGGAATTTCTCCCAGAGAGTTTATTGCAGGGCACCCAGGATTGTTAAGTCTCCATGTTTTTGGCAGTTGCAGGCAGAAAGGTTTATCGGTTGCATTTCATCCCACAGTATAGGAAGACTCACTGTATCACATTGCTGTTTTGATCAATGAAAGTGGTCGTTTGTCTCAGTTCATGTGTGTTGATTAACGAGACTGATTTATTTCATATTTTTATTAGTCATTGTGTTTCTCCCTCTGTGACTTGTCTTCTCATGTCTTGGTTCATTATGGTTTTCTATTTCCATAGGTTGGATGTTTAAAACTTATACAAGAAGCTTTTAAAAATTAAGGGGATATTGGGGCACCTGAGCGGTTCAGTCAGTCAAACGTCCGACTCTTGATGTCGGCTCAGGTCATGATGTCACAGTTCGAGAGATGGAGCCCTGCTTGGGGCTCCACACTCACAGCATGGAGCCTGCTTGGGATTCTCTCTCTCCCTCTGTCCCTGCCCTTCCCCCGCTCTCTCTGTCTCTGTCTCTGTCTCTGTCTCTCTCAAAATAAATAAACATTTACAAACATTAAGGGGATATTGATATTTTGTTATACAGATGGCAGATGTTTTCTTCAACTGTCCTGGGTTTCTTTCTTTTTTTTTTAACCACTTAACCATTTATTTTTTTTCAATATATGAAATTTATTGTCAAATTGGTTCCCATACAACACCCAGTGCTCATCCCAAAAGGTTGTCCTGGTTTTCTAATGTCGATACATCTATCCTTTTTCATTTGGGATCTCTTCCAATGCCTTTTGATTAAGAAGTTTCACTTCATCTTGAGAGTATATTATCAGTGTAATATTTGTAAAATAGTTTCGGCGCACCTGGGCGGCTCAGTCACTTGGGCGTCTGACTCTCGCTTTCGGCTCAGGTCACGATCCCCGCCTTATGGGATCGAGCCCCGTGTTGGGTGGGCTCTGCAGTGCGCATGGAGCTTGCTTGGGATTCTCTCTCTCTGTACCTCTGCCCCTCACCCATACTCTCTCTCTCTCTCTCTCTCTCTCGCTTGCTCGCTCTCTCTCTCTCTCTCCACACACACACACACACACACACACACACACTCTCTCTCTCTCTCCAAAAAAGGTAATACATTAAAAGTAAAAATAGTTTCATGTTTTATACCTAACTCTTTCATCCACCTAAGAATTATTTTGCTGTGAAGAGCTGACATTATTTTTGCCTCTTTTCTTGGAACAATTCTGTAGTTTTCTCAGTACCATTTATTAGATAATACTTGTCTGCTGATGTGTTCTTACCTACAATGAGGTATGTTTGTGAACTTGTTATTGTGTTTCATGAGTTATAAGCTGGATGTGGATTCATCTGTCAATACCCCTCTGTTTAACTTATGTTACTTTTAATGATTGGTAGGGTAATCCTCACTGATCACAGTTCATTTTCACAGATTTCGTGGCTCTTCTCACTTTAGTCTTCTTCCAGATGAGCAGTAGAAGCTTTTTTCCTCAATTAAAACATGTGTTCGGGGCGCCTGGGTGGCTCAGTCGGTCAAGGGTCCGGTTTCGGCTCAGGTCATGATGTCACCGTTCATGGGTTCAAGCCTCGCGACAGGCTCTGTGCTGACAGCTCAGAGCCTGGAGCCTGCTTCGGATTCTGTGTCTCCCTCTCTCTCTGCTCCTGCCACACTCACGCTCTGCCTCTCTCTTCCTCTCAAAGATAAAGAAGCGTTAAAAAAAGTTTAATGTTTTATTAGGTCTCTAATTGCCTTGAATATATAGGTTAATTTGAAAAGAATTGACTTCTTCGTAATGCTGAATCTTGTCCTCCAAAAAAGTTACATCTCTTCCTTTGTCCATGTTTTCATTTGTGTCCCTCAGCAGAGCTCTGCAGTTTGTTTCTCCACAGGCTCCTCTCCTTTCTTCCTCAGGCAATTTTACGTTCTTGTGCTCGTTGAGTGTGGGATAGTTTTCTATTGACACTTCCAGTTGGACCTTTTCTTCCTGGAATGGAAGTATATTAGTGATTTTTCCATTTCTGATTTTGATTAATTTATTGAATATTCCTTTTAGCTTTCATATTCAGTTGATTCTTATGAATTTTCTAGAAAAAACAATCATAGTTACAAATAATATACTTTTTGACCCTTCCTTAAAGTAAACATTTTTTTAATCATTTTTAAATCTTTGATTCATGTTTATTTATTTTTGAGAGAAAGAGAGAGAGGCAGAGTGTGAGCAGAGAAGAGAGAGGCAGAGAGAGAGGGAGACACAGAATCCGAAGCAGGCTCCAGGTTCTGAGCTGTCAGCACAGAGCCCGACATGGGGTTCGCACCCACAAGCCATGAGATCATGACCCAAGGCGAAATCGAACTCTTACCGACTGAGCCACTGGCTCCTCATTCTCAGGGAGAACAACAACAACAAAAACCCTTAGATGCTGCTACCTCAAACTAAGGTATTTTCTTTTTGTATCAAAAATAATTTCGGGGCGCCTGGTTGGCTCAGTTGGTTGTTGCTTAAAAAAGTTTTTTTAAAGTTGTATTTATTCATTTTGAGAGAGACAGAGAGTGTGAACAGGGTTGGGGCAGAGAGAGAGAGACAGACGGACAGAGAGACAGAGAGAATCTCAAGCAGGCTCTGCGCTGTCAGCAAAGAGACGGATGCAGGGCTTGCTCTCATGAACCGTGAGATCATGACCTGAGCTGAAATAAAGACTTGGTTGCTTTATTGACTGAGCCACCCAGGTGCTCCTTGTCCTGTCCTTTCCTTTCTGATACTGATACTTGCTACATCTATCTGCTGCTTTGGTATTGGCTAGGATTTTGACAAACTGTTAAATGACACTTGTGGTAGCGGGGATCCCTTTCTTACTCCTGATGTTAGCAGAATGCCCCTAGTGCTCGGCAGTACGTACAAGATTGCCCAGACTGCTTTAAAATGGGTGTCCTTATCAATTGAAAAAACTTTTCTCCTTGTGTACCAACTTGCGCTCAAGGCGTCGGTACGTCAGTGGTAATGCTAACCTGATAGACTGTGTCGGGACTGCCTTCTGGCGAAGCAGATCTTTGATTTGATTTCTTTGTTTACTGAGTGATCGGTGTGGTTTTCTATCTCCTCTTGAGTTAACATGATTATTTTTCATTCTTTCTTTACAAAATTGCCCATCATCTCTAAATTGTGTAACTGTCATAAAACCATACAGAGTATCTTTGTGAATTTTAACATTCTCCTCCATATATTTAAACCTGTTGTTACATATTCTTATCATTTGTTATGTCGTCTATTTGGTTTTCCTTTTCCTTTTTTCTGTACCTGTACTGTTGGTCTGTTTAAAGACTCAGATCTTGGTTCCATTGACCTATTCTAAATGGGGTTGGAATGCTTAGTGCTTTCTTGTTATTCGTTTTCTCCCCTTTCTTTGTTTTGTTTCTGTGTTGCTGCTGTGGTTTCCCTACTTTCTTGAGTTAAATACTTGGTTCATCGATTTGCAATATTTTCTTCTTTGAAGTTTATTTCTTTATTCTGAGAGGTCGAGAGTGCAGGAGGGGCAGGGAGAGAAGGAAAGAGAGAATCCCAAGCAGGCCCTGTACTGTCAGTGCAGAGCCCGAAGCGGGGCTCAAACTCACCAACCCCGTGAGGTCGTGACCTGAGCCGAAATCAAGAATCGGATTCTTAACCGACTGAACCACCCGGGCGCCCCTATTTGTAATGTTTTCTATGCATGAAATAATTTAAGGTGGCTGTGTGTCCAATGCACAGACTTTGACCAGCGCTTGGACCAGCATTCTGGATACAGCAGTAGAGGCGAAGCAGACGTTGATTCGGAGCTGCTTGGCTATGAAGAATGTGAGGTGGGTGTGGTGGCTGGGTGTGGCATCACTGGTGGCCACACTGACGGGCAGGTTCCCCGCCCAGGTACACGGATAGGAACAGACTGAGGAGGAGGGGCTGGTGCCCAGGCACCTGTGACAGCCCCAGGAGGAGGAATCCTGAGACAACACTTAGGCTGCTTCTGGCCATGGCTCCTGGTTTCTGTGAGCATGCGTTGGAAACACGTCTGTCAGTATTAGAGCAGAGGCAATCTGGGAAAGCATGCAACCTTCGTCATTGGCAGAAATAAAAGTGTATGGTGCTTTTCGAGGGATTTCCAACGTGGGGTAGTGAGGGCAAAAGAGATCGTGGGATGTACAGTCACCAAGGGTTGCTGGGGCTGGTGAAGCTCTCTGTGTAACTTACTTCTTGCTTCCCCAGAAGCAAAGAAGAACCATACAGA
Source organism: Prionailurus viverrinus (assembly GCF_022837055.1). Lineage (NCBI taxonomy): Eukaryota > Metazoa > Chordata > Mammalia > Carnivora > Felidae > Prionailurus > Prionailurus viverrinus. Next base: position 1,874,389 of record NW_025927612.1, read on the forward strand.
GAAGACAGAACTCAAAGTACAGGCAGGGGTGGGGGGAAGACAGCGGGAGCAGGGGAGTTGACACTCATTAGATCCCAGTTGCTTTTGCTTCATCTAGGAAGGGTTCAGGGTGATGACCATTAAAGTAAAATTGGGTACCTGCGTGTGTGTGTGTGTGTGTGTGTGTGTGTGTGTGTTTGCATAAACTTAGACATATATACTCATATGCATGTATTCATAGAAAGATGCCTAGAATAATATTCGCCAAGATGCTAATTGACCAACTGTGGTCATTGCTAGGATGTGAGATTTTTAACTCGAATGCTTTTAAACAAAAATCATATCAGTCTTCTAAACTGTGTTCCTTGGGGGTGCCCGGCAGACAGTCAGCTGAGTAAGCGACTCTCGATCTTGAGGGTGTGAGTTCGAGCCCCACAATGGATGTAAAGATTACTTAAAACTAAAATCTTTAAATAAATTAAAAATAAAGAAAAATGGTGTTCCTTGGGTGTCAACAAGAGTTTCAAGAGGTTTCTGTGATACTTGAGGAGTTTGGATAAAAAGTTCACATTAGATGAAAGCCATCAGGAGTAATGCGAAACGTGCAAACGATGGGCATATTCCCACATGTTGAGAGTCCTTGATACCGAAGGACAGGACGCACGTGGGTTCTGCCAGTTCCCAAACTGCCTTCTACCACCTTCCGAGACTTGCACGTCGACATCCCAGGAGCCGCCCCGCCCCCCCGCCTGAGGACAAAGGGAAGACTATCCGGGGGTGCCACAACTGAGAAGGAACCGGGAATAGCAAAGCGCAGTTTTATTTTCTGCAGTAGCAAACATTTAAATGGCAAACAAAACAAGGGGACCATGAGTGCCCAAGGGCTCGGGCCCTCGTTGCCCTCAGAAGACCAGGCAGGCGCCCAACCTCAGGTGGCGGCTAGCGCAGGAATCACTGCCCTAGGAAGGACGGACCGCCCAGACGGGGGACACGAGGCTAGACCTTAGCCCCCTTTCGCCAGCGCGGGCTTAGCGGGAACCGGGAACCGGAAGCGCTGCATGGTCCGAATCACCACGCAAAGCTGGTCAAGAAAGTTGATGATGGAAATTCGGAGGAGGAAAGGGTTTTCAGCTCTCCAGCGGCTGAGAGAGGAGAAAAGGCAATCAAGTTGGAGGTGGTGGCTCCTCCCCTTCCTCGCTCAGCTCCCCTCCCCGCCCAGGTACCCATCCCTTGCACCCTTCCCCGCGCCCAGGAGCGACCCCCCCTACCCGCAGGTGCAGGTGTTAGAGCCTGCGGGCCCTGGCCCGCACCTAGCCCTCGACGATCCAGCAGAGAGCGCCCCCCCCACCCCCCATGGAGACTGGACCCGCCACCTGCAGCCACCCCGACCCCGGCCCTTCCAGAACTAACATGGCCAGGACGCTGCCGAACACAGTGAGCTGCTGCTCCACAAGGCATCCATACGGTTCCCGATATGGGGCGAAAGACGCACAGGCGATCTCCGCCTCCAACTGGGACGGGAAAGGCACGCCGAGGGCGCTGGGTGCAGATTCGGTTAAGGTACCACCACTACTCACTCAGGGCCTGAGCCCCCTTCTCAGGCCACCCTGACGAGGCCACCCACTCCCGACCCTAATGGCTCGCGGCCACCCCGTTACCAGGCCCATGTCCGCCCACCGCCCCCGGGAACCCGTTTCCCCCCTGATCTCCTTCCTTCCTCCTCCCCCACCTCTCTCCAGCCACCCCGGGACCACCCTGCTTTCAGATCTTTGCCCCGCGCCCCGCAGGTCACCGCGGCTCCTCTCCCTTTCCGCCCCCTGCCCATGCCCGCTGTCCCCTCGGCTAGGATACAATATGTGTACTCGGGTTTCCGGCCTTCCGGCCGTGGAGAGGGCATCTCCGCCTGGCCCGGGGGCGTGAGGTGGTCGCGGGACACGCGGAGCCTCGCCGGCGACCGCGGCCTCCGCGGCCGCGCCTCCGAGGCCGTGACCGTGCCCGCGGCGGCCGAGGCCGCCTCCCTGGCCCTCCTGGCCCTCCTGGCCCCCCTGGCCGTCCCGGGCGTTGTCGGCGCCGCCCGCCTCGCCGCCTGCGGCTTTGTCTGCCGCCTCCATGGTCGTCAGGCTCCGCCTCAGGTCCAGTCCCCTGAACACAGGCCCGGCCGGGCGCTCGCCCAGTCGCCCAGTCCGCTGGGCTGGCGGCTGAGGCGCTGCGGCTCCTTCCCGAAGCTCCGCCCCGCGCGCCGACCCCGCCCTCCCCGCGCACGCGCAAACGGGCCGTCGGGAGGCTGCCGGGCGCGTGGCCGGTTCCCGGCAAAGCGACGCTGTCCCAGGCTCTCTCGGACCCTGGCTGCGGAAGCCCCGCCTATCACAGCTCGACGCCACCCCCAGGCGCCTGCGCCAACGGGCTCCTAGGGTTCCTAGTGAGGCCGCCAGGCCTGCGGCCGGTGCCCGCCCAGCCGGCCTTTCCGCCCTTGGGCCCTGGGAGACCCCCTGGCTTAGCTAGACTATGAGCGCTTCCTCATAAAGCCCACGCAAGTCACCCCGGCCTCCCGGGAGCGCCGAGGCCAACATTTCCCCACCCCCACCTCCCGGCCGTTCCCTTGGGCGCCTGACTGGTTCCCGCCCAGCCAGCTCTGCCAGGAGCCCCTAGAGACTACCCCCCCCACCCTTGTCCTCCTAGCCAACGAGGGTTCCCTCCTAAGGCTCCGCCCCCAAGCATCCAAAGCAAGGGGGCTCCCAGGAGCGCCTGAGCAAACAGACCCCTCTGTGTTCCTCCCGGGCCTGGACCTGCTTCCCGCGCGCCTGCCCCGAAGCCAGCTCTGCCCTGGGCTCCCAGAGACCCCGCCCTCGGCCGCCTCTCCAGCAGCTGCTCCCTCACCAATCGTCCCCACGGGCTGTGACGTGTGACACCACTGCACCCGCGCAAACCAGTCCTACCTCAGCTCCACCCCCTCCCCACACCCCTAGCCCCTCCCCAGACCTCGTGGGAGGCCGCCAGACTCCACGGCCTGTTGTCCAGAGGGCCCTGCCTCTTCCTTGGGCTCAGTGTCCCCAGCACGTGGGGCTCCACGACCTCGCAGCGGTTCGTGGAGGGAGATGGGCCACAGCCCAGACGGACACGGCCCCGCACCCCGTCCCCTTCCCCGGTACAGGTGGACACACCAAAGCGGCCTTTGGAGGGGGCGACTGAGCACAGGTGCGGATCCGATCGGCGGTCTGGGAAGGTCACGAAGGGGCTCCCGTCGGGGGGCAAGCCTGCCAGTAGGAGGCAAGGAGGGAAGGGATGCCGACTGGAGCTAAAGTAGTTAGTGGCCACGGAGAACAGGGATGCGGTCGCATAGGAAAAAACCACAGTGCAAAAGGGAAATCACTAAAATCCCAACTTAGGAAGCTACTGTATATGTGCACGGAAATCCTGCCACGGTAGCCTGAAGTGTAAACACCTCGTATCTCTGTGTGGTGCGATTGAGGGTGGTCCCCACTTCTTTTTTGTGTATTTCTCCCCCAAAAGGTTCACAATGACTTTACCTGACCTTTAGTGTTTTCAATTCTTTGACATCCTTGCGTGCGTGATCTCTACGCCCCACGTGGTGCCGGCACTCACGACCCAGTGAGTGCTTCCACAAGTCAGGCTTGAGAGAGCAGATGATGCCATGCAGGGCGCCGGGCAGCAGCACTCCCCGCACCAACAGCACGACGAGGACCACGCAGGGGAAGGTAGCTGTGAAGTACACGATCTGGGGCGGGACGGAGGGGGGGACCTGCTCAGAAGGGGCCCTGCGGCCCCGCCTCCCCACTTAGGGGCCCCCAGCCTCAGCAGGGGGACAGGCGGGCCACACTCCCCCCACTGTGGTACGGTCCGCTCCGAGGTCAAGCGGGAGGCCAGCCTGCAGCCCCCCCTTCTACTCCTCAGAGCCTGGGCTCCTCCCGAAGGAAGCGGGGTGCTCAGCTGGCCATCGGCCGCCCCCGCAAGGACAGGTCAGCTGTAGAGAGGGAGGGCGGAGGCAGGACCTTCCCCGGGTGGGGAGCAGGACATCAGCCTGGAGGCAGGTCCCATGCCTCCTGTGGTTCTCTGCACAGAGGCAGGGTCCTGGGCAGGACGGAGTGGACTGGGCCGGCCAGAGACAGAGGCGACAGCGAGGTGACCGCGAAGACCTCTGCCTCCGTCCCACCCTCAGCAGAGCAGGACAGGTAGGCAAGGGAGGGCCACGGGCCGGGTCCCCCCAGGCTGGCCGCAAAGCAGAGAGTGAGGAAGTAGTGAGTGAGGAAGAGAGGGAAACTGGGGCGGGGATGCCCGACACGGGCAAGTTCAGCTGGCGGTCGCCTGGGCCTGTCCCCTCAGGACGGAAGGCGGCTGGGCTGGAGTTTGGAGGTTGCGGAGGACTACCCAGGCACGCGTGGGAAATCCACCGGGCTGGGTTCAAGGACCTGCCCCCGCCTCAGGCCCTGGCCCGGTCACCTCGCATGGCGGGGTGCCCCTGCCCCCCACCGGCCATGCTGCCCCCACCCCTGCCATCATCACCCACCCCGACCCGCCCGCCTCCAGCTGTAGCTTTCCTGTTGACTTGACCCCCTTGCAGACACAGAAGTAGGCCAGCACCCAGCAGGCCGGCAGACACAGGGTCACCTCCCAGTTGAGGGCCCCTGGCACGTCCAGCACTCCCCCCCCCGCCCCCCCGAGAGCCGCAAGACTTTGTTCCTGGGGGGGGTCAGCCCGTCAGGGCTGCCGCAGCTGAGGGCACAGCGAGCGGGGAGCTGTCGCCGGGGCGGTGCTCCCCCATGCCGCTGCCCTCGGGTCCAGCTGGGCCCCCCTGGGCCCTCAGGCCCCCGGCCCAAGCCCGCAGCCATTGCGGTGTGGGAGGCGGGAGCCCGGGAGCCCCCGGCCAGAGGCCGGTCGCGCCCTCGGCGGTGTACCCTCCCCCAGGCTGGCAGGCACTAGGGGACTGACGGCGCCCGGGACCGAGAAATGGTGAGGGAGCCAGGCCCGTCCCTTCCAGCTCCCCTAGGGGCCGCGCGGGGCGTGCTCCCTGAGGACAGGCAGGGCCTGGGAGTGGCCCCTGCTCGGCATCCCGCGTCGGCCCCCCCGGCCCCCGGGGACGGGTCCCGGCACACGCAGACCCGAGTCGTACGGGGAGCCCACAGACAGGGACAGGCACGGTGCTGCCCAGAAGCGCCTGAGCGCGGCCCACGCCTCGATGCCCGGGACCCGGGCGGGCGGCGGTCAGGGGGCTGCTCACAAGTGCGCCCGGCTGGCGCCTGCGCAGACACACGCTTGGGGGGAGGGGCGGGCCAGGCCGGAAACAGTCACGTGCCAGTGGCCTCACCAGAATGCTCTCGGGGACGAAGGAGCCCGACAGTGACGTCACGCGTCGAGGGGCGCAGCTTCCGGAACCAGCCTCCATCTCCTCGGGGTCAGCGTCGACCGGATCCAGGCTCTGGGCCAACACAGCAAGGCCGGCTCGGTGGGAACCAGCCTGAACACGCTTGAGGGGAGGGGCGGGCCGCGCCGGAAACAGTCACGTGCCAGTGGCCTACAGGAGGGGATTCTGGGCATTAGCCTCGGGCCGGTTTGCGCAGGTGCGCGGGGAGCGCAGGTGACGTCACCCGCTTCCCGAGGGAGCCTCGTTAGTTCGTTCGTTCGTTCGTTCGTTCCCTCGGCGGTTCAGCCGAAGTCCAGGCCGGGGACCCATGGAGGCCACAGATCGAGGCGCAGGCGGTGGGGCCGGCGGTCCCGAGGGTCAGCGTGGCCCGGGAGACCCCGGTGTCCCAGATGGCCCCGGAGGCCACGAGGGCCCCGGCGGCGGCGGAGGTGGTGAGGGAGAGGAGTGTGCCACGGCCGGTGCGGCCCCGCGGGTCGCGCAGGCGCCATGTGCTCCCGTCCCGGGCGCAGCTGCCGTGCCAGGGCTTGGCGGACACCCTTTGCCGGGACCCGGTGGGCACGGCGGTCCCACAGCCAGAGGGCCGGGGAGCCAGCCGCTGCAGTTGTATCCTCTTGGCCGAGTGGCGGGTGGCCGGGGCGATGGGCCTAGAGGAGGCGACGGGGCGGGGGGCGGAGGGGAGGGGGTTCAGCCTGGGGGTCCGGGGCACCGGAGGGACCGGCCCGGGGGGCGGATGGGCCAGGGGTGGCCGGGAGGGGTGGCGGGGAGAGGCGGCCTGATGGACCAGGAAGGAGGGGAGCGGACCTGAGAGGATGGAGAGGGGGGAGAGTGGCCGTGGGGGAAAGCAGGCCTCGGAGTGGTCAGGACGCCTGAGGCACCGACGCGATCGGTTTTCGATGATGCCTTAACCGAATGGCTACCAGCTACGTCACCATGCCTTTCCCGTCACCCACGGAGGCACAGGTGGCCCACCAGTGTCTGGCGACACAGGGCCAGCCCCAGGTCGGGGCAGTTCGGAAGGAGTTCACGGTATTCGGCAACGTCCTAATTATGTTAGTTCCAAACGGGTCCCTCGTGGGGGGTGGTGTCAGGTCGCTAGGGCCTATCTCCTGAGGGCCGTTCTAATAGTGAATTGGAGACACCAAAGGTTAGGTCCAAAGAGGTAGGTGTGGCACCCTGAGCCTGCGGCCACCTGAGGGGGGGCAGAGAGATAGGGGCAAGAGTGATGACATTTCATTTGGATTTTCTTTTTCCCTCACTTTTAGCCGACTGACTGCCGAAGACCCTGGCCAACTCCAGGTTTCCATCGCCTCCTGTCTTGACCAGCTTTCCCTGTTGGTTTGGACCATGCAGCGCTTCGTGCCCCCGTTTTTCAGAGTGCCGGAGCCAGGCAAAAGGGGCTAATTGTAACCTAGCGTCCCTTCCTTCCCTAGGGCGTCCATTCCGATGCTGGTCGCCGCTTTATTACGGGGGTCTAATTGTTTGTATTGGACTTTGGGCCTTGTTTTTCCCTATTGCTGGAGGAGGGGCGTTCTTACAGCAGAAAATAAAACTATTTTTCCGCATCTGAGTGTATTTTCAGCTACTGTGTCAGAGCAAGGGGAGAGGGCAGAGAGAGAGAGAGAGAGAGAGAGAACCCAAGCAGTTCCTGCGCTGTGAGTGCAGAGCCCGACGTAGTGCTTGAACCCACCAACCGTGAGATGATGACCTGAGCCGAAACCGACTCAGGTGCTTACCTGACTGAGCCACCCAGGCGGCCCTCGTTGATTAATTTTTCAATTGGAATAGTCATATTTTACTTATTGATTGGTGAATGCTCTTTATATACAAGAGATACCAAATCTTGGCCAAAGTAATTGAAAATACTTTCCTTCCTCATTGCTTCACTGAATTCTTGTTTATAGTTCTATTCTGTACTGGAGGGTTTTTAACTTTTTCTTGTATTTAAATATGAAGTTTATTGTCAAGTTGGTTTCCATACAACACCCAGTGCTCATCCCGACAGGGGCCCTCCTCAATACCCATCACCCACCCTCCCCCCCATCAACCCTCAGTTTGTTCTCAGTTTTTAAGAATCTCTTATGTTTTGGCTCCCTCCCTCTCTAACCTCTTTTTTTTTTTTTTAATGTATGCAAGTGGTACATTTTTGTCATTATGATTTTTGCAGTTTATGTCCAAGGGAAAGCCATCCCCACTGTAAAATTATAAAATTTGTCCCTCATGCCATCTTCTAGTACTTTGAAATGTTAACACACAAGGAATTTATTGTGGTGTGAAAGATGACATTGGTCTAATTTTGTCCCCTTCCCCCCAAGGTTCCTCAGGTGTCTCAATGTCATTTATTGACTAATCCATATGTCTCCGCTGAACTGAAATGTCGCCTTCACCAGGGTCTAAACCTGCATCTTCATTTCTTCTTGCACATTTGTTTCTCCAGCAAATTTGGGCTAGGTGATCTCGGATGGCCTCTCTGAGGAAACGGCCTGAAGGATACAGTAGAGAAAGTTGGGATTGGTGTGGGAGAAGGGACAGACAGAGACAGAGGAGGACAGACAGACCGGCCGACAGAGATTTGATTGGCTCAGCTTGGATTGCCCTTCGAAGGGCGCAGGGAGAAACATGAGGACAAGAACGAGATGAGAGAGAGAGAGGTTAGGGCATCAGTGCATTAGAGGACTGTTGCACTGGGGATACTGGAGCATTTGGGGTTTTCTTCTTTCGTTACGAAAAACCTATTATACATAATACTACTGTGAATATTTTGTTTAAAAAGATTGTACAGGGGCACCTGGGTGGCTCAGTTGGTGAAGCGTCTGACTCTTGATTTTGGCTCAGGTCATGATCTCACAGTTCTTGGCATCGAGCCCTGCATAGGGCCCTGTGCTGAGCATGGAGCCATCTTGAGAGTCTCTCTCTCTCTCTCTCTCTCTCTCTCTCTCTTTCTGCTTCCCCAACCCCCGCTCACGTGCATGTGTGCGCGCTCTCTCAAAAGAAATAAAAGAAATTGAAATATATTTCTATATATGTTTAAATACACACAACCCTAGTTTCAGTGGTGATGGAGTTTTCAGGTTATTGAGTTCACGATCTTGTAGGAACTGTACATTCCCCCATGACCTACTGATCCAGGTTTCTGTAATTACGGCATATTACCTGGTTAGCGGCTGAGGGAGCATTATTCTACTATGTAGGAGAGTGAAGGATATGGGGAGAAAGGCCCAGATGGGTGGCTGCAAAGTTGATGTCCAAAGTCGAGCACAAGTCCCATGTCCTCAGGGGAGGGTAAGGTTTCTCAGCCAGGACACAAGCAGTGTTCTAAGGGACCAAGCCAGAGCTGTGCCTGGAGAAAGAGATGTAAAATGAAGAGCCAGAAGCCAGAGTCAAACCCAACTTGAAAGAGTACGTAAAGAGCAATGGTGAAAGAAATTATTTGGGTTACTCGAGTCAGAAGAAAAAGAAAGCCGGTCTTGACCTTATTCTTAAGTCAAACAGTAAACAAAGCAGGATGCAAAATCCAGAAGCAAACAGCCACAACCACAAATAAACCAACACCAGTGTCTAATTACACAAAGGTGTTAAGCTCTGTTAGGGAAGAAAACATCATAAATAAAATGGAAAGACAAGTTAGGAAGACATTAGTAACCCAAAGGGCAAACTAAAGTGAGTATCTTCAAAACACAAGTGACCCTTAGCAAATAAATCCATAAAAGACACAAACAGCCCAGTAGAAGATTGTACAAATGACAGGACCATGGGATTCCTGGAATAAGGATTATAAACAGCCAATTTGGTACAGGGTATTGTTTACCAGTGGGAGCGTCTACATAGCGTGAATGGAAGCCTCCACTCTTGGATCCCCCACGGAACGTTTCCATGAGGATCTGCGCTCAAATAAGGACAGCCAGAAGGAAAGTAGCAAGCACAAAGCAGTTTATTAAGGACAGTGCACTCTCCAGGTGGCAGAGCGGACAGGCCCAGAGGTGTCTGGGGTTTGGGGTGTCTTTTCTCTGTATGTTTGCATAGGTTCCGGATGGGTCACAGCTAGCGGGGTCTCCCACTGAGGGTGCTTCCCATCATGTGAGCAACTCCTCCTACCGGTTGGGAGGGGGAGTTTTTCTGGCCCCGCCCACAAGGTCCTGGCCAGAAGAGTCCATGGCCATCTTCCCTTGGGCGGGGAGAGTTGAAAACAAAACGATGTAAATCTATTATAATGAAGCTGTAGGTTACCCTGAGGCCAAGGTTGAAGAGGAGAGCCCCTGTTCTGCACCTGTGGCCCTTGGTCTGTCAACCTGGGGGTGTTGGAAGCCATAGGACCAGGATGTTAACAGCCACAAAGTCAGGACATTGTGCCCTCAGGCTTCTAACGTGTCACCTATTTAACACCGCCTTTGCCTCTGGCTCATGTCTAACCAACTGCCTACTTGATCGGTATGATCCTATGTACGCAAACAAGCAAAAGAAAAACCGTTATAAACGCAGATGAATATATCCTAGGAAAAAGTCTGGGAGGACACACGTAAAACTGGTCATAATGGTTACTGCAGACACTGAGTTTATGGGAAATGTTTACTTTCTAACAACACACCTTTGTGTAAGGCATGAATGATTTTATAATACGCATACATTATAGTGGAAAAAAAATTTAAATATCTAAGCGTTCGGAGCTGTAAGTGCACTATGATTCCAGTTTTGCTTTCCTACTTTAAATGTGTATGCACGTACATTTGGTCTTTTAAAAATTTTTTTAAGTATATTCATTTTCTTTGAAAGACAGAGAGAGACAGAGAGACAGAGAGACAGAGCACAGCAGGGGTGGGGCGGAGAGAGAGGGGGACACAGAATCCAAAGCAAGGCTCCAGGCTCTGAGCTGTCAGCACCAGAGCCCGACGCGGGACCCGAACTCACGAACCGCAAGATCAGGACCTGAGCCGAAGTCGGACGCTCAACCGGCTGAGCCACCCAGGCGCCCGTGCACATACATTTGTAGTGCAAGAAGAAACCTGAAATAAACCATCAAAATGTTTACAGTGAGGTTCTCGCGCGGTGGTGAGGTTATAGAGGGCATTTTTTTCTTTTTTGGTCACTTTGTAAGTTTCTGTAACTGCACAACCTATGCAATGACCATGTTTTACTTCCATAAATAGAAAGCAGTGTTTTAGAATAAGGGGGGGAAAAAAAGAGCAACAGAAATATTTGATCGTTGCTGAAAATGGGGGGAAACCTGGCACCCAAAATAGGATTCACCAAATGGATCACGTGCATGACATTTCAAACTCCTGTGTGATTGGATTCACCCCCAAAGCACTGGCATGTGCCAGCCCCACCCTGGAGAAGATCTTCATGGGCTTACACACATGGGGGGAAGTGCCTGGTGGGGGGGAATGGTGGGGGGGAAATGCCCGGTGGGGGGAAATGAGCTTACACACATGGGGGGAAATGGTAGGCCGAAGGCCTTCCAGTGCCACCTTCATTCCAATCTCCGTGTTGGAGAGGTCAGCAAAGGGTACCTCCCGTTGTCACCAGTTCCCACAGAAGCACTGCAAAACTCCCCGTGTCTGCTCAGCGTCTGTTTGTATCTTCAGGCTTCTTCTGCAGAGCTTCAGGGGCCACCCAGGCAGGTGCATACCTGCGCCCAGGGCATTGGAAGGAGAACCTGACGTCGGCCGTGCTGGTTCGGGGAGTCATGTCCTCATCAATCATTACACTACGGCTGCTGAGCGCGTGTCGTGGGATGAGGGGCTCTAGAGTGTGTACGAGGGCCATGCCCCTTGCCATGTCCAATGCAAACGTCACAGCCCGGCTCTGGTCCACAGCAAAATTGGTGCCTTCGTGTAATACATTGTACAGGGAGGGATCCATATGGCATCCAGTGTGCGACGAGGGTGGGGTGTGGAGCAGGTGGAGACTGACAGGCACCTAGCACTGGGAGCACATTCGGATGTGAGAAACTCCTGAGCCGGGGACACTCCTCGTTGACTTGATGTGACCGGTGCCTAGGAGGCACTTTCTTTCCCGAGGGCCTTGAACAAAGCCCTCTTCACCTCCTTGTTTCCCATGCTGTAGACGACGGGGTTGAGCATGGGGGTGAGGACCACGTACAGCACAGGGAGCACCCGGTCCCGCAAGCCAGAGCACGCAGAGCTGGGGAGGATGTAGCAGAGGACTGGAGCGATGTAGAAAATGCAGACCACGGTGGTGTGAGCACCACAGGTGGAAAAGGCTTTCCTTCGGCCCTCAGCGGAGTGGATCCTGAGAATCGCAGCCACAACACGTACACAGGAGATCGCAACCGGGGCACGGGGTGCAAGAGCCACCACGAAACTGAGGACAAACAGGGCAAGTTCGCTGGCCCACGTGCTTGAGCAAGAGAGTCTGGTCAGTGGAGGGAGGCCACAGGAGAAGTGGGTGATGAGGCGAGGCCCGCAGAACCTCAGTGGAGCTGCAAGGACGGTGTGGGCGAACGCATCGGCCAAGGCAAGCAGGCGGGAGGTGGAAGCCATTCCTGCCCGGGTCCGTCCGACGGCCCAAGAGGACTAGGTGGTGCGGTGGCCGGCCGATGGCCGCATAGCGGTCACAGGCCATGGCTGTGAGCAGGAAGCACTCCCAGGGAGCCAGGAAGTGGAGAAAGAAGATCTGGGGAAGACAAGCACGATAGGGCACGGTCCGCACTGCTGCCAGCAGGTGTTCCAGCACCTGAGGCCCCGTGCTGGAGATATAGGCAGTGTCCAGCAGTGAGAGGTTGACTAAGAAGTCGTCCATGGGAGTGTGGAGTCGGGAGTCCATCACAGTAAGGCTGGCAATGCCCAGCCACGCTGTGGACCAGCAGAAAGATCACAAAGAGCAAGGGCCTCAACTCCTCTGCGTCGGCCAGCCCTTCCAGAAGGAACAGCGACACTCGGGTCTCATTCCCCAGCTGCCCGGAACCATGCGCAGAAACCTGCACCTGTAGAGTCCAACTCAGAGTCAGATGAGGATCCAAGTGTGGAGTTCCAATTTGCACAAGGCAGCAGGGGTGAGGGAAGGTGCAGAGACAACAACAACAACAAGAAAAAGAGACAGGTTTCAAGCTTAAGAAAATAAGACTCAGAATTGGGGGAGTGAGGCTAGGTTCAGGAGGCCAGCGGTAAGGTAGAGGCCAGTAGAATGGAATCGGTAACCCCACACCAAGACAAGGTGCACAGACCTTGAAGCCACGGTGCATGCACCTCCTGTAAGGATATCAAAGTCAGTCCCTCAGAAGCTTCTACCTGAATAAGGACCCTAGACCTCGTAATTACCTGCAGTGGTCCCCTTATTTCACCCTCACCAACCCAGCAGAGCCCCAACTCAGGAGCAGTGATAGGACACTAGTCAGGTCCCTCCTCCTCCCGCTCTGAACCTTTCAGTGCCTCCCGTCTCAGCGTCAAAGCCAAAGTCCCCCCGGCGACCTACCAGGCCCTCTGTGATACGCTCTCCCTCCTCTCCTCTCCTCTCCTCTCCTCTCCTCTCCTCTCTGACCATCGGGCAAGAAGTCTGTCAGCTCCGTGCCCCATATCACATCTCCGGACTGGCCCACAGCAGCAAACGCCCTTGCCTATTCCCTGCCTCGGTGGAAGAGAGCCCTGCCCTCCTATCCAAGGCTAGCTTGTCCGATTTCCCCAGCTGCTCTCTTCATTGTGCCAGCCCTGCTCGGCAACCCTTTTACATGGGAATGTGCTAAATGCCACTCGACTGTTCACTCTCAGATGGTTTATTTTATGTTATCTCGATTTTACCTCCATGAAAAAAGGAAGCAAACTAAAGACTTTTTCAGACATATAAAAGCTGAGATTAACTCGTTGTCAGCGGAAAACCTGCACTACAACAAATGTTAAAGGCTGTTCTCCACAAGCAAGGATGATAGCACGTGGGAACTTGGACCTACATGAAGTAATGAAGAGGGTTCCAGAATTGGAAAGTATGTGGGTAAATGTAAACATTTTTTCTCCCTTCAAAATGTCTCTCAATCGTCGCAAACCATCTAAAGCAAAAATATTGACAACACGGCGTGGGGTGTGTAACTGCTATAGAAATAAAAGGTATGACAACAATAGCACAAAGGACACCAGTGGGTGGTTGGAAGGGTACTGCTGTAATGTTCTTACGTTACGGGCGAAGTGATTTGAAATTACTTGAAGGTGGTCTATAATGAGGTAAAACACATATCAGGATCCCTAGAACCCTAGGTTTAATATGTACACTTCTCTGGCGGAGATAAAGTGAATTTCTAGAAATTACTCAATCTGAAAGGAGTCGCGAAAAGACAGAGAGGGGAACGCAGAACACATGGGGCAAACAGAAAATAAATAGCAGGATGGTAGATTGAAACTCAACGATACCCCTCGTTACATTTATTCTAAATGGTCTAAACGTGGCAACTAAAACACGGAGATTGCCAGACTGGATAAAAAGGCAAAGCAAAACTATATGCTACGCGTAAGAAATGCGCTCTATGAAGACACAGATACGGTAAAAGTAAAAAGATGGGCAAAGATACACCACGCAAGTCTTCTTTTTTTTTTTTTTAATTTTTTTTTTCAACGTTTATTTATTTTTGGGACAGAGAGAGACAGAGCATGAACGGGGGAGGGTCAGAGAGAGAGGGAGACACAGAATCAGAAACAGGCTCCAGGCTCCGAGCCATCAGCCCAGAGCCCGACGCGGGGCTCGAACTCACGGACCGCGAGATCGTGACCTGGCTGAAGTCGGACGCTCAACCGACTGCGCCACCCAGGCGCCCCACACGCAAGTCTTCTAATAAGAAAGTTTGAGCAGCTATATTAAGAGCAGGCAGGACAGACTTCAGGACAAGGAATACGATGGGGTGGAGGACGTTTGCTAACGATAGAGGGGTCACTTTGTGAAGAAGACATAAAATCAAAACCTAAATACATAGTAGGAAAGAAATAATGAAGCTAAGAGGAGGTATGAATAAAACGTTAAATGGACAAACAATAGAGGAAAATCCACGAGGCGGAAAGCCTTTTTTTCCTTTCTTTCTTTTCTGTTTTAATGTTTATTTTTGACACAGAGAGAGACAGGGCGCGAGTGGGGGAGGAGCAAAGAGAGAGGGGGGACACAGAATCCGCAACAGGCTCCAGGCTCCAGGCTCCAGGCTCTGAGCCGGCAGCACAGAGTCCGATGCGGGGCTCGAACCGACGGACGGACCGTGAGATCATGACCTGAGCCGAAGTCAGACCCTTAACCGACTGAGCCACTCAGGCGCCCTCTCCCCCACTTTTTAAAGGTTTTATTCATTTTTGAGAGAGTGCATGTGGGGGAGGGGCAGGGAGAGGGGGACAGAGGATCTGAAGTGAACTGCGCTGACAGCAGTGAGCCCCATGCGGGGCCTGAACTCACCAACTGCCAGATCGTGACCTGAGCCAAAGTCGGACGCTCAACCGACTGAGCCACCCAGGTGCCCCTGAAAGCTTCTTTAAAAAAAAAAAAAAAAAAAAAAAAAAAGCATACCAGGGGCACCTGGGTGGCTCAGTCGGTTGAGCGGCCGACTTCGCCTCAGGTCATGATCTCGCGGTCCGTGAGTTCGAGCCCCGCGTCGGGCTCTGTGCTGACAGCTCAGAGCCTGGAGCCTGTTTCAGATTCTGTGTCTCCCTCTCTCTGACCCTTCCCCGTTCATTCATGCTCTGTCTCTCTCTGTCTCCAAAATAAATACACGTTAAAAAAATGTTTTTCTAAAAATACCAATAAAGCTGATTTTGAAAAATAAAGTGTAACCAGGGAATATTAGGAACAATATTTGTGGGTAAGTTTCCCAATTTAGATGAAATGGACAAATTCCTTGAATGACACAAATTACCAAAACTGACTCAAGAAGAAATAGAAGACCCGAATATCCCTACATCTATGAAAGCAATGGAGCCGAAAACTCCAGGCCCCCGTGGCTTTACTAGTGGCTACCACCAAATTCTTAAAGGAGAACTTTCACCAATCCTACACAAATGCTTTCAGGAAGCAAAGGAGGAGAAACATTTCCCAAATCATCTTATGAGGCCAGCATTACACAACCCCAAAACCAGATGAAGACATTGCAAGAAAAGAAAACCACAGGGCAATATCCTTCAGGAAGTCACACACACAAAAGAACTTGATTCGATATTAGCAAATTCAACCCAGCAACATACAAAGAGGATGATACCATCATGGCCAAGTGGGGTTCATCCCAAGAATTGGTTTTCATTAAAGACAAAAAAGTCAATCAGTGTCATCTGTCATATTAAGAAAATAAAGGAGAAAAAACATGTGATCATTTCAACAGACACAGAAAAAAAGCATCAGACAATATCCAACAACCACTCATGACAAAAACTCTCGGAGAACTAGGACTAGAGGGAAACGTTCTTAATCTGATAAAGGGAACCTACAAAAATCCTACAGCTAACATGATACTTAATGGTGAAAGATAGAATCACCGCCCCCGCTCCCTCGCCCGCAAAGTTTGAGAAACAAGGTATGGATGTTCACCACTTCCATTCAACACTGTCCTGGAAATCCTAGGCAGTGCACTAGGCAAGAAAGAGGAATAAAAGTAGTGACACAGATTGCAAAAAAAGAAACGGGATTATCTTTATTCAGAGATGACATGCTTGTTTACGTAGAAACCCCTAAGTGATGTACAAAAAAAAGAAGAGTGACATTTTTAAAAAATCACTACCATTTATAATAGCATCCCCAAACATGAAGTATTTGGGGACACATGTAATAACATATGTGCAAAACCTTTACGGTGAACACTAAAAACTATTGATAAGTGAAAGAAAGCTTACAAAAATGGAGAAACGCATCCTATGCGTGGAGCGGAAGATCCTGTATTCTTTTTTCTTTTAGCGTTTATTTATTTATTTTGGAAGAGACAGAGAGAGCATGAGCAGGGGAGGGGCAGAGAGACAGAGAGGGAGCGAGAGAGGGAGGGAGAGGGAGAGAGAGAGAGAGAGAGAGAGAGAGAGAGAGAGAAAATATCCCAAGCAGGCTCGGAGCTGTCAGTGCACACCCCGACTCTGGGCCCGGTCTCACAAACCGTGAGATCATGACCTGAGCCGAAATCAAGAGTCAGACGCTTAATCGACTGAGCCACCCAGGTGCCCCAAGGCCCTGTATTCTTAAGATGTACACTCCCACCACAGCATTCTAGAAATTCATTGCAAACCCAGTAAAAATCGTGATAACGCAGAAATGGACAAGCTGATTCCAAAGTGTACATCCAAACGCAAAGAACCTGGAATAGGCAGCTCGAACTTGCAAAAGAGGAATAAAGTCGGAAGACATAGGATGACTAAAAGAGGATACAGACAGAATGGAAAGTTCACATGTCACTGGTGGGACTGTAAATTGGTATGATCACATCGGAAAACAGTGCTTCCGTTTCTTATACAGTCACACTTACGCTTACCATGTGACCCAGAAATCCCACTTCTGCTATTTACACGAGGGAATTAAAAATATATGTGTGTGCAAAGACTTGTACGTGAATCTTCGTATCAACTTGATTAACAATAACCGCAGTTTGGAAACAAGCCAAACGTCCAATAGCAGGTGAGTGGTTAAGCCTAAGTTACGGTACATCCACGCAATGGAATACCGGTCAGCAACAAAGAAGGATGGACATACTGTGTGATTCCTGGAAATTCCAGAAAAGGCAAAATCTAAGCTGAATTTGCTGTGTGGGGGCAGACTGTAGAGGAGGACACTGTCTGCACGGAGGCACAAGGGCGACTGTGAGAGCGATGGGAATGTTCTGGATCTCGGCTTTGGCTGTGGACACCTTTGTCGTAACTCATGAAACCGTACGCTTAAATGTGTGCAACTTCCCATACGTGCATTTTGCCTCAAATAAGCTGAGCAAAAACAAAAAAAGAGAAGGGACAAACAAAAACTGAATAGCAAAGTGGCAGACTTAAATCCGACCATATCGGTAATCGTATTAAATGTGAATTTGCCAAACAGTCCAATTTAAAAGCAGACATCGTTAGAAGGGTGCTTTCTTTAAGTGACCAAACTACACGCTGTCTACGTGAGCCACATTCAAGACGCAAAGACACCAATAGGTTAGAGGTAAGAGGATGGAAAAGGACTTACGAATAAATAGTGAGCAAAGAAGCCTGATGTGGTTATATCGATATTAGAGAAATCAGACTTCGAGGAAAACCGTGTTACCAAAGATGAGGGGATGCGTTTCATACTAGTAACAGCAGCAATGAATCCATCTGGAAGAGAAAATGATCATAAATATGTCTGTGCCTAATGACACACCTTCAAAATACACGGGGCGCCTGGGTGACTCAGTCGGTAAGCGTCTGACTTCGGCTCAGGTCATGATGTCACCGTTGGTGAGTTCCAGCCCAGCGTCGGGCTCTCTGCCCGTCGGCACCGAGCCTGCTTTGGATCCTCTGTCCCCCTCTGTCTCTGCCCCTCCCCCGCTGGCTCTCTCTCTCTCCCCCTCTCTCAAAATAAACAAACTTAACACACACGCACACTCACACACACACACACACACGCACGCACGCACACACACACGCGTGCGCACGATGCAAGAATTTTTGAGATTAACAGGTGAAAGGGACAAGTCCAAAATCACGGTTGGAGATTTTAACATCCTCTCTCAGCAAGCGAGAGAGAGAGACAACACACTCTGTTAAAAGAAATAGAGCAGGGATTGGCAAACTACCGCCTCCTGGCCAAATCCAGCCCGGGGCCTCTTTTATGTGAAAAGTTTGTTGTCCCCCGACATAGAACATACGATCAGTGGTATCACCTACCTTGACCGATGTCTTTAGAACACTAAACAGGAGATCTGAATTTCACATGTGTGTCCACTACACATTCTTTTCAAGTACAAGTATGTGTTCGCCAAGATAAAGCATTTTCTGAGCCACGGACCAATTCTCAACACGTTTCAACGTCAAGGATTGAAATTTAACCCGGTACGTCTCTGACCAGCCTTGCCTTGTTCTTGATTCTAGAGGGAAAGCTTTCAACCTCTCACTGTTGCGTATGATGTCAGCTGTGGGTTTTGTCGTATGTGGGCTTTGTGGTATTGAGCTATACAACTTCTCTGCCCCCATTCGTGGAGGGTTTTTATCATGGAAATATGTTCTATTTTGTCAAACGCGTTTTCTGCACCTAGGGAGATGATCATATGGTTTTTATCTTTCATTCTAACGATGCGGTGCTTCGTTTATAGACACGCATGTGTTGAAAGATCCTTGTTTTCCGGCTGCAGGTTCCTCCTGCCCGTGCCCGGAGATGAGAGCTGCCTGCCCCGTAGACAGTGACAAAGAACAGGGCAGACAGAGACAGTCCGAGGCTCAGGCTGAGGCGCTCTTTGGTGACACTGCTCATTGAAATGCTTCCACCAGCCACAGGCCGCTCTAGACACTGGCCACCTTCTTGCTGTGACACCTGCCTCCAGGACAAGGCAGCTGTGCCTTTACTTTCCTCACTTGTCCTGAGGACCTATTCGGAGACGCTCAGGTACAGATTCGTAACTATAGAGTCACGGAGTTCTACACAGCTCAGTCACGTGCTCAGAGGCTTTAGGAGTGGGGCCATGGCAGCCTGTTTGGGCATGGACAGTGGGGACCATGAGCCGCACCACCGTGTGGGGAGTAGTGTCAGGCAGAGGCTTCCTGGATATCGCAGCTGGCGGGCCGTCGAAGGCTCGTGGCACGGCTGGTTCAGGCAGACGCATCCACGCGGGTGCCCGTTTGGGCAGACGCCCTAGGGTGTCGTGGCACTCTAAGGGGTGGAGCTTCATAGGTGAGAACTGATTGGCTACAGAAGGGACTGCTTGGTGGGAACCAATCACAGGTCAGGAGGCATTACCAGTGGTCCGTGTGGACAGTTGCTCTGGGCATCCGGAATTGCATTGTGGAGTAAAGGGGTGAAGCATTGTGAGAGAGCGCTTTGTCCTTCAGTGATGCCTTGAGAGGGTGGGCGGATTCAAAGTTGGGTCTCAGGTGGCTGGTGGAGGCCCCGTGAGGGCAGCAGACGAAGGCACGGGTGCCGTGGGCGTGGTGGTGGGCGCAGCAGGTGGTGGCCAGTGTGTGCCAGGTGGACCTCGTGGTGTCAGTGGCCCCAGAGTCCCTGGTGGTTCGGGTGGTGCCTGTGACCCTGGCCATCCCAGCAACCCCGGAGGCCTGAGCGATCCGGAAAGAACCAGCATTGTGGGAGAGGTAGGTGCCGCCTCTGGTGGCGCTCTCCAAATGGAGCGGGCACCCTACACACCAGGTCCTGGTGGAGATGCCGCGCCTGGCGCCAGAGGTCCTGGTAACCGACTGCTTCAGTTGTATCCTATTCAAGGAGTCCCAGCGGGCTGGACGGCAGGGGGATGGGCTGGAGGTGGTTTGGCGCGCGGCGGGGTGGGGTGTGGGGGGAGACTTGGGGAAGTGGAGTTGAAAGGGGAGCAGGAGGGAGCTCCGGGCACCTGGAGGGTATCAGCTAGGGTTTGGCCCGTGCTGACAGAGGATGGGGAGTGGGGTGGACCGCCTGATGGGACTGAAGCGGTAGGGACAATGCTATCCGGGGTGGCCTGGCTGTATAGGGTGGGAGGTTGTGGACAGCCTGAGGGTCAGCCTGGGGTGGGGAAGGCAGGCCTCACTGAAGAGGAGGCCTGAGGCCCAGGCAAAATTAGTACTGTGGATGGTGCCTTAACCCAGTCTCCACCAGCACCCTCACTATACCTTTCCCCTCGGCCATGGATGCGGAGATTGCCCACAGGTTCCTGACTCCAAACGAGGAGCTCCAGGAGCCAGTTCGGGAGGAGCTCCATGTGAACGGCAGCATCCTGACTGTGTTAGTTCTAGAACGGTCCAGGGAGAGGGTGGTGGCAGGTGACCAGGGACAAGGTCAATTCCGGAGGAGCTGTAACGCAGACAAGGGAAACAGGAAAGGAGTGAGTCGAAGGAAGGAGTGTGGTGCTCTAGGATCATTGCTGTGTGAAGGGGCGGAGTGGGGAATGTGCCCCACCGGCCCTCTAACTTGACTTATTTTTTCCTACCTTGTAGCCGCTTGACTGCCGATGACCCTGGCCAGCTCCAAATGTCCATCACCTCCTGTCTTGGCCAGCTTTCCCTAGTGATACGGACCATGCAGATCATCATGCCCCCCTTTTTCACAAAGCCACAGCAGTGAAAAGGTGGCTGGACCCAACTCTGTGTCCCCCCCACATGACAGTGATTCCTGCAGCAGCTGCCGTTTTCTTATTGAGGCCGCATCTTTTGCCTATACTGGCCCTTGGGTGCTTCAGATCCACATTTTTTTTTTTTTTTTTTTTTTTGTGATCAAATGGTAACTGCTACTATTCTATGTCTGGGTTTCTTTTTAGCATCTACGCCTTCTCCTATTCTCGCCTTTGTTCTCAGGTAGGGGGAGAGATTCTGACATTCAGATACTCAAGTACTAGAAGGCAATTGAAGAAGACAAGTTAGGCGATGGGAGACAAAAATTATGTCCTGTTATTCAGGACATTAACTACTGTCAACATGTTAGAACTTTTAGTTTTATACTAGCATGTACGTAGTCATGTATAATACCTGCAGAGTAGGACTTTGTGGCTTATCGGCCTTGATTCAGATCTGTGCAGAAGAGCGCTGGCACAGCTGGCTAGGTCGGCCCCACTGCCCATTCTATACTCCCGTGTCATCAGAGGCCTCATTCCCTGAGGTTCCGAACCCACAAATCTCAGAGCTCCTTGTGGTTGGCTCTCACTTGTATCATCCTTCCCCAAAGTGTTTTTCCAGTTTATTACGCTGCTGCTTGCTTCCCTGAAGTCCTGACAAGGGTCCTTGAGGAAAACAAAAAGGGGAAGAGGTCTCCCTGAGGTGGGGAGGGGACATGAGGTACATTACCCTTTGCCTTCCCCTCCAAGACTCTCTTATTTAGCACAACAGTGGGGCCACGGACAAGGCACCCGAGTGGCTGAGGAGGGGAATGGGCGACGCCCCGGCGCAGGAGGTGAGTCTCTAAAACGGAGAGAGGAGGAACAGAGCCTTGCCTGAGGGAGAATTAGCACTGTCAGCAGAGAGAGACTGAGCTGTGGAGAACGCCGTGACTCTATAGTTACGAATCTGTACCTGAGCGTCTCCAAATAGGTCCTCAGGACAAGTGAGGAAAGTAAAGGCACAGCTGCCTTGTCCTGGAGGCAGGTGTCACAGCAAGAAGGTGGCCAGTGTCTAGAGCGGCCTGTGGCTGGTGGAAGCATTTCAATGAGCAGTGTCACCAAAGAGCGCCTCAGCCTGAGCCTCGGACTGTCTCTGTCTGCCCTGTTCTTTGTCACTGTCTACGGGGCAGGCAGCTCTCATCTCCGGGCACGGGCAGGAGGAACCTGCAGCCGGGAAACAAGGATCTTTCAACACGTGCACGACTATAAACCCCGCCCTCGGCCGCCTCTCCAGCAGCTGCTGCCTCTCCAGCGGCTGCTCCCTCACCAATCGTCGCCACGCGCTGTGACGTGTGACCCCACTGCACCCACGCAAACCAGTCCTACCTCAGCTCCACCCCCTCCCCACACCCCTAGCCCCTCCCCAGACCTCGTGGGAGGCCGCCGGACTCCACGGCCTGTTGTCCAGAGGGCCCTGCCTCTTCCTTGGGCTCAGTGTCCCCAGCACGTGGGGCTCCACGACCTCGCAGCGGTTCGTGGAGGGAGATGGGCCACAGCCCAGACGGACACGGCCCCGCACCCCGTCCCCTTCCCCGGT
This sequence comes from Prionailurus viverrinus, assembly GCF_022837055.1. Lineage (NCBI taxonomy): Eukaryota > Metazoa > Chordata > Mammalia > Carnivora > Felidae > Prionailurus > Prionailurus viverrinus. The sequence goes on from NW_025927612.1 coordinate 1,896,475, forward strand.
ACAGGTGGACACACCAAAGCGGCCTTTGGAGGGGGCGACTGAGCACAGGTGCGGATCCGATCGGCGGTCTGGGAAGGTCACGAAGGGGCTCCCGTCGGGGGGCAAGCCTGCCAGTAGGAGGCAAGGAGGGAAGGGATGCCGACTGGAGCTAAAGTAGTTAGTGGCCACGGAGAACAGGGATGCGGTCGCATAGGAAAAAACCACAGTGCAAAAGGGAAATCACTAAAATCCCAACTTAGGAAGCTACTGTATATGTGCACGGAAATCCTGCCACGGTAGCCTGAAGTGTAAACACCTCGTATCTCTGTGTGGTGCGATTGAGGGTGGTCCCCACTTCTTTTTTGTGTATTTCTCCCCCAAAAGGTTCACAATGACTTTACCTGACCTTTAGTGTTTTCAATTCTTTGACATCCTTGCGTGCGTGATCTCTACGCCCCACGTGGTGCCGGCACTCACGACCCAGTGAGTGCTTCCACAAGTCAGGCTTGAGAGAGCAGATGATGCCATGCAGGGCGCCGGGCAGCAGCACTCCCCGCACCAACAGCACGACGAGGACCACGCAGGGGAAGGTAGCTGTGAAGTACACGATCTGGGGCGGGACGGAGGGGGGGACCTGCTCAGAAGGGGCCCTGCGGCCCCGCCTCCCCACTTAGGGGCCCCCAGCCTCAGCAGGGGGACAGGCGGGCCACACTCCCCCCACTGTGGTACGGTCCGCTCCGAGGTCAAGCGGGAGGCCAGCCTGCAGCCCCCCCTTCTACTCCTCAGAGCCTGGGCTCCTCCCGAAGGAAGCGGGGTGCTCAGCTGGCCATCGGCCGCCCCCGCAAGGACAGGTCAGCTGTAGAGAGGGAGGGCGGAGGCAGGACCTTCCCCGGGTGGGGAGCAGGACATCAGCCTGGAGGCAGGTCCCATGCCTCCTGTGGTTCTCTGCACAGAGGCAGGGTCCTGGGCAGGACGGAGTGGACTGGGCCGGCCAGAGACAGAGGCGACAGCGAGGTGACCGCGAAGACCTCTGCGTCCGTCCCACCCTCAGCAGAGCAGGACAGGTAGGCAAGGGAGGGCCACGGGCCGGGTCCCCCCAGGCTGGCCGCAAAGCAGAGAGTGAGGAAGTAGTGAGTGAGGAAGAGAGGGAAACTGGGGCGGGGATGCCCGACACGGGCAAGTTCAGCTGGCGGTCGCCTGGGCCTGTCCCCTCAGGACGGAAGGCGGCTGGGCTGGAGTTTGGAGGTTGCGGAGGACTACCCAGGCACGCGTGGGAAATCCACCGGGCTGGGTTCAAGGACCTGCCCCCGCCTCAGGCCCTGGCCCGGTCACCTCGCATGGCGGGGTGCCCCTGCCCCCCACCGGCCATGCTGCCCCCACCCCTGCCATCATCACCCACCCCGACCCGCCCGCCTCCAGCTGTAGCTTTCCTGTTGACTTGACCCCCTTGCAGACACAGAAGTAGGCCAGCACCCAGCAGGCCGGCAGACACAGGGTCACCTCCCAGTTGAGGGCCCCTGGCACGTCCAGCACTCCCCCCCCCCCCCCGCCCCCCCGAGAGCCGCAAGACTTTGTTCCTGGGGGGGGTCAGCCCGTCAGGGCTGCCGCAGCTGAGGGCACAGCGAGCGGGGAGCTGTCGCCGGGGCGGTGCTCCCCCATGCCGCTGCCCTCGGGTCCAGCTGGGCCCCCCTGGGCCCCCAGGCCCCCGGCCCAAGCCCGCAGCCATTGCGGTGTGGGAGGCGGGAGCCCGGGAGCCCCCGGCCAGAGGCCGGTCGCGCCCTCGGCGGTGTACCCTCCCCCAGGCTGGCAGGCACTAGGGGACTGACGGCGCCCGGGACCGAGAAATGGTGAGGGAGCCAGGCCAGTCCCTTCCAGCTCCCCTAGGGGCCGCGCGGGGCGTGCTCCCTGAGGACAGGCAGGGCCTGGGAGTGGCCCCTGCTCGGCATCCCGCGTCGGCCCCCCCGGCCCCCGGGGACGGGTCCCGGCACACGCAGACCCGAGTCGTACGGGGAGCCCACAGACAGGGACAGGCACGGTGCTGCCCAGAAGCGCCTGAGCGCGGCCCACGCCTCGATGCCCGGGACCCGGGCGGGCGGCGGTCAGGGGGCTGCTCACAAGTGCGCCCGGCTGGCGCCTGCGCAGACACACGCTTGGGGGGAGGGGCGGGCCAGGCCGGAAACAGTCACGTGCCAGTGGCCTCACCAGAATGCTCTCGGGGACGAAGGAGCCCGACAGTGACGTCACGCGTCGAGGGGCGCAGCTTCCGGAACCAGCCTCCATCTCCTCGGGGTCAGCGTCGACCGGATCCAGGCTCTGGGCCAACACAGCGAGGCCGGCTCGGTGGGAACCAGCTCCGAGGCGTCTGTGTGCGCAGGCGCCCTGGCCATCCCCGACAGCCTTGCGCGCCGAGGGGCCGGGCTTCGCGAGGCCTGCCAGGGGTCTCAGCGGTCCGCCGACAGTGGGCGCAGCATAGCGGTGGGCTCTGAGGAGGCCGGTGCGGCGGCCATGAGGGCCCCGGACGACGAAGCGGCCTCTCCGGCCCCGGACGACGGCGCGGAGGAAGTGGCGGTCACGCAGGCCCCTGACGATGACGGCGCGGACGGCGCGGCGGTCACGAGGGCTCCCGAGGGTGGCGCGGAGGACGCGGGGGCAGGCCCACAGGCCTCCGACGGAGGCACGGACGGCCACGACCCCCAGCTTAGCCCCCGAGGTCCCGGTTGCCAGGGCAACTGCAGCCGCCACGATGGCGAGGGTGGCCCTGGCAGCAAGGGAGCAGTGGTCGAGGGGGCCTGCGCCCCTCCCCTGGCCGAACGGGCCCCGAGGGCCCTGGCCCCCGGTGGAGACGCAGCGCCGGTGGCGGCGGGGACCTCCTCAGGACTGCTGGAGTTGTATCCTTTCCGTGGAGCCTGTCTGGGCAGGGGCCGTGGCGGGGTGGCTGGGGAGCAGGGCGGCAGCCCGGGGACGGGACGGACGGGGGCGGGGGTGGGCAGCCTGGCGGGACAGGGACGGCCGGTGCCCGCGGGCCCCCAGGGTGGGGGAAGCGGCTCAGGGTGGGCAGAGGTGGCGGGAGGGAGCGCGAGTGTCCCGGGGGTAGAAGCGGGCCTCTGAGTGGTCAGGAGGCTTCAGGCCATGGGAACTCCAGGAGCCCGTTGTGCCTTAACCGGGTGCCTCCCAGCAGGCTCACTGTGTCTTTCCGGTCGCCCCTGGAGGCAGAGATGGCCCGCAGGGCCCTGACTACACACGTCCAACGCCACCGAGGGTTGGCTCAGAAGGAGCTTTGCGTGAGGGGCAGCGCCCTGGCCGTGTGAGTCCTCCAACAAGAGTAGGCGCGGGACGGGTGGGCGGTGGCGGCGGGTGCCGTGGTCGCATCTCTGCCTTCCAGTGCCGTCGTGGAGGCCCCGACGCACGCGTTAGGTGGAAGGCGGGGGGTGGGGGGTTGTGTGGGGGAAGGGGCTGGTGCCCTGCACCTCCACAGCAGGTCTCCCCTTTAACCGGATTTCCCTCTTCCCTCACTTCTAGGAGATGGACTACTGAAGACCCCATCTGCTTCCGAGTGTCCGTCAACTCCTTCCTGGACCGGCTTCCCCTGGTGATACGAAACATTCGCGCCTTGGGGTCCCGGCCTCCGCCACGCCTAGGCCCGGGAAAGGGGGCCGAGGCCTAACCTGGTAGCCCTCACTGGGCAAGGCACGGGGCGTTGACACTTGGCGTCCTCGCCACTTTATTATCGGGGGTCTAACGTTCTGCAGGTCCGGGCCTCGGTGGCTCTTGGCCCACTTCAGTTCCTTCCCTGCGCCCGGAGGGACGGGCGCTTACGTGTTTGTTACTGCACAACATGAAACTGAGCTACTCTTTTGTGTCCGAGTTTCTTCTCAGTTCCTGCGCCTCCACATTTTCTTACCTTTGTTCTGGTGTTGGAAGGGAGGTTCTGGGAATCGTAGTCCAGCAGCCCAAGCTTATCGAAGACGACTCAGGGAGAGGAAAATCAGGTCCTATATTCAGCGGTAAATACCGCTGACGTTTTGGAATACGTTCCTAGTTGTATTTACCCGTTAAATGGATAACAACGTATAACGTATGCATTTTCCAGTTTAGCGTTAACTTTTCTCCGGATCCTTTTTGTTTTGTTTTGTTTTGTTTTGTTTTGTTTTTGTTTTTCCCCGTTGAACGTACTAGCTTTCCCACTCCCTAAAAACTCTTCAAAAACTGTTATCCAGGAGACACACAAACGTATTATTACATAATGGTGAGCAGTCGGGTCGTTCTCAGCTTTGCCCCTATTATGGGTCGTGTGAGTCAATGGGAGTCTTGAACAGAAGTCTTTGCGCGAACAGTTACTTCCTTCAGATCGTTTCCGAGAGGTAGAATTCCCGCGTTCTATAGCTTCTCGGCACACAAGTGCTCTCCAGAAAAGGCGCCCCGCCGCAAGAAGTCTGGTCTCCCCGCATCACCAACCAGTAGGGTGGCTTCCTACCGAAGTAGAAGACTCCTTTTGTACCAGGGAAATAAGCACGGAAACACTAGAATAGGAATTTTGGGGCTTACTGGCCTTGTTTCCGATGAGCAAGGGAGTGGTGCCACAAGTGGCTACGGGTTTGGGGGCGAGGTGGGGGGTGGTTAGCTCCCTCTGAGTAGCTTGTGTCTTGGAACCTCGCTAAACAGGAGTGCTAGCCTCACGAGGGTTCCCTCGGAGTTTCTACATGCATGGTCATGATCTCTGTAAGCAAACACGGTTTTGGTTCCTTCCTTTCCGGCCTTGCCGGGGCTACGGGGGCGGGGGGAGGGAACAGGCCGACACTGGACAGATGGGAAGCAAGAGCAGGAAGGCACATGGCAGAGAACCAAATCCTGGATCCAGCCATGCCTGAAGACAGAACTACCCGCCCCCTGCCCCCGCCACGATCGTTCAGTTACACACACCCAGAAACTCTCCCTTTGGTTAAGCCAACATGAATCCTTTTTTTTCTTTTCTTTCTTTCTTTCTTTCTTTCCTTCTCTTTCTCTTTTGTTCGAATGGTTTTATTTAGTGTTTGAGAGCAAGACAGAGACAGCGTGAGCGGGGAAGCGGCAGAGAGACAGAGAGGGAGACACAGAATCTGAGGCAGACTGCAGGCTCTGAGCTGTCGGCACAGAGCTCGACGCAGGGCTCAAACCCACGAACTGTGAGATCGTGACCTGAGCCGAAGTCAGACCCTCAACCGACTGAGCCACCCAGGCACCCCCGTCGTGAATCCTTTTTATTGCTTTTCTTTTTGTCTTTCTTCACTTGCAATAGAAAAGTCTTGTCCTTTATTGACTTGCGGAACCGTAGGTTTTCTTGTCACTTCACCTGAGAACGTGGCTCTCCCTTCTTTTAACAGAGAAACTGGGCTCTTTAAGTTTACAAAGGCATTGGCTCCTAGCTGGTAGGCCTTCAAGCCGTATGGTGGTAGAGTCTTCTGTGGGTAAGAGTCCAGAGAGGGAGGGGAGGGACTGCAAGGGGCAGCTGGAGGAAAGGGACAAAGAGAAGGGGCACTGGGACCCACCCTTTCCGGATAGGGCTCCCAAGACTGGCCCGGAATTGTGGGGCCAGATCGTCAAGAGACCGGAACTTAGTGTGAGCCTCCCTCCCTCTCCCAGCAAAGCCCAGAGTTAGGCCACCGCCCTGGCCCCACAGACGGACTGCTGAAGGTGCCGGGCGGCCTTAACACGTCAGCCAGGTCACAAAACAAATCGATTCCAACGCGTCCCCGGGCTCCCCTCCCAGAGACGAGCCAGAGCCCTGCCCCGCGGCCCGCCGCGTCAGATGTGATCCGGCCCGCATCTTCCACGGCCTCCTTCCCTCCCCTCTCCACCTTGCTCACTCGGATCCAGCCACACTGGCCTCCTCCCTTCTCTGAAACACACCAGGCCCACGCCTGCCTCAGGACCCTTGCACTGCCTCTTCCCTGCCTGGACCTCTCGTCCCCCGGGGTTCCATCTGGCCCACTCAAATAGCATTCCTGGCCGCTCTCCTTAAGGTTGCGTCCCACGCTCTCCCCACCTGCATTACTTTCACAGGTGTCGGGGGGGGGGCGGTAAGAAGCAGGTGCGCCCGTCAGCATGGAGGTGCACCTGCGGCAGTAAAGCGTCGTGGGACACGAAGGAGCTTGGGTGCTGTCGATGACCCTAGGGAGTCTTGAACGGAGCGGGACGGGATGCAGCTTACGTCTTATCAGGTTCCCAGTGCCTGCTGCGCTGGGAAGGGGACGAGGGCAGGCAGGACAGAAGTGGGGAGACTGGCACGCAGGCGAGAGACCCCCAGGCTGCGGCCAGTGGAGGTGGGGAGAAGGGAACGGGTTCCGACTGGATCTTGACGGGAGAGCCACCGGGGTTTGCTGGCACGGATCGGACGTGGCCCTGGACCTCGTCAGATGCGCGGGACCCCTGCAACGGGTCACCCTTCCTCCCATAAAGGGAGCCCAGCTCCTCCAGAGTCCAACAGCCTCCCCACCTGCTTCCCTGCTCGCCGACCACCCACCTGCCACACACTGCCACCGTTTTCCCGACGTTTAATTCAGAAACAAGGCTCCAGGAACAACGACAAAGAAGCTCATGCCAAAACAGAGGGGACAGCTGGGTTTCCGGGACCACGCGCCAGGGCCAGATTCCTCGGAGGGGGAAGAGGGAACAGAGGGGTAAGGCACTGCCGCCTCGGCCACTCGGGGCGGGCGCAGGACAGGGCAGCGGGGGTGAGGGGTCCGGGCTCAGCGGGCACCACGCCGAGGAAGCTGGGCGCTCGGGCCTGGAGAAGGAGACTTTCCAGAGCCCCCAGGCCCACGTGGGGCCCTGGCACGAACCCGCTCATAGCTCCCCAGGTGCTGGGGACAGGGCGCCCGAGAAAGGTACGGTCCGACCCCCGAGAAGTCCGGAGGGGATGCCGGGACCCAGCCGCGGGGAGACCCCTGGGCGCAGCCACAGTCTGGGGATGGCTTCGCCGCATCACCCTGGGCGCCCCCCTCCTCGCCATCAAGTGCTGCTGGTGTCGGGGGCCCCTGCTCGGACCCGGCGGGGCCCGCCACGGCCAGGGGCAGGTGCCAGAGGCGAGGCCGAGGCTGACCGTGCCACCAGGGAGCCAGGACGACCCAAGGACAGAAGGGGCGTGAGGTTGTCCACATCCCAGAGAAGGGGCACGTGGTGACAGACGGACACGGTGAGGTGCAGATAAATTAAATAAATAGGTGGTTGGGGGTATAAACAGGAAGAGGGGGCAGGGGCTGGCACGACCCGGGGGCACGAGGGTAGGAGGGCGGGGATATTGCTGCTGCCAGGGTCAGGACCCTTGGTCCTGTCACCACCGCCCCCACGCAGGGCCCAAAGAAAGGCACCGGAATCTGCACCCAACCTCCAGTTCCCACCTGACCCCCACTCTGCACCCAACCTCCCATCCCCGACCTCCCTGTCCTGTCCTGACCCCTACTCCTCCCCTGACCTCCTCATCCACTCCTGACCCCCAACCCTACCAAGCACCCGATCTCCCTGACTCCTCCTGACCCCCACCCCCCACCCAACTTCCTGGTCCCCTCCTGACTCCCACCCCGCAGCTGACATTCCTGTGTCCTCCTGACACACACCCCCACCCCGCACCCGAGTTCCTTATCCCCTCCAGACCTCCAGCCCACACCCCTTGCCAAATCTTCCCATCTCCTCCTGACCCCCACCCTGCACCCCGTACCCCATCTCCTCATCGCCTCCTGACTCCACCTCGCACCTGGTCTCCCCGTCCCCTCCGGAACCACACCTCACATCCCATCTCCCTGTCCCCTCCCAACTCCCACCCTGCACCTGACTTCCTCGACCCCTCCTGACCCTCACCCCACACCCGACCCTGTCTTTGCAGGTCTCCAGGATCTGGCTGTCAAACACAGTGAGCATTCTAGGGCCTCATCGCCCTTGACCATCAGCAGCACCCCGGGGAGAGGATCACTCTCTCTTCCCTCCTGACCACCTCCTTCCTGCCCCCAGTGTGTGTGGGTGTGTGTGTGGGGGGGGGGGTGTGTGTGGGGGTGGGTGGGTAGGTGTGTGTGCGGGCGCGCACGTCTGACTCCTGTTCCAGGAGGCCACCCTGCAGTCTTAGGGTCCCTCCCTCCCCTCCTCAGTCTCTGCTGCCGGCTCCCTCTCTGCTCTGCCACCTCGCAGTGTCCCAGGACCCCAGGGCTCGGTGCGTGGGCCACTTGTCCCCCTATACCGGCTCTCGGCTGCCCGTGGCGAGCTCGTGCAGGCTCGGGGCTCTCTGGGCCGTGTCCTGGGTCCCAGATTTGTATCTTCATCGCAGACATTGCCCACACTGCAGACTCCTGTATCCAGCTGCCAAGTGGACACACAAATCTACACACGTGGATCTCCCCACGTGCATTCCATTGTACCTCAGCTCCAAGCCTCCCCCTCCAAAAAGGTCCGTGAGCTTCTCCAAAGTGTTTCTCATTTTCTAAGGGAGGTCTGGGTGTTTCTGAGAAAGTCTGTGTCTCTGCCTCCTGATCCTCATAACACTTTTCCACCCAGTCTAACCTCGTTTTGGTTTCTTGACCTCATTGTTCAAGTTGCTTAGGTGAAAAACCCAGGAATCCTTCTTGACTCCTCTTCCTCTCCTGGCTCCCATCGAGTCCCTCAGCAGATTGTTTCTATCCAAATTGTTTAGAATATGATCACATGTCACCCCTTCTACTGATGCCACCCTGCTCCAAGCGATTAGCTTTTTGTGTCTCTGAGTGTAATGACCTGCCCCCTGCTCCCCCTGATTATCGTCTTATCCTTCTTATATACTCTATTATCAACATCTCTGAGTTAATCTACAGTGATCCTTGCTTTCAAAGTTTAAGTCCGGTTGCATGCCTGACCTGCTCAATTCCCTTCACTGGCTCCATTCTCCCCAGGAACATAAACCAAAAGTCTTACCATTGGCCAAAAAGCTTCTTGGCTGTGTCTTCAACATCCCAGGTTTCCTGAATTAGGGCTCTGCTCTCCCTGCCTGAATACTCTCCCACACGCAGCTCACGGCTTAGTCCCTCATCTCCAAGTCTTGTCAAATCTCACATTCTCACCCTACTTACTCATGCAGCTGGCCCCCACCAACCCACACACAAGTAGCTGCTTTCACACTGCACTTTTTCTTTTCCATACCATTCACTACCTTCTAAGATAGACTATAATATACAAGTTTATTGTTATCATTTCCTGTCTCACCTCTCTTGGGTTAGTGGTCTAGCAACTACTGTTACGTAACAACCACATGCAAACTTAGTGACAAACCAACAATTTACTTTGCACATACATCTCCTATCTGGGCAGTCACTGGGGGTCAGGCTCATGTGTACCCTGTGGGACAGCGGCGGTGGTTCCTAAATTTAGGGCTACAGCAATGTGCTTCCAGGAGGCCTCAGTCACACACATTCTGAGGGCCAAAGGCCTTGGTTCTTTTCCATGTGGTGTGTCTCCTCACAGCACAATGGCTGGGTTCCAAGGGTGCACGTCCCCAGAGGGCACCAAGCAGAAGCTCGATCATGTCGTATGGCCCAGCCTCAGACATCATGGCGCCTCCTCTGCTGTGCTCTATTTGCCAAGGTGGTTAGCCATTGCCCACTCCTCCCCAGCTTCTAGGGGTGGGGAGCGTCGACTCCATCTCTTAATGTGGAATGCCTAGGTTCTGGAGGAGCAAGTGGGGTGGGAGGTGTCTCTGCAAGTGTGTGACCACGTTTCAGAATTCATTGTACTCCAACTGGGTTCGCCAAAGCCTGAGACCAGGGTAGCTGGGAAAGTGGCATGGGAAGGAGAAGAATCCAGAGAGGGGGTGATCACAGAGGGGGAAAGTTCTGCCAGATCCCTCTGGGGAACTCTGGAGTGTAATTTCGACTTAGACTTTGTCCCCACATGAGGTAAGGAGCTGGCAACTTGGAATGCTGTCCTTTGCACGGGGGTGAGCGGGGAGAGTCCATTCTGAGGTGTGGCCAGCTCTCTGCTCTTGCACGTGAACTGGCCCCAGTAACTGCCTGCAGGGTTTCCTCTGAGACGGGGGCCCGGGTGGCAGCTGTTGGCAGCAGAAGTGCATCGTGGCCAGAGAGGGGCACCCCAGAAAGGGAAGGGGTCCTGGAGGATTGAGGCAGGGCACCCACAGAGCCCACCACATCCTGCCAGAACGTGAGCCCCTGAGGGAGAGGGACTTCCGTTTTGCTGCCACGTATCAGAAGCGCCTACAAGAGCATCTGCTCCGGGGCACCTGGGTGGCTCTGTCGATTGAGCATCCGGCTTCAGCTCAGGTCATGATCTCACAGTGTGTGTGTTCCAGCCCTGCGTTGGGCTCTGTGCTGACGGCTCAGAGCCTGGAGCCTGCTTCAGATTCTGTGTCTCCCTCTCTCTCTGCTCCTCCCCCACTCATGCTCTCTCTCCTTCCTCCAAAACTAAATAAAAACATTAAAAAAAATTAAATCTAAGAGCACCCGTAGCCCGTGGCCACCACATGTGTTCTGAATTAAATGGAATTTTCAACAGAAAGAAATATTTCCTTTGCTTGTGTCTTGCCTTGCTTCTGAAGGTCTTCCACACCCAAGATAATAAATGGTTTTCCTGTAGTTGCTTCCAGTATGTTTTACGGTTGTGTTTCTTACATTAACTTTTTAATTCTCTTGGAGTTTCTGTATTTTCCTTCATGCTAACTGGCTTGTTGAGGTATAATTTACGTGCCGTAAAAGGTACAGATATTACATTCACAGAGCGGTAAGTTTTTACATTATGTATACATCCATAGAACCACCACCTGAATTAAGATACAGAACATTTCCATCATTCCAGAAAGTTCTCTTCTGCCCCTTTTCAATCAATAATAACCTCCCTAATAGAGGTAGCCACTATTCCGACTTCTATCACCATAGAACAGGAAAATGAATTAAGTCTCAGACTGAAGAACAAAAAATTGAAATAATTTAAGATTTCAAGATAGACGTAAAAGAATTAGGTTGTTCTTTTACATGAAGGCAAACAAACTCTCATTGATCACCTGGGTGGCTCAGTCGGTTGAGCATTCAACTCTTGGTATCAGCTCAGGTCATGATCTCACGGTTTGTGAGTTCAAGCCCCGTGTCAGGCTCTGCGCTGCCAGTGCAGAGCCTGCTTGTGATCCTTTGTCTCCCTCTCTCTCTACCTCTCAAAAAGAAATAAAACATTAAAAAAAATAAAACACTTTAAAATAGAGGTTTTGACCATGAAACAAAGACCAAAGCAACAGTGATGGATAGATGTATAATGGATCTGACACAGCAGAGGGAACACCTCAAATCCACTGTTCTGCCTTTCTCATTGAGGTCTGCCTAGAATTGGTTTGTATATGATGGCGAAGTGGGGTCAGGGTTGATTATTGCCTACGTGGGTCTCCATCCAATGACCTGGAACCCTTGATCGGAAAGGCCCTCATGATCCTGAGACTCCGTAGCATCCCTCGGTCATAAGCAAAGTGCCATGTATGTGGTGGGGGAGCCCCGCATCTCAGCTCTGCTCTCTCCCATTGGGCCCCCTGGCCCAGCCTGCACCCAAGCCACACTCCCTCAGTGGCAAAAAAGAAAAGATTTTACAAAACAAATGGTATAATCAAAGTAGGAAAATGATAACAACAAATGCAACTGAAGATCAAGAAAGATAAAGGAGGATTCGAAAGCTGGAAACTTGGGGAGGGGTCTGGTACAGGGGCCAGAGCATAAGGAGCCTAGAGTTAAAGCACCCCTTCGGTTTCTCGGCCCCTGCCTCCCAGGTCAGCCCTGTGGGCCACCCGTTCTCTGGGTCAGGGGCTCAGGCTGGAGAGGGTGTTGGGAAGAAGCATTCATGACGTCGGCCTCACACTTCTCAGGGGCAAGGAATTTCATGTGGCTTCTTCTCCCCTCTCTGCCCTTGGCCTGCTTCCCTGCAGCTGAGCCCCCACTGCTCTGGTGGTCCCCACCTTACTTCGTGGCTTAAAGATGCCTCAGAGCCAGTGCCCAGGCTGGCGGGGAGCCTCAGCCCCGGGGAAAGAGAGGGTGGGGGTGCAAGAGACCTCTGCTGGGGAGCAGCGTGCTAGGGGCTGTTGCTTTATAAAGTCAATGATGATGGAGATCATGTTATGCGTGTTATCAAGGATGGTCACAGATTTTGCCGCTAATGTTGGAAGCTGGTTTCTGATGAAAAGAGACGTCAAGATGTGCTTTGGCTGAGCAGGAGTTCTCATTACAACCACCTGTGCTCAAGTGTTTGTCACAAAATAACCCAGATGTAGGCGATTCCCTGTGAGCTAGGTCAAGTGTGTTGTAGTTGAAAATGGCAATGGAGGCTATCTTCACATACTTCACATACTTCGCAGCTTTCGAAATGTGTTCTGCATTTATATAGGATGTCATCATTTTCAATAAGTAAGAGAGAACTTGAGTGTGGTTCTTCCTTATAAGACTTTTATTAATGCCAGAAATGAAACAGTAAAAAACATAATGAATGTTTTAAGATCAACACGACTGTGGGTACAAGGAAGGTATTGACAGGGATGGAGACGGCCTTGGGAGGAGAAAGCCAGGCCTGAGGGGAGCCTTCTGTCTTGACTCAGATCTAAAGGCCACAGTTCAGCCTGTCCTTGCTCTAGGACATCGGCCTGCACAGGATGACTCTGTGCCTCTGAGGCCAAGCTGTGTCCTGGGCCTTGGGGCTCCTCCCCCACTTCTGCACTGCACAACCCCTGATCTGGAGGAATTTCCTAAAGAAATGAGATGGAAGAAAAACCAGGCAAAAAGGAACTGCAGAAAACAACGTGGGCTCAAATGTCCTGCTATCTCCTGGGAAGGTGTGCCCCGCACAGTGGACGCACATGCCATGTGTGCTTGACTTGGAATGGTACCTGCAATCATTTCTACTAAAAACAAAATAAAACAAAACAAAACAACGCTGAAACCTCAGACCCTGGTCAGAATCACAGCCCCATTACACACGGTTTATCCCAGGAGAACAGGGTTTGGCCAGTAGCATTTTCATTCGTGGTGCTTTCTCAGGAGCACGTGCTGCTATCAGCTCAAAATTACCTGTACTTTGTGTCCCCGGGTCATGTGCTTTGGGGCAAGCATCCATTAGCAGTCTTACTGAAGCCGGACATAATCACACACATCCTGGAAAGGAGGGTGAGGTTGTCTTTTTTGTTAATGCCTCACTAATGGCTTCCAAACAAGTCACACCAGTCATGTGTGTTGCTTCGTGCAGTCAACACTTCCCTGGAAATACTTTGTAGAAAGAGGTTTTGTGTGTGTGGCCAATCGGATGACATTTCACTACGGACACAATTTCCACTGTATCTGTGATCTATTCCTAGTCTGGTGTGGTTCTCAACACTTGCGCATACAATTTTGCTGCACCAGCCTCCTTTGTCGGGATCTAAAGACAGGTGCCCCACACACAAGGAAGTTACCATCTATGAGAACTGGCAGTCCAGCACCCTGGATTCTTGCCTGAGGCTCTGTGACTCTTTGCAAGTCACAGAGGGAAGAAGATGGCTCCTTACAGGCTCTGGCCTGTGTGTTGTGACACGGAGCTGGCCGCAGGGGGGGGGGGGGGGGGGTGGGCTCGCATTTCTCCATCTGGGCTCACTGAGGATTCTTATGTCATTGAAAGCATTCCACCATTTCCCCCCACCTTACTCCAGGAAGAAAATGAGGTCACCAGATCCTGTTGCTTTGAACATCAGAATTACTTCTACGGTCTGAAAAGCCCAGACTGGCATTACTTACCTTTGGGGCATTTTGAGCCCTAAAACCCCACAGCAGAGCCTACAACTTCCCTGACGGAGCCTGACTGCCATAGACCGGCCTGCCCCTGAAGCCTTCCTTCCGTGAGACGCAATGCCAGTCAGAATGGCGGACCTGTATCTGCTTCATTCCCGCTTGTTCCCATCTGTCTTCTGGCTACAGGCTCTCGGAAGAATCGGGAAGGGCCATTAAACACAACCCCACGCCCGACTGAGACCTTCACCTGTCCCCCCTGAACCCCAGTGCCCCATAAAGGAGGGAGTGACACGATGTCCTCACTACACAGTGGTGCCCTTTGCTCTCAGGACTTAGCCATCACTAAAGAAGAAGGGAGAAATTCGCCAGGAAATTTGAGAATGGAATTCATTGTTTAAAGTTTTTTCTGTTGCGTTTGTTTGTTTTCTGGTCACAACTATCACTCAAAAGCTGAGGGCTAGCAAAGGACAGCCAAAGACAATTTGTGCCTTCCCTGAGGTGGCAAACAATTCTTCTGCCGCCCCCAGGCGGTTTGCGGGAAACACCGTGCAAGGGACCACATGATCCAAGAATGGCTTTCACAGTGACGGTCAGGAGGTATTGCTCAGGGTAACCACTGATTATGTTAGGGCCTCCCATTGGAACACCACACAAAGAAAAGCCAGCTTGGCATGCATACTTGTCAAGTAGGAACGGCACCTGTTCAAAATCCTATGAAAGGGAGGGGGGATGATGACTCATCTCGTGTCTGCACGTGTTTTTCACGTCCCCAAGGTTGGCCAAACTCCTAGATCTCATCAAAATCCTCAGAGGCAGTGGAAGATGGTGGAATGGGCCTGTGGGAGACCTCACCCTGGGCCTTGGCTCTGCAAGTGATCTCAGGCACACTGCTCCCTCCTCTGGCTGTCATTTGCTTCCAGGTGGGAGCAACGTTCCCTGCCAAGCCTCGCTTCGGAGGTTTTTGAGAAGGCATGAGACAACGCATGTGAAAACGTGCTGAGAGGCTGGCAGCAATGGAACACCCAGCCGCAGGCAGCTGTTCGGCCATGACACCCTTAGTGCCACTAGTGTCCTCTGACACGCTCACCACAGAGCCCAGGACTCACTGCCCCTCTCACTTGACCTGTCTTTCGCTAGGGACAGAAATGATTCGTCTGTTGGGGCCTTTGCAGTAAGTAATGCAAACTCTGCCACCACCTCTGGGTTTGATCTCCTCAACCATGTGTGCAGGGCCTGGGACAAGATGGTCTCCAGGAGCCTCTCCGCCAGGATGATTTATGATCCAATGGAAACACAGAAGAAAGGTCGGAATTTGCAAGCATTAGAGTCAAATGATTCTGTTTGGTAGCAATACTGGCTCGAATCTGTACTCCAAATGCTCCATTGGAGAGATTCTTAAAAGCTCTGGGAAAAATATTGTCCCAAGTCTTGCTTTTCTTGTTCCTACCATGCCTGAATGGAGTTTTCTACATGACAGTCCATGGCTGCCTCTTATGGGTATGGAGCCGACTCTAAGCATCTGGGAGGCTCTGGGCTCATGTGGTAGGAGAGGGACACGGCCAAGACGGGTGGGGTGGGGGTGGGGCCAGGAGACCACTTCTTCCTTCTCCCCATTCGGTGTAGATGAATAGATCCTCTCTCCCAAAGGTTCTGGCCGAGTCCGCGGAAGTGACATACTCTCTCTGATTCCTGGCCTGCATGGACCATCACTGCAACCCTGGCAAAAGACACCCAGAGCAAGCCGCGGGCTTCCTTGCCCCACACATGGCCCAAGCACGTATCTCACGCTTTCGATTGCCTCTCATCCGTCCACTCCTGCTTCGTGCTCTGGAGGGCTTGTGTCTTCTGTTCATCCACTTGGACATAGTCCACTCTTTGCTCTTCTGAAAGGAAGAGTTTCTGAAGGGGAAGAACCAAACAGATTTTTATTACATCAAATTCAAAAAATTCAGGACAATGCCAGCCCTTTGGTGGTAGATTGCGGTTAAATATCAGCTGCTCCTTCCTCCCAAGTCATTCCCTGCAGAATCTTTACACTTTGGGTACATGCTCGAATATCGCTCTTCCTGCACTCCCTCCTACTTCACCCCAGCTATCAGACTCGCTTTGACCAGCATCCTACGAGTGGAAGTGACGCGTGCCAATCCCGAAGGGACAAGAGGCAGCCTGTGATTCTGCCAGGAGGCCAGTGAGCGTCAGTCAGAGGCTCTTTCTCCCAGCGGGGCCCCGGATGGAGGATGTCCCACGAGCACCAGCAGGAAAGGCCACTAAGACCTGGGGCTTGACTGTCTTGATCGCACGGCCTACCAAAACCGACCGAGCCACCCCCTTCTGAACAGTTTTTCTGGAATAGGAGTTCAGGTTTGGGGAATGAAATTCAAGGTAAAGGAGAAGCGGGAGTTCATTTGGCAAAAGGGAAAGGAAGTCTTCCAAACTTTTTTTCCCTGCACACACACACAAAGTGGAATCACACTGGCTACGTGGTTCGGCAAGTTGCTTGTCTCCTCAAACAACATACGTTGTTAGGCACAGTTTAGATCACGACCATCCTTTGCTCAAAAATATTTAGCTGTTTAGTATTTCCGATCCCCATTTTACAGACGAGAATACTATCCAGAGGAGTGCAAACTGCCTATGCTGAGGGGCTCCGATTCCAACTGTCAGCTCTTGTCACCCCTCCCCAGAGTCTAACCAAACCGTGCTATTAACTCCCACCCTAAGCAGACCCCTCCTATGCCCACACACATCTGTACATTTAAGACTTTCCAAAGAGCACATGCATGGCTGAATCATCAGAAAAATCTAAACAGAAAAGGAATCCCCTGGGAATCCTCAGACACCAAGTCCTTCCTACCTGCTGTATAGGGGCTGGTGACGCAGAATTGAAGTCCAGCGCTAAATAGTCCAGGCTGAATTTCTTTGTCCAGGTCAGAGCACCACTGCTTAGGGACTTGGCCGTCCTGCGATTCTGGAAAGCAACATCATGGGACTCAGGTTAAGGGTATCCAGCCGGGCTGCCCAAGGAAAGCGGGGCGAGTCCTGTCCCCACTTGAGCACTTGCCATCAGACCACAAGGTGGTCTGAGGACACCTGCATGGAGCCGCCTGCATGTCTGAGTGAGAGCTACCATTTGAAATACAACACGGCCAATTCAGCCTTCACATGAAGCTACACCTTTGCTCACCATGGAGAGGTTGCCCAAAATCTCCCCCAAGAAGAGTCTGTCTTAAGGATCTGACAAGCCTACAATACCTTAGAGACTAAATCCAGAAAAGATCAAGCACACTTATTCAAGTCTAGTCAAGGCATCTCAGATGCATCTGAAGACACTTTATACAGATGCAAACGGTGTGACGTGTGCGACACACACCCATGGACTCCCGGGCATCAGAAGCACCCGCTCCCCTTCTCGAACCAACTTCGCTCCCCACGAGCCATCAGGCACGAGACTGAATTTTTACCATCTCTTCCTCTTTAAATATGGTTTCATGAGTGTGTCAGTATCCTTCAATCTCACACTGTACTTTTGCCTGTTTTGAACCTTTGTCAGTAGAAACATATCGCAGGTATGTTTGGTGACTTCAGGGTCTGCTCCAGACTACATACTTCACATCCAGGCATGCTCACCCGCCAGCTTTCCTTCCTTCCTTCTCATTGGATAGATCATTCCATCATTGCATGACTCATTTAACCACCCCGCCTCCAACATACATTGGAGTTGCTTCCAGTTTGGGGGCTCTTACAAGCAATGCTGCCACGAGCACTTGTGTAACTGTGGAAGAGTTTCTAGAATGTGTCCCTGGGAATAGAATTGCTGGCTTGTAGGATGTGGGCATCTTCAACTTCACTATTGCCAAACTATTTTCCAAACAGGCTATTTTGTTATACCAACTCACATACCTACTACTACTCCATCCTGGCCAATACTTGGTAATATCAGAGTCCTTTAAAAAAAAGATTTGATTTCCAAGTAACCTTTACACCCAATGTGGGGCCTGAATTCACATCCCTGAGATCATGAGTTGCATGCCCCTTACCGAGTCAGCCGGGTGCCCCAATATCAGACATTTTGTATTCCTGACCTGACCTGATCTGGGGAAAATGGTATCTTACCATGGTTTGATTTCCAATGCCCTTGATAATTAATGAATTGGCCACCTTTTCTTTTCTTAAGACTTTGTAAGATTATTTTGAGAGATAGAGAGAGAGATTAAGGGAGAGGCAGAAAGAGAGAGGGAGAGAGAGGATCTCAAGCAGGCTCCATCCAAGCTGTCAGCATAGGGTCCAACACGGGGCTCCAACCCATTAACCGTGAGATCATGACCTGAGCTGAAATCAAGAGTCAGATGCTAAACCGACTGAGCCCTCCAGGTGCCCTGGACACTTTTTCATGTGTTTAAGTGTCATCTATTTTCTTCTCTTCCATGAATTGTCTGTTCAGGTTTGTTTTGGTTTTGCTAATGTTTTCATTGATGTGCCTGCATTTTTCTAATTTTTCTCAATGCTTCCTCCTAGATCCTGGAGAGTAATCATTTGTAGGTCATGTGCATTACAAATAGCCTATCAGTCTATAGTTGTTCTTTCTTTCTTCTTATGGAATTTTTTTAAGGACGGGTAGTTCCTACTTTTTTTTTTTTTTAACATTTTTAAATTTATTTTTGAGAGACAGAGACAGAGCGCGAGTTGGGGAGGGGCAGAGAGAGAGGGAGACACAGAATCCAAAGCAGGCCCCAGGCTCCGAGCTGTCAGCACAGAGCCCAACGAGGAGCTCAAACCCTCAGACTGCGAGATCATGACCTGAGCGGAAGTCGGACACTTAACCGACTGAGCCACCCAGGTGCCCCGAGTAGTTTCCACTTTTAATGTAACACATCACTCTTTTCCCAAGTGGCTTCTTTTGTATTTTAAGGAACCCTTCCCGTGCTGAGGTCACAATGTGTTTCCCCATATTTTCTCCTAGAACTATAAAGTTTTGCCCTTCACACTTAAGAATCCAGCTCGAGGTGATTCTAACATGTGGTGGTGAAACAGGGGTACAACCCACTCCTTTTCTGTAGCTTTTACCCAGTTGGAGAGCTGTCCTTTCTCCCACCACAACTTCTGTTCACAGATCAAGTTCCTGCATGTGAATTGAGGTTGGGTTCTACCAAACACCTGTTCTGCATCTAATGAGTTAATCACAGCAGTTTCTCCTTTCATATGTTAATGTTCCTGATTGACCTAATAGATTCTTTTGATTTACAGTTGTAATAGCTCATCTCTCAGAAAATATTAAGGAGGGCACTTGTGATGAACACTGGGTGGTGTATGGAAGTGTTGAATCCCTATATTGCACACCCAATACTAATAGAACACTCTATGTTAACTGAGTGGAATTAAAATTTAAAACTTTAAAAAAGAAGGCAATAATAGATTTTTAAAAAACATTTCCCCTTCTGGCATAGTTTGCTTCCTCCAATCCATTTTAGTCTCTGGCCTTCATGCTAGAGCCTTCCTGAAATGTCTGATGGAATCACTAACGGTCTGCTCATATTTAGGAGCGAAAGACCCAGAAGTTGACTGGAAGCTTTAAGTACATGGGTGGTGCTTGTCAACTGGGTTTCACTGCAGTGGGATCCTACTGGATGGTTTTCTTGGCGAACCCCTTATGTCAGGACCTAGGTTTTGCCTCGGGCTGCTCAAACAGCCCAGAGAACTGTCTCCCAATTTCTAGGACTTAACTATGAGGGTCTGGTTGTCAATACTGTGGAACAGAGGGGCTGGGGAACAGGTTTAGGAATGATGGTCATATCCACTATGCATATTTAGCTAATCACCTTGTTTTTAGTACAGTGGTCTTGGTCAAATGCGTCTAATGTCCCCGCAGTGCAGAGAAACCTTGTTTTACTCTCTCTAGAGACTACACGTCACCCTTCCTATAGAGATGGGAAGTCCCAGTGGTCCACCTCCATGCAGTGAGGGAGGGGCATCTTGAGATTTACCTGCTGCTTAGGTGGACTTTGGACCACTACCCCTTCTTTTCCTTTCCCTTCAGCCTGACTTCCTGAAGTAGGTGCCACGGGCAACTCCTGAACCCTTTGGTATTCTGTGCCTTCCTTCTCCCAAATTAAAAAAAAGAAAGGAAGAAATGTAGTTCCATTTCAAATGGATTCAATCATTTTGACCACGCATCCTGCAAAGAAGGGTATTTCATTTTTCGTAGAATTTGAGGAGTTGTTTCTAAAATTTTCATGGGAATAGAAAGGGCCAAAAAGAGCCAAAGAAAACTTAAGGAAGGTAAACAAAGAAGGAGGACTTATTTTCCTAGATATGGAGACTTATGAAGCTATAGTAACTAGCATAGTGTGGTAATTTCCAAAGATAGACATGTAGACCAACGGAACAGAAGTGAGAGTCCATGAAAAGACCCACACACATATGGATACTTGATCTATGGCAAAGACAGCACTGCAGAATAGTGGTAAATTATAGTAATTTTAGGGGCGCCTGGGTGGCGCAGTCGGTTAAGTGTCCGACTTCAGCCAGGTCACGATCTCGCGGTCCGTGAGTTCGAGCCCCGCGTCAGGCTCTGGGCTGATGGCTCAGAGCCTGGAGCCTGGTTCCGATTCTGTGTCTCCCTCTCTCTCTGCCCCTCCCCCGTTCATGCTCTGTCTCTCTCTGTCCCAAAAATAAATAAACGTTGAAAAAAAAATTTTTTTTAAATTATAGTAATTTTAAATATAATGGTGCCAGATCAATTAGAGAAACATACCAGGGGAAAATGAAACTTGACTCCTACCTCAAATCATACACGAAAGTTAATTCCAAGTTCATTGCAGACCGAACTGCGAAAGGTAAAACATATAAACCATCTGGCAAATAACTAAAATTCATCCAAGATTATGTAGATCATATTAATGGTCCTACAACTATTAAAGAAATTGAAGCCACCCAGATGGTTTCACTAATGAATTTATCAAAAAACTCAAAGAATCAATAGCACTAATTCTACACAATCTGTTCCAGAAAACAGCATTACCTTGATAACAAAACAAGACAAAGACACTATGAAAAACCTGCGAATCAATATCTATCATAAACATAGATACAAAATCCTCAACAAAACGTTAGCAAATCAGATCCAGCAACACATAAAAATAATAATACACCATGAGCAAATAGGATTTATTCTGTGAATACAGACTGATTCAATATTCGAAAATAGATCAGTGTAGTCCACAATATTTACAATCTAAAGAAGAAAACTAAATGATCACATCAATGAATGTAGAAAAGCATTTGAGAATATCAGCATCCATTCATGATAAAAAAAAAAACAACTCTTAGAAAACTTAGAAAGTAGCTTCCTTAACCTAATAAAGACCATCGATAAAATACCCGCAGCTAAAATCAAACTCAATAGTGAGAGACTGAATGATTTCCTCCTGAAATGGAGACAAGGAGATTCATCTCACCACTCGTATTCCACATTGTACTTGACATCGTAGGCTAGTGATAAAGCAAGTAAAACAATGAAAGAGCCTACAGATTGGAAAGGAAGGAATAAAGCACTGTATTTACAGATGAGATGATCATGTAAACAGAAAACCCCAGGGAATCTAAAGAAAGTTAAAACCTCCTATTTTTGATAAGTGAATTTAACAAGGTCACAGGACACAGGCCAACACATCAAAAACAACATTTGTGTATACCACCAGTGAACAATTGGAAGCTGAAATTACAAAAATGCCATTTGCAATAGCTCCAAGAAGTGAGATACTTAGGTAGAAATCTGATAAAACATGGTAAGATCTACATGTGAAAATTATAAAGTTTTGAGGAAAGAAAATTTAAATATCTGAATAAATGGGCAGATATGCCATATTCATGAATTAGAAGACTGAGTATAATATAGGTGTCAATTCTGCTCAAATTTATTCATAGATTTAACACAATTCTAATCAAAATCACATAAGGATATTTTGTTAGGTAAAGAAAAGCTTATTCTAATATTTATATGGAAAGGCAAAGGGAGCAGAATAACACAAAACATTTTAAGGCTTTTTTATTATTTTTTTCTTATTTTGAGAGAGAGAGTGTGTGTGTGTGCACGAGTGCAAGCAGGGGAGAGGGGCAGAGGGAGAGAGAGAGAATATTAAGTAGGCTCCATGCTCAGTGCAGAGCCCACCTCGGGGCTCAATCCCACAATCCTGGGATCAAGACCTGAGCTGAAATCAACAGTCTCACGCTCAACTGACTGAGTCACCCAGGCGCCCCACAAAAAAGATTTTTAAGCAAGAATGAGATTGGAGAAAATATGCTTCCCATTTTAAGAGTTACTGTAAGTCTTCTGTAATCAAGTCTGTGGTATAGACAAAATGATAGGCACGTAAATCAATGGAATAGAATATAAAGACTACAAAAATATGCCTGACCGAAGTTTTAAAAAAGTGCAAAGGCAATTCAATGAAGAAAAGATCATCCTGTCAACAAATGGTAGTGGAACATTTGGATATCTGTATGTAAAAAATCATCGTCAACACCATCTCATACCTCATACCTCAACATGTATCATAGACCATAATATAAAACCTAAAAACATAATACTTTTAGAAGAAAACGTGAAAATCCTAATTACCTGGTAGGTTAGGCAATTATATTGTTCTTAGACATGATAACAATCCTTGAATGAAAAAAGTCAATAAATTAGGCTTAATCAACAGCCAGTAATGCCTCTCACACTGACCATAGCAACATTTTTCTAGACATGTCTCCTGAGGCAAGGTAAATAAAAGAAAAAATAAACTATTGGGACTACATCCAAATAAAAAGCTTCTGCACAGCAAAGGAAACAAAACTAAAAGGCAACCTATGGAATAGGAGAAGGTATTTGCAAATGGAATATCCAATAAAGGGTTAGTATCCAAAATATATAAAGAACATATACAACTCAACACCCAAAAAACAAATAACCCAATTTAAAAATGGGCAGAAGACATAACAGACATTTCTCTAAAGAAGACATCCAGATGGCTGACACACGAAAAGATGCTCAACATCACTCATCATCAGGGAAATGCAAATCAAAGCTGCAATGAGATATCACCTCACACCTGTTAGAATGGCTAAAATCAACAACACAAGAAACAACAAGTGTTGGCGAGGATGTGGAGAAAAAGGAACCCTCGTGCACTGTTGGTGGGAATGAAAACTGGTGCAACCACTCTGGAAAACAGTATGGAGGTTCCCGAAAAAGTGAAAAATAGAACTACCATATGATCCTGTAATTCCACTACTGGGCATTTACCCAAAGAATACAGAAACACTAGTTCAAAAAGATATATGCACTCCTATCTTTATTGCAACATTATTTACAATAGCAAAGATATGGACGCAACCCAAGTGTCCATTGATAGGTGAACGGATAAAGAAAATGTGGTATACACATACAGTGGAATATTACTCAACCATCAAAATGAATGAAATCTTGCCATTTGTAATAACTTGGATGGAGCTAGAGAGTATTATGCTAAGCGAAGTCAGTCAGTCACAAGACAAATAGCATATTATTTCCCTCATATGTGGAATTTAAGAAACATAACAAATGAACAAAGGAAAAAAAGAAAGAGGCAAACCAAGAAACAAACTCCTAACTATAGAGAAGAATCTGATGGGAGGAGGAGCCAAGATGGTGGAACAGCATGGAAGTTTTTTGTGTGTCTCGCGTCCATGAAATACAGCCAGACCAACACTAAACCATCCTGCACACCTAGAAAACTGATCTGATTATTAACACAACAATCTGCACAACCTGAACCACAGAATTCAGCAGGTATATGGCACAGAGAGGTGAACTTGGGGAGAAGTGGTGGTGGGCAAGGAGGTGCTTTTGTGGGCGGAGAGAGGATGGAGACGGGGGGGGGGGGGAGAATACGGGAAAAGCACCCCTCCTCAAAAGCAGCTGGAGAGAAAGTGGAAACTTGGAAATAACTGCAGGGACTAAACTAAAAAGGGAGAAAGGAGAGGGTTTAATTTCCATTAAGACTGCAAACAAGGGGAGCACAAAGGCTGCAACTCCGCAGCTTAATACCTGGCGGTGCTCTGGTGGGAAGGGCGCATCCCCAGGAACAGAGTGGGGTCCGGGAGGTTCTCGGGCCACACGGGGAAGAGCAGTTCCGCTGTTGGAAGGACATTTGGTGGAGACTGTTGAAGCCACCTGGTCCCAGCAGACCCCAGAAAACGGCCACATTCGCTGGTGCTGGGGCAAGGTCGTTAAGGGTGAAGCCTGGTGCCAGATGTGTGTTGTGATTGTCCATAATCCCTGAAACGCTGCTGCTACACTATCTCGCGAACTTTCTCTGGGGCGGGCTGACACCTGGCCCCAGTCTCAGGGCACTGGCAGCAGCAGGGTCCAGCGGGTGTTCCAGGGTGCAGACGACATTCAGCCACTGCTCATTCGGCCATTGCTCAGTGGGACCCTCCAGCAGAGGGGCCGAACGGGTCAAAGCCGCAGTCCTTTGGAAGTAAGGGGCCGGGGAAAACAGCCGCATCTGAGACAAAACTCGGGAGAGAGGTACTGCCTGGGGCTTGGTCACGGAGAGTGAAAAAGCAGGGAGTGGACGAAAGCTGAAGACAGGACCGGTGCACGATTGCTGATCCGGGAGAACAGAGCTCCGACACTAGAGACCGGGTAGCTGGGTGAAGCCATTTTCACTGCTCCCACGCATGCACTTAAGCACCTACCAGCACCGCAACACTCCACGCCAGTAGGCTAGCAGCACCATCTAGCGGATAGGGGAGCCATTACACTGAGCCCCACCCAACGGGGCCAACCTGGCTCTTCAAGAACACAAGTCTCACCGCTTACTTAGTTTATGGACTATAAAGTGCTACATAGTCTGACTTCTAGGGCAAAACAAAGTAATTTCAGTCCTATTTCAATCTGTTAGCAGGTCGATCTATTCAGTTTTCTTTCTTCCTTTTTCTTCACTTTTCTTTTTTTTTTGAATACAGAAAGAAAAAAATTCATTTTTATTTACAATTTTTATTAAAAATATTTTTCTTCATTTTTTACTATATTTTTTACTTATATTTAATTTTTTTCAAATTCTATTTTACTTCCATCATTTTATTTTAGTCTATCTCATTGTATTCATTTTTTCAAATTTTCAATTTCCTTTTTTCTTTTTTTTGTTTCTTTTCTTGAATGCAGAAAGAGAAAAACTTCATTTTTACTTTCAATTTACATTAAAAATATTTTTCTTTATTTTTTTACTATATTTTTTGCTTTTCTGTAAACTTTTTCAAATTCTATTTTACTTCTATCATTTATTTTAGTCTACTACAGTGTATTCAGTTTTTAAAATTTTCAAACGATTTCCTTTTTTTTCTTTTTTGTTTCTTTTTTTTCTTGAATACAGAAAGAGAAAAAATTCATTTTTACTTTTGATTTTTATTAAAAATATTTTTTTTCTAGTATATTCTTTACTTTTGTGTAAATTTTTTCAAATTCTATTTTACTCCCATCATCTCATTTTAGTCTACTTCAGTGTATTCATTTTTTCAAATTCTCAAACGATTTCCTTCCCCACCCATTTTTTCTCTAATCTGTCAAACCACTTTCAACCTCCAGACCAAAACACACCTAGGATCTAGCATCATTTATTCGATTTTTTGTGTGTGTTTAATTTTTTAATTTTAATATTTTTAAAATTTTTCTACCTCATTAATTCCTTTTCTCCCTTCAAAATGACAAAACGAAGGAATTCACCCCAAAAGAAAGAGCATGAAGAAACAACAGCCAGGGATTTAACCAACACAGATACAAGCAAGATGTCTGAACCAGAATTTAGAATCAGGATGATAAGAATACTAGCTGGAGTCGAAAATAGATTAGAATCCCTTCCTGCAGAGATAAAAGAAGTAAAAAATAGAATGAAATTAAAAATGCTATAACTGAGCTGCAATCATGGATGGATGCAGTGGCGGCAAGGAGGGATGAGGCAGAACAGAGAATCAGCGATATAGAGGACAAACTTATAGAGAATAAGGAGGCAGAAAAGAAGAGGGAGATTAAATCCAAAGAGCAGGATACAAGAATTAGTGAAATCAGTGACTCATTAAAAAGGAACAACATCAGAATCATAGGGGTCCCAGAAGACGAAGAGAACGAAATAGGGGTAGAAGGGTTACGTGAGAAAATCATAGCAGAAAACTTTCCTAACCTGGGGAAAGACACAGACATCAAAATCCAGGAAGCACAGAGGACCCCCATTAGATTTAACAAAAACTGACCATTAACAAGGCATATCATAGTCAAATTCACCAAATTCTCAGGCAAGGAGAGAATCATGAAAGCAGCAAAGGAAAAAAAGTCCCTAACCTACAAGGGAAGACAGATCAGGTTTGCAGCAGACCTATCCACAGAAACTTGGCAGGCCAGAAAGGAGTGGTAGGATATACCCAATGTGCTGAATCAGAAAAATATGCGGCCAAGAATTCTTTATCCAGCAAGGCTGTCATTCAAAATAGAAGGAGACAGAATAAATAAGTTTCCCAAACAAAAATTAAAGGAGTTTGTGACCACTAAACCAGCCCTGCAAGAAATTTTAAGGGGGACTCTCTGAGGGGAAAAAAAGATTAAATAAATAAATATATATATATATATACACACACACATATATATACATATATATATACATATATATGTATATACATATAAAACCAAAAGCAACAATGATTAGAAAGGACCAGAGAATACCACCAGAAACTCCAACACTACAAGCATCATAATGGCAATAAATTCATATCTTTCAGTACTCACTCTAAGAGTCAATGGACTCAATTCTCCAATCAAAAGACATACGGTAACAGAATGGATAAGAAAACAAGATCCATCTATATGCTGTTTACAAGAGACCCATTTTAGACCTAAAGACACTTTCAGATTGAAAGTAAGGGGATAGAGAACCATCTATCATGCTAATGGTCAACAAAAGAAAGCCAGAGTAGCCATACTTATATCAGACAATCTAGACTTTAAAATAAAGACTATTATCAAGAGATGCAGAAGGGCATTATATCATAATCAAGGGGCCTATAGACCAAGAAGACCTAACAATTGTAAACATTTATGTGTCAAATGTGGGAACACCCAAAAATATAAATCAATTAATCATAAACATAAAGAAACTCATTGATAGTAATACCGTAATAGTAGGAGACTTCAACACCCACTCACAGCAATGGACAGATCATCTAATCAAAAAATCAACAAGGAAACAATGGCTTTGAATGACACACTGGACCAGATGGACTTAACAGATATATTCAGAATATTTCATCCTAAAGCAGCAGAATATACATGGAATGCTCTCCAGAATAGACCATATACTGGGACACAAATCAGCCCTAAGTAAGTACAAAAAGATTGAGATCATACCATGCATATTTTCAGACCACAACGCTATGAAACTCAAAACCAACCACAAGAAAAAATTTGGAAAGGTAACAAATACTTGGAGACTGAAGAACATCCTACTAAAGAATGAATGGGCTAACCAAGAAGTTAAAGAGGTAATTAAAAAGTATATGGAAGTCAATGAAAATGATAACACCACAACCCAAAACCTCTGGGACGCAGCAAAAGCAGTCATAAGAGGGAAGTATACAGCAATCCAGGCCTTCCTAAAGAAGGAAGCAAGGTCTCAGATACACAATCTAACCTTACGCCTTAAGGAGCTGGAAAAAGAACAGCAAATAAAACCCAAAACCAGAAGAAGACAGGAAATAATAAAGACTAGAGCAGAAATTAATGCTATCGAAACCAAAAAAACAGTAGAACAGATCAATGAAACCAGAAGCTGGTTCTTTGAAAGAATTAACAAAATTGATAAACCACTGGCCAGTTTGATCAAGAAGAAAAAGGAAAGGACCAAAATAAATAAAATCAAGAATGAGAGAGATCACAACCAACATAGCAGAAATAAAAACAATAATAAGAGAATATTATGTGCAATTATATGCCAATAAAATGGGCAATCTGGAAGAAATGGACAAATTCCTAGAAACATGTACACTACCAAAACTGAAACAGGAAGAAATAGAAAATTTGAACGGACCCATAACCAGTAAGGAAATCGAATGAGTAATCAACAATGTGCCAAAAACCAAGAGTCCAGGGCCAGATGGCTTTCCAGGGGAATTCTACCAAACATTTAAGGAAGAGTTAATACCACTTCATACCCAGCAGGATGCCCAAAATTGGAAACAAACAAACATGGAAAATAACAAGTACTGGTGAGGACGTAGAGAAATCAGAACCTTTTGCATTGCTGGTGGAAATAACCAATGGTTTGGTTGCTGTGGAAAACAGTTTGGTGGTTCCTCAAAGAGTTAAAGGTAAGTTACCATAGGATGCAACAATTCACCCTCTAGGTATATATCCAAAAGAATTGAAAGCAAAGACTCAGATACTTGTACCCTAATGTTCACAGCAGCAGTAATAGCCCAAAGGTAGAAACAACCCAAATGTCCATCAGCAGATGAATCGATAAACACACTGTGGTCTCTCTATACAATGGAGTATTCGCCCTAAAAAAGGAATGAGGGGCACCTGGGTGGTTCAGTCGGTTAAGTGTCCGACTCTTGATTTCTTGATTTCAACTGAAGTCACAATCTCATGGTTTGTGAGTTCGAGCCCCATGTTGGGCTCTGCGCTGACAGCACAGAGCCTGCTTGGGATTCTCTATCCATCTCTCTCTCTGCCCCTCCTCTGCTTGCTCGTTCTCCCTCAAACTAAATAAACAAACTTAAAACAATTTTTAGGGGCGCCTGGGTGGCTCAGTTGGTTAGGCGCCCGACTTCGGCTCAGGTCATGATCTCACGGTGCGTGGGTTCGAGCCCCACGTCAGGCTCTGTGCTGACAGCTCAGAGCCTGGATCCTGCTTTGAAGTCTGTGTCTCCCTCTCTCTTTGCCCTTCCCTACTCATGCTCGGTCTCTGTGTCTCTCAAAAATAAACATTGAAAAAAAATTTTTTAAAACAATTTTTAAAAAAGGAATGAAATTCTGATACATGCTACAATAGGGATGAAACCTGAAGACACAGATAAATGAAAGAAGGCAGACACAAAAGAACAACCATCGTATGATTGCACTTCTATGAGGCACCTAGAAGAGGCAAATCCACAAAGACAGAAAGTAGAACAGAGGTTACCAGGGGCTTTGTAGACAGGGATTAGGGAGTTAATGTTTAATGCATACAGAGATTCTGTGTGGGATGATGCAGAAGTTCTGGAAACATTGTTTAATGGGTACAGAGATTCTGTTTGGGATGATGAAAAAGTTCTGGAAACAGTGGTGATGGTTGCACAACATTGTGAACATAGCTTAACGCTGCTGAATTCTACATCTAAAAGTGGTTAAAATGGTAAATTTTATGTGAATGTGTATTTTAGCATAGTAAAAAAAATCAAAAAACAAAATTTGTAAAAGAATTTTTGTGTAGCGTCTGGCTGGCTCAGTGGGTAGAGCGTGCAATGCTTGATCTCGGGGTCGTGAATTCAAGCCCCATGTTGGGCATGGAGGTTACTTTAAAAAAAAGAATGTTTACAACAATTCTATTCATAAATGTCAAAAACCTTGAAAGTATCCAATGTCCTTCAATGGGTAAGTAGATAAAGTGGGGCACATCCATATGCTTGAGTACTACGGAGCAATAAAACAGAAAGAACTCCTGACACACGTTATGATTTGGGTGAATCTCAAAGACATTATGCTGAGTGAAGGAAACCAGTCTCAAAAGATGGCGTACTATATGATTCAGCTTCTGTGGCATCCTTCGAGCGACAAAACTAGAGCGATGAAGAACACATCAGTCGTTGCCAGAGATTAGGGTTGTGGGAGGGTGTGACTGTACAGAGGGAGCATGACAGAGTATCTTGAGGTTGTCCTGTGTCCTGATTGTGGCAGTGGTTACATATATGTTGAATATATATGTTAATATCCATATATATAAAAATTATAGAAATTGTGTTAAAATTCATATTTTATGACTATATATAACATATGTTTGTTATCTATTCATATTTTATTAATTTATATGACATATAACATATATTAAAATTCATAAAACTGAACACTGAGAGAAAGTGAATGCCACTGTAAGATAATCTAAAACTAAAAGTCTTATAAGTCCATAATGAAACATTTGTTGTGAGATTTAGGAGTCTATAATTCTACTATAAAAAGCCTTACAGGGGGGTCTGGGTGGCTCAATTGGTTAAGCATGCGACTCTTGATCTCAGCTCAGCTCCTGATCTCACGGTTCATGGGTTCAAGCCCCACATTGGCCTCTGCGCTGATGGCGCAGAGCCTGCTTGGGATTCTCTCTCTCCCTTGCTCTCTGCCCCTCCCTTGCTTGTGCTCTCTCTCTCAAAAAAAGAAAAAAAAAGCCTTACAAAACTATTGAAATTAAAGAATTTGAAAAACCTGTAAAAAAGAGATCACCTAAGTTGACATTAGGTTAATTCTTCTAAGTTTTCTATAATTTCACAAACATTTAAAGAGACCAACAAAGGATGCACAATGTTAATAAAACAAACTTTGTATTTCAGCCCCTGATGTAAATTTTTACATTCAGATCAGAACTTGTTCTCAAAGAGAAAAAAATTAACACATACGATTATGTGCAAAATCAAAATCAAACCCTAGGAGTCCTGTAGAACTGTTATGTGGAAGAAGTGAAATAATGCAAATCAAAGTCCTCTGAAATTATGGTCTTACCGCAGTTGAAGAAGCACGATGGAATGGAGTGGGAAGGGTCTTAAACATACCGATGTGGTGCCTCCCCACAGCCACCTCCCTCGGCAGCTGTTCTGGGCTCTTCATTACAGTGTCATACTGCCTAGTAATGCCCAGACAGTCACTAAGTAACGATCATAAACTTAGGCAAGCAAGGGTCGTAAATGAAACACTGTTCTTTGTCATAACCTCAAAGATCAGGGATGAACTGGTGTCTGGAATGGCTCTGCACTTGCTTCCATGAGGTTATAGATTCACTTCCCTTTTCTGTTCTCTGGAGACAGAGCACAGCTGGTCAGTATCCTTTGGAAGAGTGTTTTCTTCTACAAGTTTCCCAAGGGCCATTACTAAGTGTGAAAAACATTGGGAAGACCACAGCAGATTTGTATATGAGTCACTTTCCATCTGCATATGGTTAAGTGAACTTAACAGCACAAGTTTTATCAAATAGAAAGGCAAAATGAAGCATTTAATTACTTCTTCCCTGGAGATTATCGTTCTTAGATTTTTACTTCCTATTAACCTCATGCATAGGAGGGCCGGAACTGTCTTCTCAAAAGTACATATAGTCACGGTGCCCTGAACATTGTTTTTCTAAGATCTCTTTTCACTATTTCACAGGCCTCACGGAGACCCTCTCTGGCTCACGTGCCTCCTAATAGAAGTAACAACAGAGGGCAAGAGGGAGAGATGAGTGAATGAATGAATGAATGAATGAAAGGACAGAGATGGCAGGTCTCTGTCTACTCAGGTCTACACAAAGACCCTATAATCTGAGTCTCCAGAGACTAAGACACATTCACAGTCCAGGACACTGTACTTCCTCCCAATGGGACTCTGATTCATCTTTCAGAAATATTCAGAGGCAATCGGGGCCAGGCCACCAGGGGTCTGCTAGAAAGGAATACACAGGTGAGTTTCCACAGCTTAGACTCTGAACGTCCAGAGAGGTACAAAGTCATTAGATCAGGGGCGCCTGGGGGGCTCAGTCAGTTGAGTGTCCGACTTCAGCTCATGTCATGATCTCACGGTTTGTGGATTCGAGCCCCGTGTCAGGCTCTGTGCTGACAGCTCAGAGCCTGGAGCCTGCTTCGGATTCTGTGTCTCCCTCTCTCTCTGCCCCTCCCTGGCTTGAGCTCTGTCTGTCTCTCTCTCAAAAATAAATAAACATTAAAACATTTTTTAACAAAGTCATTGATATCAAATTGGATATCACAGTCTTGCTGACATTTCCATCTTCCCATTACACATGCCCCAACCCTGGATACCCTTGAAGTACCGTGGCCTCGAAATGGTATGAGGAGCTGACTATCGCAGGGAAGAAAACCAGCCCCAACTGATTTGTTGCCAGTAACCTGGGATTACATTCAAGTGATTGGTTTAAGATTGCATGGGGCTTTCTGAAGTACGTGTTTCCTTTATAATGAACTCGTAAGAATACAGATTGGGGTGAAACATATGAAGAGTGTGAAACAGAGGATTACCATGTGGATGTAGCTTTCTTCCTCTTCTCTGGAAACAGAATTGGCAAAAAATCTTGCAGAATTAATACCATTTCTTTCTGGAGAGAGAAATCTGGTTCGATTGCTAAGAACAAAAATATAGACAAGGTCAAAGCAATGTCTTACAGCTGCTCTGAAAGCCAGCCAGGAACTGACGAGGTCCCCGCGGCGTTTGCAGCCCCGCCCCCCTTCCAGATACAATTTCCTTCTGGCCACAGCAGTCCCTGAAGCAGAAGAGACTGCCCAGGTTCTGTCCCATGCTGGGGCAAATGGCTCCCAACTCTCAAGGGGCACAGGTCACGAGCTTTCTAGAAACAGACCAAGGCATCATATCACTTAGGGAAAAAAAAACACAAAAAATAACATGCTCCTTTGTGATTCTCTTGCTTCCCTTCAGAGTAGCCAGCAAAAGTAATGACCTGTGGGCATCCCTCTGATGGAATCAGAACAAGACTGCAAATTAATTTTCACCCTCCTCCCGAGTCAGAAACACAGGCTGTGTCTCTGTGCATCATGACTGGAAAGAGAGCTCACTGCAGAGTTCTGCCTTGCTAAGTGATTGTATCCTGTGGCATTCAGAGTGAACCGGGAACCTCTCGGGCCAGGCTCCAGACTCTGAAAATACAACTTCTAACAGGTGAGATGAGAGAGTGCAGATACATTTTGGGCTTTGTCTGCCAGGTCCATGAACCATCTCTCTCTCTGAGAACTCCCTTCTCCTATTCACAAAGTCGGGCTTCTGGAAGCCACATCGGTTCTGCTGGCCCCTCCCCCTGGGCCACAGGTGATTCCACTCAGGCTGGGGCAGTATAATTCCCTCTCCCCGGAAATGTGAGTTGGGGTCGGAAAAGAGCCGGTCTCTGTTGGTACTAGACTCATAGCGTGTAAGTAAGCTCACAAGGCCTGGTACAGCTCTCCTTGGCCATAAGGCATGTGCCACGCTGACAAGAGCTCTCCAGAGAGAGACAGAAGAGCAAATGCGGAGAGAGAAGCAAACGCGTGAGGGGGAGAGTTCCCTGGGTTCCCAACAGCTAGTTCCTGACTCCAGCATCCTGGGACATTCAGTTATATTCCTTCCTTTGTGATCTACACAATACTTCTGGCTCATGGTAACAACAAACCCCATCCCCCTTTGACTTAAACTAGACCAGGTGGGCCTCAACTACATTTCATCAAAGATGCATCACAAAAATTGGGAGCGCCTGTGCTGGCTGAGGTCCATTTGAGCAATCAAAGATGTACCAAGGCACAGTGCGGGTCCTGGTTAGAGACGTGTGTTCCCGGATGGTGGACAGGTGGCTCAGGTCCAGCGGGGGTGGCCGTGCTGTGAGAGAAGACACAATATCCAGTATGGTAAGTGCTCAGGAGTGAAAGGATGGAATCTAGAGACTAAAATGAAGACATTCCACTTAGCACATCAAATCCAGATTTACTAACGAGCAGTACTGACAATGAGGGGGAATTTTGCGGACCTACCCTTCTCCTTCCTCACTGCTCACATTACAGCTAGAGGTAGCAATGGGGCAATACATTTAGTCAGTGTGCATTTGAGACCTCACTGCACATCAGGCATAGTTCTAGGTGTTGGAGGCACAGTGTGAGCAAAGCAGATGAAAGTCTCTGACCTTATGGGATCCAAACATCTACCTTACACTTGGTGTGTCCAAAATGGAAATTTTACCTTTCTTATTACAGGCAGAGATGATCACCCAGGTTCTATCCCCACCTCCCATCCATTGTCTACCTGATAGTCTTTCTACCTAGAACATTCCTCCCCATCTCTCTGCCTGGTTAGTCACCTTCAGATCTCAGGTCAATGTCCCCTGCTTAAAAAGGCCTTCTTTGGCCTCCAGACATCATGGGCATGCATGTATCCCTCTACCATGGCCTTGACCAGGTTGCTTTGTTTCCTCCACTAGACTGCATGGGTGGAAACTGTTTCAGCCCCCTCCGTATCATCAGAACCCAGGACAGCGACTCCTACTCCTCACTTTCCCAGGAGCCTCTGACCTGGGCAAGCTGCTGAGCTGGAAAGGACATAGGAGTCACAGTCACATAGTCTCTGGTGTGAAGATCTCTCCTGATGGCCATAACTCCCTGGCATCAGCCTCACCGACCAGCCACCTCCTGGCTTCTCTACCTGCCCTCTCCCTGTTGGGCCCCAGGGTCTATCCCTGCAGCCACACCTGTCAGAGCCTGAAGTCTTGGCCCAGGGGTCCACCTGGACACCCACCCACTGGCTCCCGAGCCCTAAGTCCAGACGACATGTTCATGCCTGATCGCCAGGTCCTATGAGCCATGCTGTCCAATATGGTAGCCACCAGTCACATGTGGCTATTTAAATTTATATTTGTTAATATTAAATAAAATTTAAAATTCAGCATGGGGAGTATAGTCAATAAAAATTCAGTTCTTCACTTGCGCTGGCCACTTTTCAAGGGTTCAATAGCTACATTTCTGTCATCATAAAATTTCTGTTGGATAGCATTGCTATAGAAAATTAATTAAACGAAACATCTACCTCAGAGTTACAGGTCCTTGTGAAATCATTTCTGAGCAGAATGAAGGATTATTTCCTCTGAACCTCATAAGACAGGATTTGCTCTCCTGTGTGGTACTGACTTCGTAATCCTCCTTCTTCCAGCTGCTTTTCACCTGTGCTCCTCCCACCCACTGAGGAACCTGCTTCCTCATCTTCACACTCCCCCCCCCCCCCCCACCGCCCAGGGAAGGGGTGAGGCTGGAAGGACCAGGCCTGGGAGGGGGACTTAATGACCAGGTTGGGGCGTGGCTACCTGAAGTGGTAGTATTTCCAAAGAGCAAACAGAGGTGGGAACAGACCAGATTCTGGGAGTTCCTGGGAGTCACCAGACCTACTAGGCTGGTGGCAGTGGGGGAGAATAAAGTAAGCACATTACTTTGACCTGCTTTTCCTTCCCTCTTCTTCTTTTTCCCTCTCTGTCTGTGCTGTTTGCAGCCCAGGGGAGCTGCCTGGGAGTAACACAGAAGCTTCAAGGAGCTCTGTGCCCAGAGGATCCAGACTCCTTGCTCCCGGACACCTCTGTGGATGGGCACACACAGGGTAGTGGGTGATCAGCTGCATACGACCAGGTCTGACATTCACCAATTCGGATTAAAAGTCATTCTTGACTACTTTCCTCGGTCTGGGGTGGCAAAGGCCTTTGTTAGGGAAGCAGACAAAGATGGACCCTCTGGAATGAACTTGGCATTGTAGGCTGCATTTGCAGGGCCACAGTGCCCTAAGTCCCGTGACTCCTTTCCTCAGTCTGGGGCAGCAAGGTCTGCCAGCCCTTCCTGTTCAATCCCAGTCATCGCTCCTCACCCCTACACCTCCCAGGCCTCTGGGACGGCTCCTCCAGTGCCTTCTTCCCAGAGACGGTCAAGAAGGAAACTTCTGCACGTGGCCTCTAGGACCTTTCTCCCCTCCCCTGCACAGCAGGTCTGCTCACGTGGCTTACGTTTCCTCTGAGGCTTGAGATCTCTATTCACTGGGGGAGGCTCCACGTCTGCAGGTAGCTCAGGCAGCGGGCTTGAGATGCTCCCTGGGCTCATAGGGATGTAGTCATCATGGCTGCAGTGGGTTCTAAGAGCAGAGGTGGCCACCTGTGGGCCCATGGGCACGTAGCCATCTTCGGCACTGGCTGAAGCTGTGGGGTACACCGGGGAGAACCTGCATGGCTGCAAGAGAACAGGTGCAGGTCGGGAAGCACGGCCAAGGCCGTGCACAGGGGTTGCAAGTATCCAAGAATAAATTTGAACTTCCTTAAGAAAGTCAGGTAAGCCTCTAACTTGGGCTCTGCCCCTGCTCCCATTGTATGAGGTAGGTGAGGACACTCCTGGATTTGGTGCTAGAAGATAGAGGGTTATGAATTTCCGCAAACACTCTCAGTGTAGTGTGATGCCTTAAGTCCCACACCCCGAGGCAGACAAGTGTCTGAGTATTAGAACTAGAAGGGTCCTTATAGGACACGAAGTGCAATCGTTCTCAGACAAGTTGAAGCCTTAGGGAAGACTGAAAGGGTCCTCAGAGATTCATTGCTGAGTCTCAAAAGACTTCAAGGGAGCATATATTGGTCAAGCAACTTGTGGTAAAATCGAGGCTTAAAGGAATTCTAGTGCCAA